>NC_091764.1:92518104-92834042 GCF_029378745.1 Bos indicus | reverse complement strand
AGCAGTGAGAGATGCCCGGAAGCATCATTGTAGTGGGGAGGGATCGATCGGGCTTAAAAAAAAAAAGAGAATAATGATAACCTGTGGACATAACGTCAGTTCGTTTGCTGTGCTTCTTGAAGGCCTATCACTGTTGGCCTGGGCCAGCCCAGATGCTCAGAGTCCTTGGTTGTCTTGCCTTCTCATATTTTGCCTTGCCTTAAGGAGACCTAATTGACTTTCCTTTTTACGGGTTTGCTTGGCTCCACAAAAGAAGAGGAAAAATAAAGATGACTGAGCCCATTTTCACAAAACATATGCTTCCAATTAAACAGGAAACAGCATCACTAAATATCTCTGTTAATGTAAGAAAATAATTTAGGAGACTTTGAAGGATTCAGCTAGGTATATAGAGGTTTTAAAAATTCTATTATGACCATAGAGTTGAAATGATAAATATTAAAAAACGACTTAGTGAAAGAAATCATTAGACAAAAGCAGTTCAGAAAGAGAAAGTTAGCACAAATTTTGTATACATACATACATGCACATTCAAAGGCATCTTATTATTGTTTTCTTTTTTTAGGGAAGATAGTGAACTTTGGTTTCTTTTTATTATCTAAGTATTTATTTAACATAATATGGGAAATAATATGAGCACTGAGTTAGGCTAGGTGATAATCAATACCAATTTGAATAAGGTGTAGTCTTTCCCTCACATAACTTAGAATCTGTCACATTGAATATTTAGGCATAAATATTTTATATTATATTGCCATAATATATATATTTTTAACTTAGTTATCTTACTGTGTCTATTCACTCCTATTCTCTTTATATCTCTTTTTTTCTCAAGTGTGGGGATACAGAGTCTAGTATAACTAATATCTTGCTATCAGATTTTTCTGTTGTCACATTATTTTCTGCATCATTTGATGAACCAGACTACATTTTCCTATATTCCTATTAAACTATTTGATGATGCTTTTTATTTTGTTGTATAATTGGGTGAGCAATCATGTGATAAACATAAGTTTGGTATGGAATCAAAGAAACAGTCTTAAAAACAATGAATATATTTTCAGGAAGTTGCTAAGATGTTAAATGTATTTGAAAGAAGGATTGTAGAAACGTATTACTTCTTTGTAGACTTTATGACTACAAAAATAAAACTGAGAAAAACATCTAATATAGTTGATGGATCATAGTTTTCTTTTATAACCTAACATTATATTTTTTGAAATATGTATAAGTGGTAGAAAGTTGTGTGTTTAGCTAAATTAAAAATGAGTGTGGGTGTCAAAAATGTAAAAAAATAAATAAAAAATATACTCCTCCCCAAAATGCAAGTCAACATAAGATTAATCATAGAAGGTGGAGTGTAATGTTCTGGACATTTAGAAAAATGAGAAAAATGAAGATAACAAACAAAGGAGAGACACAGTGGAGGGTTTTCCAAGCTATAGGTTCTAGCATAATATTTAGCAAAAAGACTTTATAATTCAACCTAGAAAATCATTTTTTTTTTCAGAAACCAAGAAACTATAAGTCCCAAATCGTGGTTCATATTAAATCGTGATTACACCTATAATTCTAACACCTAAGATAAATTGATGTGTGTGTATGTTTGTGTGTGCATGTGTTTCCCACCAAGATACAGAAAATAGTACGAGCAAGTCACAAGAATGACTTGCCTCTTAGAGCATGGTAAAAATGGATGATAGAAGCCCTTATAATTAAGGGCTCACTTTACCAAAAAATTTTAAAGAATAGTGCCTGGTGCATAAAAAGTACTCAACAAATTTTAACAATGGTGATGATGATTGTCATCATTATTTCCTACAGATTTTGGCAGGCTTCCTCAGTGGCTCAGTGATAAAGAATCAGCCTGCCAAGCAGGAGCAGAAGGTTCTAATCCTGGGTAGGGAAGATTCTCCTGAAGAAGAAGATGGCAACCCACCCAGTATTCTTGCCTGGGAAATCCCATGGACAGAAGAGCCTGGCAGGCTATAGTCCATGGGGTTGCAAAAGAGTCAGACACAACTTAGCTGCTAAACAAGCAACAACAACCACAAAAATAGGGTTTAGCATGTGCCTTAAAGATCCTTTTTGGTCATTCTATCTACTGTATGGGGCATGCATTGGATGCAAGAATGGGTACAAGTTAACAGATGGTAATTGTGGAAAAAATGAATTATGGTGAAGATGGTTGAAATGGAAAAACACAGATGCACTTTAAAGATATTTCAGAGGTAAAATCAACAAGGCCTCTTCAACAAATGGCATTGGTAAAACTGGACAGCTACATGTAGAAGAATAAAATTAGGACGTTCTCTAACACCATATACAAAAATAAACTCAAAATGGATTAAAGACCTAAATATAAGACTAGATACTCTGAAACTCCTAGAGGAAAACATAAGTCGAAGGCACTTTGACATAAATCTCAGCAATATTTTTGTGGATCTGTCTCCTAAAGTAAATAAAAGTAAAAACAAACAAATGGGACCTAAATAAGCTTAAAATCTTTTGCATAGCAAAAAAAAACCATTGACAAAATGAAGATAATCTACTGAATGGGGGTGAATATTTGCAAGTTAATATCCAGCATATATAACAGCTCATGCAATTCAACTACAAAACAAGCAAACAGCTCAACGAACAGACAGCTTGACTAGTAAATGGGCAGGAGACATGAACTGATATTTTTCCCAAAGAGGAAATGCAGATGGCCAATAGGCACATCAAAAGGTGCCCAACATCGTTAATCATCAGGGAAATGAAAATCGAAAGCACAATGAGATGTCACCTCACACCTTTCAGAGAGGCCATCATCAAAAAGAACACAAAAAACAAATGTTGGTGAAGATATGGAGAAAGGGGAACATTGAACACTGTTGGTGGGGATGTAAATTGCTGCAGCTGTTACGGAAAACAGTGTGGAGGTTTCACAAAAAAATAAAAATAGAACTACCATATGATCCTGCAGTTCCACTCCTGGGTATATATCTGGAAAAAAAAAAGAAACATCAATTTGAAGAGATACATGCAGCCCAATGTTCACAGCAGCATTATTTGCAATTGCCAAGATATGAAAGCAAAAAAGTGTACATCAAAAAATGAGTGGATAAAGATGTGTCTGTATATATGGAATGGAATACTACTCAGCTATTAAAAACAAAGTTTTGCTGCTTGCAGCAACATGTATAGACTGGGAGAGGATTATGCTAAATGAAATAAGTCAAAGTCAAATACTGTGAGACACCACTTTTAAGTGGAATCTAAAAAATACAACAAACTAGTGAATATAGCAAAAAAAGAAGCAGACTCCAGTGTATCTGTGAGTCTTATATATCTCCATATGAGGACAAACTAGTGGTTACCAGTGGGGAGGGAGGAGAGGCACCGAAGCGATGGGACAGTGGATGGCACAAACTATTGGGTGTAAGATAGACTCGAGGGTGTATTGTACAACAAGGGGTGTATGGCTAGTATTTTATAATGATTGTAAGTGAAAAGTAACTTTTAATTATATAAAAAAATTTTAATTAAAAAGAAAACCCAAGGTCTATAGATGAATTTCTTATGGGGGACAAGTATGTGCCAAAGATGACAAGGTCAGAAGCCTTACAATAACATGAAATAAATCCTTATTTTTCTTTTATGCTGTCTCCTCTCTCTATATTTTCCAACTGTGATACCTCTTTCCTTTCTTCCAATAGTAAAGAAACATCAGAAAAATAAAAATCAGGACCAAAAGGAGGCACCAAGTATAGGAGAATGAAATATTTGACAAAACACAGTAAAAACAGAAGACTTCTTTTATCTGGCTTTTGGCTCTCTGATGCTAGTTTATGAAGAAGGCATCATAACTAGATAGAAAGAGGCAGTGTAACAGGAGGGAGTGGCTTCCGGGTGGCTCAGTGGTAAGAATCTGCCTGCCAGCAGGAGACGTGGGTTTGATCCCTGGGTCAGGAAGATCCCCTGAAGAAGGGAATGGGCACCCACTTCAGTATTCTTGCCTGGGAAATCCTATGGACAGAGGAGCATGGTGGGCTACAGTCTGTGGAGGTGCAAAGAGTCAGGCATGACTTAGAACTAAACAACAACAAGAGAGGGAGAAAAATTAAATAGAAATAAAATAACTGACTAGCAAATGGGAAAGCAGTTCCCACCCTTGGGCCTAGAAGGAGTGGGTAAGAAGCGTCATCTGATCTCAGTGAGGAGCTGTCCAGGGACCCAGGGATACTGCCTTGCTCTCTCACTTCCTGTCTACTTATTTACTGCTGGAACATGGGCAGCCAGTCAACAAGAGGGCCTGGAGTGTACAGTCCGGAAAGGCAGGCATCCTGGGACATCATAGGCCAGACAAGGGCCCAGAAACCATGAGAATGACCAGGACACTTGACTTATGCCATCCAACGTGTGTGAGCAGTTTACTGCCTTCATTCACAACTGTTTATTTATAAATATTTGTTGAGCTTACCCCCAAAAGAGAAATAAATAAAATGTATCAGTTGATTAATAAATAGCATAAGTGGTTAGGGCTTCCCAGGTCATGCTAAGTAGTAAAGAATCCTCCTACCAATGCAGAAGACTAAAGAGACATGGGTTTGATTTCTGGCTCAGGAAGATCCCCCGGAGAATTAAATGGCAACCTCCTCTAGTATTCTTGCCTGGAAAATCCCATGGACAGAGGAGCCTAGTGGGCTACAGTCCATAGATTTGCAATGAGTCGGACATGACTGAGCAGCTGAGTGTACACACCCAGAAGCAGTTTTAAAAAATGTTGAATGCCTATAGAGGAATTGGACTGGGGGTGTAGGCAGCAACTAGAAAATAGAAGAAAGTGAAAGTGTTAGTTGAGTCTGAATCCTTGCGACCCCATGGACTTGTAGCCTGCCAGGCTCTTCTGTCCATGTAATTATCCAGGCAAGAATACTGGAGTGTGTGGCTATTCCCTTCTCCAGGGGATCTTCCTAACCCAGGGATCAAACCCAGGTCTCCTGCATTTTAGGCAGATTCTTTACTGTCTGAGCAAGCAGCGAAGATTTCTGACTCATTGTGACCCCATGGACTGTAGTCTGCCAGGCTCCTCTGTCCTTGGGGATTCTCCAGGCAAAAATACTGGAGTGGGTTGCCATGACCTTCTCCAGCTTTTTCAAATCCAGGGATTGAACCCAGGTCTCCCACATTGCAGGCAGATTCTTTACCATCTGAGCCACCAGGGAAGCCCAGAGTATAGAGGGACCAGGCCTACTGTGGCTGTGAAGGGTTGAGATGGGGCCAGGGAGTAAGTGATTGGGAAGAGGGAATATTCTGCTGATGGAGGAATGAGAGATGGTTCCTAATCCACCAATAAGAATTTGAGCATGGAGACCACCTCACCACATAAGGATCCCATGACATAGCACTTGTGTTCATGGGCTCTGGAATGTTGTAGGGAGCTATAAGGAAAAAAAAAAGTGTGATCTGAATTGAGGTTTGTTGTTGTTTTTGGTTCCAGAAAGATTGTAAAGACACATGGGAAGAAGTGCCATATGTAATCACATACTTTTAAGTGCTTCAAATTTAGTATTATCTTTTTTAAATTACACAAGACAATACTTGGTACCATTTGGTATTTTATAAACAGTCTGTCTAGAATTCTTCCATTTATTTGTACATAAAATAGTATGCAGCATATCTTACGGATGCAGATATTTGTTTACATGCACACAAGTCCCCACCTGTGCAGAGTCACCGGATCCTGCCAACTAAGGAATGTGATTATCCATCTTGGTTGTGCCAACCCAACTGTGGTATGTCTCAGGAAAACAGTCAGTAGTTAAAGAATTCTTAACTTATTCATTCAACCAGTATTTAAAAAGTGCCTAGTATGTGTCGGGCATTATGTCAATTGCTGAGCCTACACGGATGAAAAAATGAAAGAAAGCACTCATCTCCTGCTCTCATGAACTCAGAATCTAGCAGGGAGGGCATTGCACACATGTTTATGTGTGTACTAAATCAACATAGTCACTTGGGGGAATTAGAGAAGCATAAAAGTAGGCCAATCAAATCTAGTCAAAATATATTTCTGTATTATCAGTCATTGGCTTCAAGCCCAGGGTTACTTGTAGGTAACTCTGGATTTCTGTACATCAGGCCAAATGGTTTTAGTACCCCCAAAGAAGGTTCTCTAATGAAGAGTTGAGGGTATGGGTTCTTGATGCAAAAGCAGAGGGATCCTGGGAAAGGACATACAAAAAAATGTCATAAAAGCAGTTTGAGGGGATCTGAGCAGAGAGCTGACAATGTCTGCTATAGGCATCAAGTAAGATTTTGCAACTATCTTTTCATATGAATTATACGAGTGGGTGTCATTTTATTTCCTGACATAAGGAAAATAGGAGAAGGAATACTTTGTGGCAAAAAATGTGGGTGATATGATGAATTATGTTTGAGATTGAATTTGTGATTCACCATTTTAAAATGATTAGTAAGCAGATAGATGTGCAAGTTTATGGCTTGAAAGAGAGGTCTGATGTAGCCATGCAAATTTCAGACTTTTCCTATAAAGACAGTCATTGAAACCTGGGAGTGACAAAAATTGTCTGGGACTATGGTGAGCAAGATGAAATAAGAAGTAGGCCTAGAAAAATCCCTGAGTAATCCTAATATTTCATAGTTAGGTAGGAGTAAAAGAAATTTCTTGGATATTGAGAAGGAATAGCAGAGGACAGGACAACCAGAGGAGATTGGCCTCTGAAAAAGTTAGTAAATGGAATTTAAATGATTCTTGACTCCAAATAAAATAGGTAACTAATGAGAACCTACTGTATAGATCAGGGAATTCTACTCAGTGCTCTGTGGTGACCTAAATGGGAAGGAAATTAAAAAAATAATTTCAAAATAAAATATTAAATTATTAATCAGATACAGTCATAGTATATTATTTTCATGCTATTGAGCATAGTTTTGGTGGAGAGGTGATGATGGTTAGAGGAAGGTGATGAGTAAGAGAGAAAAATAATTATAATATTATAATTAATATTATTAAAATATTATACATGAGAAAATAATATTATAATTAATATTGCTAAAATATTATACATGAGAGAAAAATAATGTAGTGAGTGAGAAGGGCTTCTCCAGTGGCTCAGATGCTAAAGAATCTGCCTGCAATGCAGGAGACCCAGTTTCAATCCCTGGGTCAGGAAGATCCTTTGGAGAAGGGAATGGCACCCCACTCCAGTATTCTTACCTGAAGAATTCCATGGATAGAGGAGCCTGGGATCCACAATCCATGGGATCACGAAGAGTCAGACATGACTGAGTGACTAACATTTCAACACTCTAGTGAGTGAGAGGGAAGAAAATGAAAAAGGAAACCCATGTTCTGATATAAATGATACACAGATTATAAATATGTACTTAGGGACAAATACTTGCATCAAATGGAATACAATTTATAGGTACTCTTTAGTCAGAAGTAACTAAGATAGAGTTCCTGACCTCATGCTGTTCTTAGCCAGGTGACATCTTCCTTTCGTTGTCTTGTTTTTCATATTTTAAAACACAGCTCAAGTTTCTGCCTTCTATACTAGCCCACATTCTGGAATCACTGGGAATAATGCTAACTGTGCAAATTTGCACAAGTTCCTTGCTTTCCTGATTTGAATTTTTAGCACTTTTACCCTAGACTTCCTAGCTCTACCTATCTGTGTTGCTAACTATGTTCCTAATTACTATTGCACAAATCCAAGAAAACAGGAAACTGAAAGTCCAATCTATTCTTTCCTATGTGAATTATTTTAAACACAAACATTCTCTTCTACTTTGCAGAAGAAAGGTACCCTATGAGGTAAGGAAGGATACTCTGGATTTCTGAAAACTTAGTTGTACAATAACAACAAATCTTCTGAGTACAGTACAACCTGAAAAACTTATTTCTGCCAAATCCCAATGCCCTTTTTTATAGTACTTTCCTGAATCACATCACAAATATTTTCCCTGCAAAGAAATAATGTGCTGAAGAAAGAATGAAATTTGTCTGAAAACTTTAAATCCTTGCTTTTTAAGTTCTGTTTTGGCTTTGGAGAGAAATTATTTTATAATATAATAGTTAAATTTTGAATTGCGATATAATTGACATGTGGCTTCCTAAGTGGCTCAGTAGTAAAGAATCTGCTTGCCAATGCAAGAGATGCAGGAGATGCGGGTTCGATTCCTGGATCAGGAAGATTCCCTGGAGGAAGAAATGGCAACTCACACCAGTATTCTTGCCTGGAAAATCCCATGAACAGTCATGGGTTACAGTCATGGGGTCACAAAGTGTCGGGCATGCCTAAGCAATTATGCCAGCCAGATAATTGACATATCATACTAATTTTGTGTGTATAACAGTTCAATATTTGCATACCTTGTGAAATGATCATCACCATTCGTCTAGTTAACATCTATCACTATACAGTTACAAAAATATTTATTCTTGTGATGAGAACTTTTAAGATCTATTGTTTTAGTAACTTTCAGATATAAAATATGGTATTAGTAGCTATAATCACAACTGTATGTTATACCCCCATAAATTATTTATTTTATAACTGGAAGTTTGTACCTTTTGACCCTTTCAAACCATTTTATACTACTTCATCCTTGATTTTTGACTGTATAATGTTTTTTAATCCAGATCACACTTATGAGTTTAAATATATTTCTGTTGAGTGGTTTGCTGACCGTGTTATGGTTAGTGAGTGTATGCTAAGTCATCTCAGTCATGAAATGACTGAACTCTGTGATCCTATGGACGATAGCCTGCCAGGCTTCTCTGTCCAAGGAGTTCTCCAAGCAAGAATACTGGACTGGGTTGCCATGCCCTTCTGCAGGGGGTCATCCCAACCCAGTGATCGAACCCATGTCACCTTACATCTCCTGCATTGGCAGATATTTTCCTTACCATTACCACCTGGGAAACCCAAGTTCATATTTTGGGCAAACAATAAAAGAGATACTATTGGCAGGAAGCACCCCTAGGAAGCAATGGTTCAATTTAAAACCAGCATTGAGCTCAGCAAAGTTTGAGATAGAGAGCCATAGTCAGAGGTAATCTCAATAAATTAGTATTAATATTCATTATTTAAAAAGATAATAAATAGAAATAAAAAGCTTTTAAAACTATTCTTTTCCATATAGGAAATGACACTGCTGAGGCATTCTTCAGTTATAATAAAGAGGACACTTTCTAAGCCACCAGATTTCTGAAGGGGAATCCCCACTCTTCTTCTCTGCAGCACATTATATAGTTTAATAGTATTGGGTTGGCCAAAAATTCTTCTGGGTTTTGCCATATGATGTAATGGAAAAAACTCAAACAAACTTTTTGACCAACCCAATATTCTTTTTCCTTCTTCTTCTTTTCCTTCCTCTCTCCCTCTTTCTGCCTTTCTTTCTTCCTTCCTGCCTTCCTTCTTTTCTTACTTTTTTCCCCTCTCTTCTTCCTCTCTCATATCTTTTCTTCCTTTTTATCAACATCATCTTCATTACTGAAGTCTGCTAATTTCTTAGTATCTTTACAATATTTAAGATCCCTAAACTGAGTTTATGAGCATATAAGCATGACAATACCTATGGGCCACTTCACAGATGAGTACAGGTTTTTTCTTTTTTAAAAAAATGTAGCGATGTAGAGAACAAATGTATGACATCAAAGGGACAAGGGGGTGGGAATAATTGGGAGGTTGAGATTGACATTTATACGCTATTGAATCTATGTATGGAATAATAACTAATGAGAACTTACTGTAGTGCTCCGTGGTGACCTAAATGGAAAGGAAATCCAAAAAAAGAAGGCATATATGTGTACATATAGCTGATTCACTGTGTTGTACAGCAGAAACTAACACAATGTTGTAAACCAACTATACTATAATAAGAGTCAGTAAAAATTAAAAATAATGAAAGCAGCGTGTGGGCAATAGTGATGATAGTTGTAATGTAGGAGTGATGTTTTTATGTCATCATGAGAAGTTGATAGAGTGTTAGAAATACAGTCCTGACTTTCATATTACTGGACGGATAGTCATGTTGATAGAGATCCAAAAATATTTATTGACTGATATCTACTCCTTCATGTGGAAAGTCAAACATTCTCTTTTTGGAGAAATACATTAAGTATTTTGGGCTCGTAGATTTGTATTGAGTATTTTCTCAGTTTAAAACAGTTATAGTCTTCTCTCTTGAAAGAATATTTGTCACAGAGTAATACTAAAGATTACATAGTTGACAATTATTAAGCACTTTCCATATGTCCATATATTCTAAGAGTTTTTCCTAAATTTTCTTATTAAATGTAAAAACATTACATAAATGCTCTTGCAAAGATATATATTTTTCTTGAAATTGCAAAAGTATATAGGAAAACTTATTTTAGGTGGGAAATGGATATGTATGCTTACAGATTTTTAGTATCTACAATCATTTTCCAGGGGAAACTTAATAAAAAATAAAATAAATAAAATTTCCTTGATTTGGTTCAAAGCCTTGTATCCATTTAAACAGTGTCACGATAACTCTACACAGGTTTCATTGCAGCAGTCTAGAGGTAACTTAAGCATCCAAAGTTATGCAAAGCACTCACCACCTATTTGATATAACAGTAAAGAGGGCCTTCTATATTAGTAACAGGGACTGATTCATAAATTCTATCTTGGGTGAAGTTCCATGTTACTCAAGTTACCTTGATCAGACCATTGCTAGGACAGTATTTTCATGAATGAGTTGAGTTTCACAGAATGCTGTTAGGAAGGAACATGAAGATTGCTTAAATAATAATATAAGAGCTAAAGATTCCAACCATGTTTTGATTGGACTATACATTACTATAAATGTATAGAATGGAAGTGTAATGTAATGCTTCTAGAAGAATAAAATAAAGTAATTTTCAGTTTTTAGCACTTTAGCATAAGTTGTCCTGCTTTTTGTTTAATATATTTTAACACTTAGTGTTTGAATTATTATCTTAAAATATTGAATGAATAATCCTCTTCAGGAGACATTACCAGGAACCACTATAGCAACAATAAATTAAGTTTCAGAAGCATAAGTTTCTTTCAAAGTTCACCAAGGCACACACAGAGTTTGACATATCCATGTTGGAAATACTAGATTGGACATATAGCATCTGCTGATCTCTTCTTGTTCTAATAACGAACCAAAATTTTCTCTTGGGAAACTGTCTTTATTCTCAGTCATGTAGTTTGCAGAGGATTTATTTACATGCTCATTGAAAAATTATTAATTCAGTGATTTATATGTGCCAGGCACTATTCTAGAATCACAAAACACAAAAAATGAATAACAGACAAAGAATGCCATCCCTTTTATCCAGGGATGATAAAAGTTTATGTTGATAAAAAGTGATATATTTTGGGGCTTATAAGTAAGAGAAGCTCTTCCTCTGGATTTGGAAGTGTGGAGATATGTACTCTGGGACTTCCATAAATCCTCTCATCTCTGTGTAGGGAGTCAGTTCAATAATAGAGCCAATATAAAGAAAACAAAGCTAAAAGATTCAGATGAAAACAAACAAAGAAACAAATATCTTATGGTATTTTTGAGATTTTGGATTAAGCCATACTTGAAGTCAGAGCTGTTCCTGAAGTCATATGAGCCAGTAAATTTAATTTTTAGGTTATTGACAATTAGGTTTTCTAACACTTCCAAATAAAAGAACCTTAATTTATGCAATTAAATCCTAAAAGATAAAGAGAAGAATATTGGTTCAATACTTTCTTGTTAATGTCTAAATTTCCTGAAAAAAACTGACCCACATTAAGATTATTCACATTAATGTCTATACAAACATTTAAAATGTGCTATGCATATTCCAGTGACATAGTCGAAGTTTACTATATTTTTTCCAGTTTTCACATGTCAAATTTGAGTGAAAAACATTCTTCTTGACTATTGATAAGGAATAGGAGCAATTAGTAAAACTAGAATTTAGCCCTCAAATTGCTATTGAAATACACAACTTCTGATTTTTTATTATAAATCTGTGGTTTGGGTTGACAAAATTTAAATCTCTTAAATTTTTTTTTAAAAATACTAATTTTTCCATATATTTACACCTAGAATAAAGTTAGACTAAAATGACACTTTCTATTTTGTTAACTACTATTTAAATTAGCTGATGCTGAGAGGGATTGGGGGCAGGATGAGAAGGGAACGACAGAATTTGAGATGGCTGGATGGCATCACCGACTTGAGGGACATGAGTCTGAGTGAACTCCGGGAGCTGGTGATGGACAGGGAGGCCTGGCGTGCTGCAGTTCATGGGGTCTCAAAGAGTTGGACATGACTGAGTGACTGAACTGACTAACTGACTGACTCTTATATCAACATGAGTGTATTAAACCCTTAATTCCATGTTAATTTCTAAAGTTCTCTGGCCTGTCTTTGATCTAAAGCTTCCCTACAATTAGCAAATCCCATTCAGACTCAAATCATATTAAACCAAATATTCAATAGTCTATTCTGTTTGACACATCTAATAAGTCTACTGCGACCTACTTAAAATTAACCAATTGTACAGTCTGCTCAAGCTCTTGTGGATGTTCACTATTTCTTCCCCTCTCCCAAACTGAATCTTGCATTACTTTATTTTTGTTAGAAACTCTGCTGACCTTGATGTCTCTAACTAAAAATGGTAGAATTTTGGAAACACTGAATTACATATAAAATGAGACCAGTGGTGAAATCGTGATTACGAAATTTTCTGACATACTGTTGTTTCCATTTACAACATAAGGTTCATTGAATAAATGTTCTGAATACTTACCATAATATTTGCATCTTGCTTATAACAAATTGCTAACCGGTAAGTTTATGGGGTAACATATGGGTCTCAGTTCTTTAGTTGGCGGCAGTTAAACAAATCCTACATTTTTGCACACAAATAAATGCTTGAGAAAGAAACTACCCATTTTATGTAATCATATGTCCATTTGGATGTAGGTCAGGAAGGACCTGCTAGTGTGTTAGCAGCCATAAAAAAATCTGCCCCATGCTAATTACTGTTTAGTTGCAGGGGTTGGTTCAGCTAGCTATGCATATGTTATGGCCCATATGTATAAACCTTCCCATTTGTAGAGAGGCCAGATGGGCCCTCCCAAAGCATGAACCTTCCTTGCTACATGGATTATCTATGAAAGGTTTAAACTGCTTGCTTTTGTTTTTAGTAAAATGATTCACTCTAGTGCCCATCTCTTTTTATATTTATTAGGGACTTTCAATGCAGAAAGAAGCCTATTTGCCTATTGGTTCATGCAGATTTCTACAAACGGGTCCTAACTTTCACTTTGAAGTACACATGAAACCATCATTCTTATTTTTTCACAGATTTTTTCCCCCCAGTGGATTTAGATTAGTTTGACTATGGAAACAAGTTATATACATTTATTATCTGAATTTGTTGTATCAAATAGAATATATGCACATAGGGGTTCATCTCTCTCAAACCAAAATAGTTTGAAATTCAAGTGAACTTCTGTGTAATAGTAAAATACTGAAATTTCTATAAAAATTTATAAACTATTGTTAGCTGTGAGTTATCTGGGAAAATATTTCAGACACTAAAATAATGTTTAAACACTTTTTAACCAAATATTTTGCTCACTACAAATCATTCTCTGGCAAAATCAATATAAGATATACAATTCCTGGGATTAATTCTGGTTATTATATTTGAATAGAATATATTTTTGGAAAAACATTCTGAATTAATGCTTTTCAAGAATTTATATTAAGCTATTATTTTTAGTCTTCTTTGGATAATAAATTTGATGTTATTCTTGTGTTTATATGGTTTAATATTGACTGAATCTGAAAGCCCATAATTAAATAAAGTAAATTCTAAGGAATGTGCTATACTGCATAATTACTGAAGTGTCACTGTCTTCAGAATCTTTCATACTATACACTCAGGTTTAGAAGATAACTGATATAATTGTTTAAATTTCCAGGGGGAAAGCTGTTTAGGAAGTCAACTGTCTTACTCAAAGTAGGTCACCAAGTTAAAGAAAAATAAAACTCTACTTAAAATTTGTATATTTAAAAATTCAGTCATCAAGTTTCTGAATTATCAGATGCAATAGTCTACCCACTAGTACTCACTAAATATTTTCATATACAATTCAGGAAATAAAAATCAAAATTTGTTAATTTTGACAGTTACAAAGAGCCTTATTGATGGATTCAGGATATAAAATTTACAGGTTTCAAAAATGTATGTGAAAATATGGACATTAAAGAAATACAGGAGAAAAGGGAACCCTCTTACACTGTTGGTGGGAATGCAAACTAAGTACAGCCACTATGGAGAACAGTGTGGAGATTCCTTAAAAAACTGGAAATAGAACTGCCTTATGATCCAGCAATCCCACTGCTGGGCATACACACTGAGGAAACCAGAAGGGAAAGAGACACGTGTACCCCAATGTTCATTGCAGCACTGTTTATAATAGCCAGGACATGGAAGCAACCTAGATGTCCATCAGCAGATGAATGGATAAGAAAGCTATGGTACATATACACAATGGAGTATTACTCAGCCATTAAAAAGAATACATTTGAATCAGTTCTAATGAGGTGGATGAAACTGGAGCCTATTATACAGAGTGAAGTAAGCCAGAAGGAAAAACACCAATACAGTATACTAACGCATATATATGGAATTTAGAAAGATGGTAACGATAACCCTGTATACGAGACAGCAAAAGAGACACTGACGTATAGAACAGTCTTATGGACTCTGTGGGAGAGGGAGAGGGTGGGAAGATTTGGGAGAATAGCATTGAAACATGTAAAATATCATGTATGAAACGAGATGCCAGTCCAGGTTCAATGCACGATACTGGATGCTTGGGGCTGGTGCACTGGGACGACCCAGAGGGATGGTGTGGGGAGGGAGGAGGGAGGAGGGTTCAGGATGGGGAACACATGTATACCCGTGGTGGATTCATTTTGATATTTGGCAAAACTAATACAATTATGTAAAGTTTAAAAATAAAATAAAATTAATTAAAAAAAAAAGAAGAAGAAATAAAGGAAAATGGAGGAGAGGGAGATCCAAAATTTTAAAAAAAGTAAGATAAATTTATAAATTTCTAATGATTGTGTAGTAGTCTGTCATAGATGGAAATGCCAGGCCTGTAATGAACCATTTATCTTTTTGATATTATTTTTTATATTTTATACAGCAAGTGTCCTATTTTTTGAGTTTTATTTTAGAAGATAGATAATGAAATACCTCAACCTTCTATAATTGAATGATTTTTGCTATAAGAAAAAAAAAAGAGAAGCAGTTCATAAATCAGTTATAAAAAATTCTGAGTGTATAAAATAACACCTTGTTTTTTATAATTTTATCAAAATTCCCTTACTGAGAATTGTGTCCATAAATTTGTTAAACCAGATTACTAAATTGTCATTGTAAATTTCATATTTTTGTATCTTCTCGATAAAGGAAAATGTCAATTTCTTGTGACATGAAAGTCGCTCAGTCATGTCTGATTCTTGGAGACCCCATGGATTATACAGTCCACGGAATTCTCCAGGCCATAATACTGGAGTGGGTAGCTGTTCCCTTCTCCAGGGGATCTTCTCAACTGAGGGATCAAACCCAGGTCTATCACATTGCAGGAAGATTTTTTTTACCAGCTGAGCCACAAGGGAACCTAAGAATACTGGAATGGGTAGCCTACCCTTCTCCAGGGGATCTTCCCAACCCAGGAATGGAACTGGGGTCTCCTGCATTGCAGGTGGATTCTTTAACAACTGAGCTATCAGGGAAGCCCCTGAAATATTGAGTAATTTTAATGTCACATATTTAATTTTATCAATTCTGTAATAAGTTCTAATTAAAACTGGGAAAATAATTTAGTTTTCTATAATTCTGTTAATCCATATGTAACAGGAGGAATATTTAACACAAATAATTTTTGAATCATCATATTATTTAGCTTGGAAATAATAATAACTGGAATTGATCTAATGAAGTGTTTCTCAGCCTTAGGACTCTTGGCTAGTTGGGCCAGTAACTGTTTTAGGGAGCTATCCTGTACATTACAGGATGTTTATTAGCAGCATCCCTGGCCTCTAAACACTAGAGGCCGGTAACATTTTCCTGGTGGTTACAACCAAAATATCTTCAGATATTGCCAGATATCTCTGGGAGGGCAAAATCCTTCCCAGTTGAGACCATTGACCTCATGATGACTACTGATAAATACAATTTTGTGTTTCATGTTAAAAGAGTAAATGTCATTAATAGTAACAAATCTTTTTAAAAACCTATTTTTATGGAACATAAAATCCAGTGTATCTTCTATTTTTATAGTTAAATAGAAAGTAAGATGTGAATTTTTTATTATAACCCTTCCTCACATCTGGAAATTCCTTAAATCATCAAAACTTTCGCAATAAAGCAAATTCATCATTCTTTACTTACTAAGAGAGAAAAGAAAAATGTAAAACTAACCACAATTTGACAATGGCAGAAATTGAAACTGTTTTTTGGCTCAAGAAGATACTATTCAAAATGTAATATATAATGGCTCTAAAAAATTTAATGTGACTTAAACTACATAAACATATCCAGTGGAATCAGTAAAGGAGTACAGACAGTGAAAAATCAAACAAATGAAACACAGTCATTCTGCTTTTTTCCCTTTTTTTTTTTTTTAATATTTTGACTCCAAGCCAATTTCACTTGATTTCAGATGCTAGGGAACACAAAAGCCAGAGAAGTTTTTCTGTGATCTGCTGTAGGGTGTGTGTGTGTGTGTGTTTTGTTGTTGTTGTTTAGTCGTTAAATTAAACCGTGTTTAACTGCTACCGAAAGGACTATAGCCCGCCAAGTTCCTTTGTCGTTGTGAATTCCCAGGCAAGAACACTGGAGCAGATTGCCATTTCCTTCTCCAAGGGATCTCTCCGATCCAGGGATCGAACCCAAGTCTTCTGCATTGGCAGGGGGCTTCTTTACCACTGAACCACCCGGGAAGCCCACATGTATGTGTGTGTTACTAATGTTAATAAAGTGCAACTTAACTAGAAATAGCATTTACATTAAAATATATCATTCTTATTTACCACTATGTGTGTTTCAAACAACATACAACAGTACTTGGTATAGAAGCAGTCACAAGGAATATAACAGAAGAAGAAGAGATATTTTTTAACTTTTAAGTCTATTTTGACTCCTCCAACCCTTTCGATTAATTTCTAGAAAATTTCCCGTAATAAATTTATAGTATCTTCAAAACAGATACCAAAGCTCAATATAACTTTTTTTTTTTTGTACATTTGGATTGGTGGCCTGAAGTTTGCAATGTGAAAGACAAATGAACAATTTTCCATTAGTATTATCAGATTCAGAGAAGGCAATGGCACCCCACCCCAGTACTCTTGCTTGGAAAATCCCATGGATGGAGGAGCCTGGTAGGCTGCAGTCCATGGCGTCGCTAAGACTTGGACACGACTGAGAGACTTCACTTTCACTTTTCACTTTCATGAGTTGGAGAAGGAATGGCAACCTACTCCAGTGTTCTTGCCTGGAGAATCCCAGGGATGAGGGAGCCTGGTGGGCTGCCGTCTATGGGGTCGCACAGAGTCGGACACAACTAAAGCGACTTAGCAGCAGCATTATCAGATTAGAAACTTTTCACATTTTGATTTTTGGTTTTCGTTTTCTAGACAAATATTTTCTTTAAAAATTTCCCTCCTGAGGGACTTGCCTTGTGGTCCAGTAGTTAAGACTCCATGCCCCCAGTGCAAGAGACACACTGGTTCAATTATAGGTTGGGGAAACTTAAGATCCTGTCAGCCACACAGTGAGACCAAAAAACAAAAAAACTCCCTCCTGATTTTCATTCAAGAATTTCTTATCGGATTAATAACTGCACAAACGAGCCATGAAATTGGGATTTAATATAAAGGCAACTAACAGAAACACTGGAATTAACTTAGAAATAAATAACAATAACATAAACATAAAGCCCCAAATATTTGGAATCTCAGCAAGATACTTCTAAATAATCCAATGATTAAAAAGGAAATATTGTGAAGATGTGAACTGAATAATAACAAAAATATAACACATAAGAATTTTAGAGACATAGCAAAAGAATATCAAGAAGGCACAACATGGCCCTAAATGAAAAATTATTAAATTCAATTATTGAAAAGTCTTCTGAAGAAATTAGAAGAGAAAGAAACTTAAGTGCAAATTAAGAAGAAAAAAGAAAATAATAAGGATTAAAATTCAATGAGCTAGAAAGTTTTTAAAATAGAGGAAATCAATGAATCTAAATGTGGATGTTTTGGAAAAACATCAACAAAATTTGTAAGCCCCTATGTAGACTGTTCAAGACTAAAAGAGAGAAAATGTGAATTACCAGTATCAGAAAAAAAAAAAAAAGTGGCCAGCACTACATACTCTCCTAATACTAAAATCAAAATATGGTGACCTGCCTGTTGAGAAACCTGTATGCAGGTCAGGAAGCAACAGTTAGAACTGGACATGGAACAACAGACTAGTTCCAAATAGGAAAAGGAGTACGTCAAGGCTATATATTGTCACCCTGTTTATTTAACTTATATGTAGAGTACATCATGAGAAATGCTGAGCTGGGAGAAGCACAAGCTCGAATTAGAATTGCCAGGAGAAATATCAATAACCACAGATATGCAGATGACACCACCCTTATGGCAGAAAGTGAAGAGGAACTAAAACGCCTCTGGATGAAAGTGAAAAAGGAGAGTGAAAAAGTTGGCTTAAAGCTCAACATTCAAAAAACTAAGATCATGGCATCACTTCATGGCAAATAGATGGGGAAACAGTGTCAGACTTTATTTTTCTGGGCTCCAAAATCACTGCAGATGGTGACTGCAGCCATGAAATTAAAAGACGCTTACTCCTTGGAAGAAAAGTTATGACCAACCTAGATAGCATATTGAAAAGCAGAGACATTCCTTTGCCAACAAAGGTTCGTCTAGTCAAGGCTATGGTTTTTCCTGTGGTCATGTATGGATGTGAGAGTTGGACTGTGAAGAAAGCTGAGCACCAAAGAATTTCTGCTTTTGAACTATGGTGTTGGAGAAGACTCTTGAGAGTCGCTTGGACTGCTAGGAGATCCAACCAGTCCATCCTAAAGGAGATCAGTCCTGGGTGTTCATTGGAAGGACTGATGTTGAAGTTGAAGCTCCAATACTTTGGCCACCTGATGCAAAAAGCTGACTCATTTGAAAAGACCCTGATGCTAGGAAAGATTAAGGGCAGGAGGATAAGGGGACGACAGAGGATGAGATGGTTGGATGGCATCACAGACTCTTTGGACATGAGTTTGGGTAAGCTCCGGGAGTTGGTGATGGACAGGGAGGCCTGGCATGCTGCAGTTCATGTGGTCGAAAAGGGTCGGACACGACTGAGGGACTGAACTGAACTGATGGAGATATTATGAGCAACTTTGTGCCAATAAATTCAACTGTTGTCTCCCTTAAAGATACAAATTACCAAAACTGATCAAAGGAAAATATAACTATTTGAAAAACCCTTTCCAGTTAAATTAAAATTGAAGTTAAAAATCTTCCTACAAAGGAAGTTCTAAATGATTAACTGGTGAATTCCCCAAAACATCCAAGAAAGAATTATTACTAATTCAATGCAAACACTTCCAGAAAAATAAATTAGGAAACAATTTTCAACTATTTTTATGACATCAGTGTGTGTGTGGGTGAGTTGTGGGTGGGTGTGTGCACATGCTTTCGCGGTTTCTCTCAGTCATGTCTGAACTTTGAGACCCCATGGACTGTAGCCTGCCAGGTTCCTGTGTTCATGGAATTTTCTAGGCAAGAGTACTGGAGCAGGTTGCCATTTCTTTCTCCAGGAGATCTTTCTGAGTTGGGGCTTGAATCCACATCTCTTTCTCCAGTGTTGGCAGAGATTCTTTACCACTGCACCGTGTGGGAAGTCCCAGTGTTGTTATTCACTGCTGTCTTCAAATGAAAACTAGAGAATAACTGTACTAGAAAAGAGACATATAGAATCTCTCATAGGGAGAGATGTGAAAATTACTTAAAGTTAGCAAATTTGGTGATAGTTGCTCTGTAGTGTCTGATGACTCTTTGTGACCCATGGACTGTAGCCAGCCAGGCTTCTCTATCCATGGAATTCTCTGGGCAAGAACAATGGAGTGTGTAGCCATTCCGTTCTTCAGCGGACCTTCCCAACACAGGGCTGGAATCTGGGTCTCCTGCATTGTAGGCATAGTCTTTACTTTTAAATTCTTTAAATTTGCAAGTGAATTTAAATGATATATTTAAAAATACATAATACATACTATATATTCTGGCAATGTAAGTTTGCTTTAAAGTCAATATATGTGATTCATCATATTAATCAAATAAAAGAGAAAGGGTCTAAAAGTGTTTGAAAAGATGCAAGAAAAAGCATTTAACAAAAGTATCTACTCATTCATGGGTAAAAGTTGGAAGAAAGTAAAAAAAGTACTTAGTGAAACTAGGAATATAGGAATAGAAGGAAATACCTTAATCTGATTAAGAATGTTTATGGAAAAAAGACCACCTCCATCACCTCTTCCTGGTTCTCATATCTTAGTGATACAGAAAGGTCACTGGATGTGGGCATTTTCAAAAAGGATCTATCTGCTTGCTCTATGAAATTCATGACAAATGGAGTAGAAGGTTTTATGTATTTATCTTTAGAACTAGGATATCCTAGAAATGAAGCAAATTTGAGGAGCTACTTCACATTCAAGGTCAGGAGGGGTTGCCATGAGGATACCCCTCGTCCATGGTAAGGAGCAGCGGCTGCACTAGAGCCAGACAGCCTGGAATGTGAAGTCAAGTGGGCCTTAGAAAGCATCACTATGAACAAAGCTAGTGGAGGTGATGCAATTCCAGTGGAGCTATTCCAAATCCTGAAAGATGATGCTGTGAAAGTACTGTACGCAATATGTCAGCAAATTTGGAAAACTCAGCAGTGGCCACAGGACTGGAAAAGGTCAGTTTTCATTCCAATCCCAAAGGAAGGTAATGCCAAAGAATGCTCAAAATACCACACAATTGCACTCATCTCACACGCTCAAAATTCTCCAAGCCAGGCTTCAGCAATATGTGAACCGTGAACTTCCAGATGTTCAAGCTGGTCTTAGAAAAGGCAAAGGAACCAGAGATCAAATTGCCAACATCCACTGGATCATGGAAAAAGCAAGAGAGTTCCAGAAAAACATCTATTTCTGCTTTATTGACTATGCCAAAGCCTTTGACTGTGTGGGTCACAATAAACTGGAAAATTCTGAAAGAGATGGGAATACCAGACCACCTGACCTGCCTTTTGAGAAACCTGTATGCAGGTCAGGAAGCAACAGTTAGAACTGGACCTGTAACAACAGACTGGTTCCAAATAGGAAAAGGAGTACGTCAAGTCTGTACATTGTCACCCTGCTTATTTAAATTCTATGCAGAGTACATCATGAGAAACGCTGGACTGGAAGAAACACAAGCTGGAATCACGATTGCTGGGAGAAATATCAATAACCTCAGATATGCAGATGACACCACCCTTATGGCAGAAAGTGAAGAGGAACGCAAAAGCCTCTTGATGAAAGGGAAAGTGGAGAGTGAAAAAGTTGGCTTAAAAGCTCAACATTCAGAAAACTAAGATCATGGCATCTGGTCCAATCACTTCGTGGGAAATAGATGGGGAAACAGTGGAAACAGTGTCAGACTTCATTTTTTTTGGGCTCCAAAATCACTGCAGATGGTGATTGCAGCCATGAAATTAAAAGACGCTTACTCCTTGGAAGGAAAGTTATGACCAACCTAGATAGCATATTCAAAAGCAGAGACATTCCTTTGCCAACAAAGATCCATCTAGTCAAGGCTATGGTTTTTCCAGTGGTCATGTATGGATGTGAGACTTGGACTATAAAGAAAGCTAAGCACCTAAGAATTGCTGCTTTTGAATTGTGGTGTTGGAGAAGACTCTTGAGAGTCCCTTGGACTGCAAGGAGATCCAACCAGTCCATTCTAAAGGAGATCAGTCCTCGGTGTTCTTTGGAAGGACTGATGCTAAAGCTGAAACTCCAATACTTTGGCCACCTCATGTGAAGAGTTGACTCATTGGAAAAGACTCTGATGCTGGGAGGGATTGGGGTCAGGAGGAGAAGGGGACGACAGAGGATGAGATGGCTGGATGGCATCACCAACTCGATGGACGTGAGTTTGAGTGAACTTGGGAGTTGGTGATGGACAGGGAGGCCTGGCGTGCTTCAATTCATGGGGTTGCAAAGAGTTGGACAAGACTGAGAGACTGAAGTGAACTGAACTGAACAACAACTCCAAGCCAGCCTGGTTAGTACATATTTCAGGTGGCATTCCCAAAGGGAATATTGAGTTTTGGATGCAGTAAAACCATGTATTAATGGAATAATACTGTATTTATTTATAATATGTAATCCTTTTATATAATGAATTCAGTTTGTTAATATTTGTTTGGCATATTTTGCATCTAGGCTCATGAGGGATATTTGCACATAGGATTAAAAAAAAATTTAGTATCTTTGATTTTGGATCAGGTCAGGAAATATCCTCATATGCTTGTATGTTTGTATAGAACTGGCATTATTAATTCTTTAACTATTTGGTAGAAATTCCATTGATTAAAAAAAAATTATTAGCGTGTAGTTGATTTATAATATGTTAGATTCAGTTGTATAGCAGAGTGATTCAGTCATCCGATCAAATCAGTCCCTCAGTCATGTCTGATTCTTTGTGGCCCCATGAATCGCAGCACGCCAGGCCTCCCTGTCCATCACCAACTCCCGGAGTTCACTGAGACTCACGTCTATCGAGTCAGTGATGCTATCCAGCCATCTCATCCTCTGTCGTCCCCTTCTGCTCTTGCTCCCAATCCCTCCCAGCATGAGAGTCTTTTACAATGAGTCAACTCTTCACATGAGGTGGCAAATACTGGAGTTTCAGCTTTAGCATCATTCCTTCCAAAGAAATCCCAGGGCTGATCTCCTTCAGAATAGACTGGTTGGATCTCCTTGCAGTCCAAGGGACTCTCAAGAGTCTTCTCCAACACCACAGTTCAAAAGCAGCAATTCTTTGGCTCTCAGCCTTCTTCACAGTCCAACTCTCACATCCATACATGACCGCTGGAAAAACCATAGCCTTGACTAGACGAACCTTTGTTGGCAAAGGAATGTCTCTGCTTTTGAATATGCTATCTAGGTTGGTCATAACTTTCCTTCCAAGGAGAAAGCATCTTAATTTCATGGCTGCAGTCACCATCTGTAGTGATTTTGGAGCCCAGAAAAATAAAGTCTGACACTCTTTCCACTGTTTCCCCATCTATTTTCCATGAAGTGGTGGGACCGCATGCCATGATCTTAGTTTTCTGAATGTTGAGCTTTAAGCCAACTTTTTCACTCTCCACTTTCCCTTTCATCAAGAGGCTTTTGAGTTCCTCTTCACTTTCTGCCATAAGGGTGGTATCATCTGCATATCTGAGGTTATTGATATTTCTCCCAGCAATCGTGATTCCAGCTTGTGTTTCTTCCAGTCCAGCGTTTCTCATGATGTACTCTACATAGAAGTTAAATTAGCAGGGTGACAATATACAGCCTTGATGTACTCCTTTTCCTATTTGGAACCAGTCTGTTGTTACAGGTCCAGTTCTAACTGTTGCTTCCTGACCTGCATACAGGTTTCTCAAAAGGCAGGTCAGGTGGTCTGGTATTCCCGTCTCTTTCAGAATTTTCCACAGTTTATTGTGACCCACACAGTCAAAGGCTTCGGCATAGTCAATAAAGCAGAAATAGATGTTTTTCTGGAACTCTCTTGCTTTTTTCATGATCCAGTGGATGTTGGCCATTTGATCTCTGGTTCCTCTGCCTTTTCTAAAACCAACTTGAACATCTGGAAGTTCACGGTTCACATATTGCTGAAGCCTGGCTTGAAGAATTTTGAGCGTTACTTTACTAGCGTGTGAGATGAGTGCAATTGTGTGGTATTTTGAGCATTCTTTGGCATTGCCTTTCTTTGGGACTGGAATGAAAACTGACCTTTTCCAGTCCTGTGGCCACTGCTGAGTTTCCCAAATTTGCTGGCATTTGAGTGCAGCACTTTCACAGCATCATTTTTCAGGATTTGGAATAGCTCCACTGGAATTGCATCACCTCCACTAGCTTTGTTCGTAGTGATGCTTTCTAAGGCCCACTTGACTTCACATTCCAGGGTGTCTGGCTCTAGGTCCGTGATAACACCATCGTGATTTTCTGGGTCATGAAGATCTTTTTTGTACAGTTCTTCTGTGTATTCTTGCCACTTCTTCTTAAAACCTGCTTCTGTTAGGTCCTTTATCTGTCCTTTATCGAACTCATCTTTGCATGAAATGTTCCTTTGGTATCTCTGATTTTCTTGAAGAGATCCCTAGTCTTTCCCATTCTGTTGTTTTCCTCTATTTCTTTGCATTGATCACTGAAGAAGGCTTTCTTATCTCTTCTTGCTATTCTTTGGAACTCTGCATTCAGATGTTTATATCTTTCCTTTTTTTTCGCTTCTCTTCTTTTTCACAGCTATTTGTAAGGCCTCCCCAGACAGCCATTTTCCTTTTTTGCATTTCTTTTCTATGGGAATGGTCTTGATCCCTGTCTCCTGTACATTGTCACGAACCTCATTCCATAGTTCATCAGACACTCTATCTATCAGATCTAGGCCCTTAAATCTATTTCTCACTTCCACTGTATAATTGTAAGGGATTTGATTTAGGTCATACCTGAATGGTCTAGTGGTTTTCCCTACTTTCTTCAATTTAAGTCTGAATTTGGCAATAAGGAGTTCATGGTCTGAGCCACAGTCAGCTCCTGGTCTTGTTTTTGCTGACTGTATAGAGCTTCTCCATCGTTGACTGCAAAGAATATAATCAATCTGATTTCAGTGTTGACCATCTGGTGATGTCCATATATAGGGTCTTCTCTTGTGTTGTTGGAAGAGGGTGTTTGTTATGACCAGTGCATTTTCTTGGCAAAACTGTATTAGTCTTTGCCCTGCTTCATTCCGTACTCCAAGGCCAAATTTGCCTGTTACTCCAGGTGTTTCTTGACTTCCTACTTTTGCATTCCAGTCCCCTATAATGAAAAGGACATCCTTTTTGGGTGTTAGTTGTAAAAGGTCTTGTAGGTCTTCATAGAACCATTCAACTTCAGATTCTTCAGCATTACTGGTTGGGGCATAGACTTGGATGACTGTGATTTTGAATGGTTTGCCTTGGAAACGAACAGAGATCATTCTGTCATTTTTGAGATTGCATCCAAATACTGCATTTCGGACTCTTTTGTTGACCATGATGGCCACTCCAATTCTTCTGAGGGATTCCTGCCTGCAGTAGTAGATATAATGGTCATCTGAGTTAAATTCACCCATTCCAGTCCATTTCAGTTCGCTGATTCCTAGAATGTCGACATTCACTCTTGCCATCTCCTATTTGACCACTTCCAATTTGCCTTGATTCACGGACCTAACATTCCAGGTTCCTATGCAATATTGCTCTTTACAGCATCGGACCTTGCTTCTATCATTAGTCACATCCACAGCTGGGTATTGTTTTTGCTTTGGCTCCATCCCTTCATTCTTTCTGGAGTTATTTCTCCACTGATCTCCAGTAGCATATTGGGTACCCACTGACCTGGGGAGTTTCTCTTTCAGTTTCCCTTTCAAGTAAGATGGTAGATGTTGCATGAGGGCATCAGAGGGCAAACACACTGAAACCATACTCACAGAAAACTAGTCAATCTAATCACACTAGGACCACAGCCTTGTCTAACTCAGTGAAACTAAGCCATGCCCATGGGGCAACCCAAGACTGGCGGGTCATGGTGGAGAGATTTGACAGAATGTGGTCCACTGGGGAAGGGAATGGCAAACCACTTCAGTATTCTTGCCTTGAGAACCCCATGAACAGTATGATTCAGTCATACACATACATATATCCACTCTTTATTTTTGATTCTTTCCCCATATGCAGCGTTACAGATTATTGAGTTGAGTTGAAAATCCATTGATTTTTACAGTTTTTTTATTTTCTTACTTACCCAAGTAAATTTGTGAATTTCCCTTAATCTCTGATTTCACTGCACCCTACAATTTTGTCCTTGCTATAGTTTCGTCATCATTCAGTGCAAACTATTTTCTGTTTTTTTTTTTTTTTTTTTTCTGACACCATGGATTATTTATGTGTGTTGTAGAACTTCCATAAATCTGATTTTCCAGATATTTTGTTATTGCTTTCTTATTTAACTGTGTAATAGTCAGTGAATATATTCTATATTGTTTCAATTTTTCTAAATTGTTTGAAAGGGACATTTTATAGCTGATGTATTATCTATTTTACTAAATATTTCCTTTCCAAATGGAAAAAATGGGTTTTTTGTGGCTTTTGAGTGTAGTATTCTTTATACATCAATTGGATCAAGTTATGTGATACTGTTCAAGTTTTATATAACTTTACTGGTTTTCTTTCCAGTTTTCACATTAATTCCTGATAGAGAAGTGTTTCAAATCTCTAACTTCAATTGTGGATTTCTCTATTTCACCTTTAATTTTTGTTTGCTTTTGCTTTTTCTTGAAGCTTAGCTGTTGGATATATACACATTTAGAGCCTCTATACCTTCTAAAGCATTACCCTTTTATTATTATGAAATGTCCCTCCTTATCCCCAAGGATATCCTTTTCCTTGAGGTATATTTTGATGTTATTTTGATACTGATATTAAACAATACAGTCATTTCTGCTTTCATAAAAGTAAAGTTTTCATAATAGAATATTTTCCATTTTTTATACGTAACATGTCTTTCATAGTCAAACTAAGATTCTTATAGAGAGAGTATGATTGGGTCTAAAATTTTACTCAGTTTAATAATGTTTATCTTTTGATTTCCATTTTTAGACCATTTATTTAACGTGTGTTTCTTCTCCATTACAGATTTAGAATAAACCTCTAAGATCTATATAAGGCTCTGAAACTCCATTGAGCCATCTGACTAAGCCACTGTATTATTGAGATTTTGAGTTCTGTTTCTGGAAATTGTGGGTGTAACTTTCTTTTCTGGTTGGTCTCCATTTATCCGATATTTCTAAATGTTTACTGGACAGAAGAGTCTTCCATGTTAGTTCAGTTTCCCACATCAACTATAAATCTCTTTTACCTCTTTCAGGTCTATGTTTCTAGATATGTAAAATGGAGATAATTACTCCTAACTTACTGGATGTATATGAAAACAAATTAAATTAATGTATGCTCATAGCTCAGCATATTGCCTAGCAAAGTATAAATATTAAGTAAAAATAGTACATTATAATTCCAAAAAACATACATTGAAATTATGACATAAACTACCAAAACTCAGCATTTGAAGCAACTTGAAACTGTTCACTCTTTAAAGTGTTCTAATGAAATGCTAAATAAATTTTCTTAATATCTAAAATGTAGAGCAAAATTATGAGTTAAATTAGATAGGCTTCATATTGCTTACTTTTTAATTTCTCGAAATTTTTTGATAAATATCCTTCAAGTGACATTATGTTTGGGGTTATTGTCTGAGTTTTCAATTTTGTTACAGAGATATCATGCATAAAAGGCTTCTGTATTATGTATTCTGCTAGAAGACTTTTGAGTAGATGTATTTTTAATTCTCTTTATACAACATTGATGTCTAATGAATAGATTTTAACATCTTGTAAGAGAGTGATAGTTAAGACTAAGGACAGAGGATTATAAATCAGAATTTTTGATATTTTTTGATGGCCCAGTCTAATGGACCTAAAAGTCTGTATATACATGTTATATTTACCTTATTGATTAGGATAGTTCCAAATCATTTGAAGGATGAACATGGGAGCTTTGCAGAATATTTATCCTTAGGAGAATTAAAGAGAGACTGAGTAAGGAAGAACAAAAGAGAGAGAGAAAGAAAGAGAAAGTGAATCTATTGAGTTAAATTAGTAAATAATTAAGAGTGGTTAAAACAACAATGTTCACACATTTTTTAATTTAAGGCCTGTTCAATCCTTTTAAAATTCATTTGAGTCTGCAATTATTTAAGCTGTGGGCTGTGAATTGAAGAGAAAGTAAAATTATAGATTTTAAGTATATAGCTGGAGGTAATATATAAATCCAATTGATCAGTCTGGCAGAGAATTGATGCCACAATTTGTACCCAGTGGCATTTTCTCTCTCTTTCTCAACTGGCTTTAGAGCATTATCAGAAAGTCAATAGAATACGCCAATATAGTGATATACTTTCAGTCATAAGCTCCTTGTTCAGATTAAAGCTTCGGTGCTCACATTGTGGATAATAATGGACAGACAACCTGACTCCATCTCACTATGTGTCATCCAGAAAGGACTTGACTCAACTTACTGCATGCACATTTCTGACCCTAAGAGCCAGCCAAACTGGTAACAGAGGGCGTCTGTCTCTTCAGCACAAAAAAACAGAGGGAGAGGATATTATGTACAGAGCTGCAGTCTGGCTTCAGACATTTCTCTAGTAGCCTCCTGTCTCCGACTGCCTTTCCTGATGTTCTGATCAAGTTACCTTTAAAACTCACTCTTGATTTCATGCTTTGATTCTCTTTCTCTTTTAATTTATTAATGCATTTACCACTTCAGCATTATCTTTACAGCTCATTCCCTTTCAAGCTTGCTCATTCCTGTAAAACTATTAGGAAAGTTTTTACTGTCTTTCATTTGTTGCATAAGAATTTCATTTGAAGGTTATTTATGTCACATATCTTTTTATTCTCTAACTGCACAAAACTCTGTGAGAGGATGTCTATGTCATGGTCTGTGCATGGGTTGGAAAAGAATTTCCAGACATGAGACAGAATGAGAGGGAAATAAAATTTATTAGAGTGGGAGAAACTGTTAGAACAGCGGGCCAGCTCAAGGGAGAACCGACATTGAAAGGGGTCCTTAGTCCACTTTTATACCCAGGATACAAGGAGTGGGATAGAGGTCTTGCAGGTCATTTGCTGAACTGGATGAGGCGCATATACTGGGTGGGGTACATATACTGGGTGGGGTAAGGGAAGAGTAAGGTAAATACTTTCTCCCTATGGGGTAAGAGGGGAGACAGGTTATACTGTTTAGGAGGACCTGAAATCCGTTAATAGTTACAACATGGGGAAAGGAAGGACGATAAGGGTCTGGTTTTTCTGTTCCTGCATTCCAAGACTCTCCTTGGTTTTGTCTGCTCTTTCATCCTTGGGTCACCACAGTCTACTTCATATATTTTGTCCTCAGTAAATGTGTTTAACTTGTTGGCAACATTCAGGCAGAGTATGCTTATATTATTTATTAATATTATCAGAAGTTTTGATTCCATAAACTGTCATACAGCATATTCTATAAAGACCCCATCTAAGCTTGCCTCGGGCAAATTTTTACTTTAACTAATATATAAATTTTAAATAAGTTCCTGTGGCCATAATGAACATAAAAGACCACAGATAGGGAAAGGAGACAGAGAAAGCTGGTACTCCACGTGGGACCTTATATCCTAGTGCAGAATATAATCAAGTAACAAGCATAACTAAATACACGGGGTGTCAGAAGAAGATGAATGCTGTGGAGAACAGGATGTAAAGGGAAAGAAGAGTATGTACTGGGAAGGGATGAGGATACAGGATGATCATGGAAGACTTCCCTGATTAGATGATATTTGAGCAAAGACCCAAAGATACTAAAGGAGTAAAGACATGTTGACATATGGGGAAATAGCATTCCAGGCTGAAAGAAAAGTATCTACTAGTCCCTGACTAGTAGATACTTTTTCATTTCAGGCAGAAAGAAAAATATCTACAAGGTCCTGACATTGAGATGTGTTGGCAGGTTCAGGAAAAAAGAATGGACACTAGTGTGTTGGCAGCAGTGTAATCAAAGAGGAGAGTCTTAAGTTGGTTTCCCCTGAGTTGTGGATTCATGTGCAAGTGATTTATTAAGAAAGTGATAAAATGGAGGGGAAAGCAGAAAAACTAAACATTAATGTAATTTTAGAAAACAAAGATCATGGCATCTGGTCCCATCACTTAATGGCAGATAGACGGAGAAACAGTGGAAACAGTGGCTGACTTTACTTTGGGGGGCTCCAAAATCACTGCAGATGGTGACTGCAGGCATGAAATTAAAAGATGCTTACTCCTTGGAAGAAAAGTTATGACCAACCTAGACAGCATATTAAAAAGCAAAGACATTACTTGGCCAACAAAGGTCTGCCTAGTCAACGCTATGATTTTTCCAGTGGTCATGTATGGATGTGAGAGTTGGACTATAAAGAAAGCCAAAGAATTGCTGCTTTTGAACTGTGGTGTTGAAGACTCTTGAGAGTCCCTTAGCCTGCAAGGAGATCCAGCCAGTCCATCCTAAAGGAAATCAGTCCTGTATATTTGTTGGAAAGACTGATTCTAAAGCTTAAACTCCAATACTTTGGCTACCTCATGCAAAGAACTGACTCATTGAAAGAGACCCGGATGCTGGGAAAGATTGAAGGTGGGAGGAGAAGAGGATGACAGAGGATGAGATGGTTGGATGACATCACTGACTCCATGGACATGAGTTTGAGTAAACTCCAGGAGTTGGTGATGGACAGGGAGGCCTAGCATGCTGCAGTCCATGGGGTCGCAAAGAGTCAGACACAACTGAGCGACTGAACTGAACTGACTGAATATATCTATTTTAAATAATGTCCTGTGGCCATAATGAAGATAAAAGACCTTGATGGCACAAGTGATAAATCAGTGAGACCAGGTAAAAGGCCATTGCAGTATTTCTGGAAAGATAAACTGGTGGGACTAAAGTGATAAGATATGAAAACACAGTCAATAGAACCCGCTCGTGGATTTCAAAATTAATTCTCCATTTCTGTTCAGCCTGAGTGTCTCTCTCTTTCTCTTTCCTAAAAACGTCTTCTCATCTCCACCAATCCTCTTTTGTTATAAAAGATAATTGTTCAGATTAGATAAATTTTTGTTACCATCTGTTTTACAACTTCTCAACATTCACACTTCATATGAGTCCTGATTAACCTTTGAACATTACTATCTCTAACACTCTTAGATACTTACCTACCAACAAATATTAATTTTGCTCTTACATGTCCCGGCTTACTCTGATTTTTTTCTCATCCCTCCCTTTGTTGTTAATATTTTCATATATGCCAAGATGATAGGGTACATCTTGGATTGCTCCTTTTTGGGGAAAATTGACTTCTGTCTTCAGTTCAGTTCAGTTCAGTCACTCAGTTGTGTCTGAGTTTTTGTGACTCCATGAACCATAGCACAACAGGCCTCCCTGTGCATCACCAACTTCCAGAGTCCACCTAAATCCATGTCCATTAAGTCGGTGATGCCATCCAACCATCTCATCATCTGTCATCCCCTTCTCCTCCTGCCCTCAATCTTTCCCAGAATCAGGGTCTTTTCAAATGAGTCAGCTCTTCGCATCAGGTGGCCAAAGTATTGGAGTTTCAGCTTCAACATCAGTCCTACCAATGAATATCCAGGACTGATCTCCTTTAGGATGGACTGGCTGGATCTCCTTACAGTCCAGGGGACTCTCAAGAGTCTTCTCCAACACCACAGTTCAAAAGCAGCAATTCTTTGGTGCTCAGCTTTCTTTATAGTCCAACTCTCACATCCATACATGACCACTGGTAAAACCATAGCCTTGACTAGATGGACCTTTGTTGACAAAGTAATGTCTCTGCTTTTTAATATGCTGTCTAGGTTGGTCATAACTTTTCTTCCAAAGAGTAAGTGTCTTTTAATTTCATGGCTGCAGTCACCATCTGCAGCGATTCTGGAACCCAGAAAAATAAAGTCAGCTACTGTTTCCACTGGTTCCCCATCTATTTGCCATGAAGTGATGGGACTGGATACCATGACCTTAGTTTTCTGAATGTTGAGCTTTAAGCCAACTTTTTCACTCTCCTCTTTCACTTTCATCAAGAGGCTTTTTAGTTCCTCTTCACTTTCTGCCATAAGGGTGGTGTCATCTGCATATCTGAGGTTATTGATTATTTCTCCTGGCAATCTTGATTCCAGCTTGTGCTTCTTCCAGCCCAGCGTTTCTCATGATGTACTCTGCATATAAGTTAAATAAGCAGGGTGACAATGTACAGCCTTGACATACTGCTTTTCCTATATGGAACCAGTCTGTTGTTCCATGTCCCATTCTAACTTGCTTCCTGACCTGCATGGAGGTTTATCAAGAGGCCAGTCAGGTGGTCTAGTATTCCCATCTCTTTCAGAATTTTCCATAGTTTATTGTGATCCACACAGTCAAAGGCTTTGGCATAGTCAATAAAGTAGAAATAGATGTTTTTCTGGACCCTTCTTGCTTTTTTCCATGATCCAGCAGATGTTGACAATTTGATCTCTGGTTCCTCTCCCTTTTCTAAGACTTCTGTCTTAGATCAAGATGAAAAAAACAATGATGTCTTCTTTAGCAATAAATATTCATCACAATTAAGTATAAAAAATACTGACTTGTATAACCAAGAAAAGCACACAGAAAAATCAAAATATGAACAGGATATATATAGAACTTTTTTTAGAAAATATTCATCTTCTCTGTATTAACATTTTTATCATCATGATTTGTTAATTCCTTAATGAAGCAATAGAAGATATTGAAGTATTTCTTTATGTAAATGCTTTAATTGTGAGTTGAGGATAAACTTTTTTGGTTTGTTTTTTCTTTTTTTTTTCTGATTGCCTATTGAAAAATAAGTATAAAAGTAAAATACATATGTGCATGTGAGTATACATGTGAGACTTAGAGCCATTAAGTCTACAGGAAATGGTGCATGATCTCTAGCCATTAACATGCTGTGCATAACTGTCAATGTTTAGATTTCTTCCTTATGAACTAAAAAGTTTCATCTCATAAATTTTAAGGTATAAACAATGGAATTTTCCAAAATTAAAGAGTTTAATCTGTTCCCGTATTTGGATGTTTGTATATAAGCATTTAATAAGGATCTTTCTAGGAATTCCTGTTGAAACACAATCTATCTGCACAAAGAGATCATTTACAATATTGAAAATGTATATTCCTGTCTAGTTTCTTGGGTTTTGAATGTGGCACAAAGAATACCTAGTTAACTACTCAAGACCTTAAACGTGGAAAAGGAAAACAATTGTAAAGAATTGCAATGTTTCAGTAGATTGTAGGGATATGTACAATAGTTCCTCCAAAAGAAGGTACACATGTGTGTAAAGAAAGAATCAACAAGATAGAACATACTTATAGGTCATTAAAAAATTAATTCTGTCAGTTCTTCTATAGAAAATCAAATGGCTTACCAGTAACAATATTTTGTAGCTTCCCTGGGGGCTCAGAAGTAATGAATCCATCTGCCAGTGCAGGGGATGCAGGTTCGATTCCTGGGTTAGGAAGATACCCTGGGGAAAGAAATGGCAACCTACTTCAGTATTCTTGCCTGGGAAATCCCATGGACAGAGGAGCCTGATGGGCTAAAGTCCATGGGGTTGCAAAGGTCAAACACGAATTAGTGGCTAACAACAACAGTTATACTGTGGCTCAGTTCTGTCTCTGAAATTATTTTAGTCTCCTGAGAAAATGACGGAGGACATTTTACAAGATTTATAATATTGCTACTGCTAGAATTTCTCCTTTGTGTTTGAAATAATGAAAGGGGCATTGTGCTCAGAGAGTAACTGTAAAAATATTCTTATGTCAGTACTTGTGGTCTAAGTTTCTCTCCAATTGTTCTACCACTTTATTTAGATTCTGCCTTCACAAAGAAGGTTTCTAGGGCCAGGGACACAGACTTAGAAAACTTGGATGGAGACAGCAGTCAGAAAAAGCTCTGAAGGATGAAGTGCATACTTAATAGGACAAATTGAGATGGCTACCCGCATGGAGAAATGGGTAGATAGATTTAGGATAGCATAGTGGTAGCTAATGTCTATGCAGTTAGTGAAGAAAGAGAAATGATGCATAGTTAATAACTTATGGAGTATTTTTGTGTGGACCTTCAGGGGAAGAGAATATAGAAAAAAAATTTCCTTAGAGGTAAACCTGGTGTAACAAATACTAATGTGATGATGATTTGATCATTATACCTTAGTGTTAGTTGCTCAGTTGTGTCCAATGCTTTGCAACCCCAAGGACTGTAGCCCACCCAGGCTCCTCTGTCCATGGGATTCTCCAGGCAAGAATACTGGAGTGGGTAGCCATTCCCTTCTCCAAGGGATCTTCCTGACCCAGGGATCACACCTGTGTCTCCCACATTGCAGGCAGATTCTTTACCTTCTGAGCCATTAGGAAGCCCCTGTTTTTAGCTTAAGGTCCTCCCTGAAAGCTCAGTCTGATTTATTTTCAATTGTATCTATACACACTTCTATCTATACCCACTTAGTAAGTCCATGTCTCTTTTACGAAAGACATATGAATACCTATTTTCACTAAGGGGGTTTTTGCTTTCATGAAGAAAGGTGGAAAGCAAATACAGCATTTAGCATTTATCTTGCACAGAGCATGTTGAAGATGCAGTTCACATCCCTTAGCAGTGAAACTGGTACCTCCAGGCTCCTTCCCAGGAACCACGCTCAGCATCAAGCTGCCAGAGCTCTGAGCTGTATCAGTGAGCATCTGTGCTTTATTTCCATTTATGTTGTTCATCCCTTAGCAAGATGTGTCCTAGGGTAATTGTGTGTACAGTTTATGTCATTTTGGCTTACAAGTATTGTAGGAATGCTCTACTTTTAGACATTGGGGGAAACCTGAATGTGGATGGTAACTTCAAAGAGAAAGGGTAAACATCAGAAGAGAGAAAGGCAAGTGAACTTTCATGGATATGATGAGTGTGGCCAATTGAAGCCTTGAGACCATGCTAAGAAGAGTGTAAAATGTCTTCAAAATCGCCAACCCAAAAGAATGGATGAAGAGATACTATTCATCAGTTTGGATTCAGTGTTGGTTGAAAGTAATCCCACTAGTTCTCCTACACTTCTAAGTTATTCATGTGTAGATAAGAAGAGGGGGGATGCAGAAAGCTAAGATGCCGACAGTTAAGGCAAAACACTGTCAGTGAAAGTTGAGTTGAAACTTGCACAGGAGTGTCTAGGCTTGGCTGAAATCAGAGATGAGGCCAAGATACAGGCCAGAGCAGTAGATACAGCCAAAACAGTGGTGTTAACAGTTTGGTGTTAACAGTTTGGCTTATTGGCGTTTGTTGCCTAGGGTCCCAGAAACTTGATGCTGGATTCAACTTCTCAGAATCTCTGGCAAATTTATTATATATCCCCTGGGGCTTTACAAAAAGTAGCTCTTTGGTGGCAGATGCATGAATCTGACTACCAAATTGTTATTTCTGTCAAGATATTTCTATATATCAACCTGTATATTTCTATCAAGGTTTAGAAATAGGCAAACGATTGCTTTGTGAAAATGACTCACTTAATGTTTCATTCCAAATTAAACTCAAAGGAAGTTTGTTTATTTTTGAAGGATGTTTTCTTAAATATTCATATCTCAAGCTTACTAAGTATAAGGCTTGTGAATAAAGCTACTGACACTTTGTGAGAGTTAAATGACCGACTCCTGAACATTTTATAAAGCAACTATTTTCACCATCTTTTTGATATATTACTATTTAACTATAAGATTGAAATCTCAGAATAATCTCACGCCTGGGAGATTCCCATAAGAAGTTATATATTCGCTGTGTCTCTAGTAGGCTACTTTGACCTTTTATGTTTCAAACTGCGGTCCTTTTCTATCACTAGAATTTTAAGTTTTCAAAATCTAGGGAGGAGGGGTTTTCTTTCTCATCCTCTCTAACATTGCCTCTGGGCTGAGGAAGAAAGTAGGTAAAACAAAAGATTTTTGTGTTCCTTGAACCCAAAAGAAGTTCAAATGGAAGCCTCAAGTGCAATGACCTTAATGACTATTGCTCTTTTATCATTAACTATATGCTTAAACAGTTCATAGAATATTTAGTTCAGCTGGGGACAATTCGAAACTTCAGAAGGAAGACATCTCTCTGTAGAGTAACTTACCTTTCCAGAGTGGGTAATTCTTTTGTGTCTAAGGTTTAAGTAGATTTCAAGTGGAAAAGGCAATGTTTGAGAATAATTGAAGGATGACCAAAATAGTGGTATACAGTAAAAAAAATAGTCTATATCCTCTAGCTGTCAACATCAACCTGAAAAAAATTTTCTAATGAATTAGTGTGCCCAAGCCATTGCAAACCTTGTTAGCAAATGTATTGAAATGCTAATAAAAGATGATATTTGATATAACATCTTAGACAAATTGAAGCAATAAATATGGATCACGTTATTACATTAGCACGTGTTGTATGTGTGTATTTGTGTGTTCATGCTAAGTTGCTTCAGTTGTGTCTGACTCTTTGTGACCCCATAGACTGTAGCCTGCGAGGCTCATCTGTTTATGGGACTCTCCAGGCAAGATTACTGGAGTGGGTTGCCCTTCCCTCCTCCAGGGCATCTTCTCAACCCAGAGATTAAACCTGAGTCTCATGTCTCCTGCATTAGCAGGTGGATTCCTAGGTAGCAACATCTGGGAAGCCCAATACATATAGGAGCCAACTAAGTGTTAGCAAGAGCCTATTGGTAAGTTTTCAGAAATTTTGTGAGCTGGTTGTTAAAGTTAATCATAATAAAAATTTTAATTATATAAGATCATAAATATATTAAAAACAAAGTTAATTACAAATCTTCAAAACTCAACACTTTCTACATATTTTTCTACATTTGATTATTATCTGTGCTCTTAAAGTGATTGACTTTTGTCTGTGTGGTGGGTATACTATGTAATGGCATCGTACATCACTTCCTAACTCCACGTTCAGTAATGTCAAACTGGTAGCTAAAAGCAGATATGGTATGAATACTTATACCATGTAAATAAAGGCCTAGGCTCTTGCTAAGTGAGTCAGTCTAGACTGCTCTTCATTTTTCCTTAGAACACTTGTGGGTTATCAAACATACTGTGAATATAATTACACAATTATTGCAACATTGTCTTCTCTATACTTTTAATATGTGAATATCATGAGAAGGGAGTTTAAAACACTTTAAAATAATGACATACTTTAAACATATAGGAAATATTATATTCATTCTTGTATCTATAACATAAATCATTTTCTTTCACTTCTTTTTCCTCTATCCCTTGTTTTCTGCCTTCCAAAGTGAAGCACAATAATATCATCTTTAGCCAAAATGAGCATGTTGCTGCCATCAGGTGAAGTAATACAGTTGACCCTTGAATGATGCAAGGGTTAGGAGCACCAACAACCTGCACAGTTGATAATGCACCTATAACTTTTGACTCCCCTCAAAACTTAGCTACTAAAATAGTCTACCATAGATCACAAGTCTTATCAATACCATGAACACTCAACTAACATATATTTTTTATATTATATATATTAAATACTATATGCTTAATACAAAGTAAGTTAGAGAGTACACAAAATGTTATTAGGAAAATCATAAGAAGGAGAAAATACATTTACATTACTGTACTGTGTTTATCAACACTCTAAGTTTATATGATTTACATAAAGATGAATTGTCTGTCAGTATCTGCATCTACATTGACTTACATGACACAAAACATTGTACATGTTTTAAGTATTACTAACACAACAGTATGCAAAGGCAAAATGATAGGATACTGAAAGAGGAACTCCCCAGGTCGGTAGGTGTCCAATATGCTACTGGAGATCAGTGGAGAAATAACTCCAGAAAGAATGAAGGGATGGAGCCAAAGCAAAAACAATACCCAGCTGTGGATGGGACTGGTGATAGAAGCAAGGTTCGATGCTGTAAAGAGCAATATTGTATAGGAACCTGGAATGTTAGGTCCATGAATCAAGGCAAATTAGAACAAGTCAAACAGGAGATGGAAAGAGTGAATATCAATATTTTAGGAATCAGCGAATGAAAATGGGCTGGAATGGGTGCATTTAACTCAGATGACCATTATATCTACTACTGTGGGTAAGAATTCCTTAGAAGGAATGAAGTAGCCATCATGGTCAACAAAAGGGTCCGAAATGCAGTACTTGGATGCAATCTCAAAAACGACAGAATGATCTCTGTTCGTTTCCAAGGCAAACCAATCAATATCACAGTCATCCAAGTCTATGCCCCAACCAGTAATGCTGAAGAATCTGAAGTTGAACGGTTCTATGAAGACCTACAAGACCTTTTAGAACTAACACACAAAAAAGATGTCTTTTTCATTATAGGGGACTGGAATGTAAAAGTAGAAAGTCAAGAAACACCTGGAGTAACAGGCAAATTTGGCCTTGGAGTACAGAGTGAAGCAGGGCAAAGGCTAATAGAGATTTGCCAAGAGAACACACTGGTCATAGCAAACACCCTTTTCCAACAACACAAGAGAAGACTCTACACATGGACATCATGAGATGGAAAACATCGAAATCAGATTGATTATATTCTTCGCAGCCAAAGATGGAGAAGCTCTATACAGTCAGCAAAAACAAGACCAGGAGCTGACTGTAGCTCAGATCAGGAATTCCTTATTGCCAAATACAGACTTGAATGGAAGAAAGTAGGGAAAACCACTAGACCATTCAGGTATGACCTAAATCAAATCCCTTATGATTATACAATGGAAGTGAGAAATAGATTTAAGGGCCTAGATCTGGTAGATAGAGTGCCTGATGAACTATGGACGGAGGTTCATGACATTGCACTCAATACGTCAGCAAATTTGGAAAACTGGAAAATTCTGAAACAGATGGGAATACCAGACCACCTGACCTTCCTCTTGAGAAACCTATATGCAGGTCAGGAAGCAACAGTTCGAACTGGACATGGAACAACAGACTGGTTTCAAATAGGAAAAGGAGTACATCAAGGCTGTATATTGTCACCTGCTTATTTAACTTCTATGCAGAGTACATCATGAGAAATGCTGGGCTGGAAAAAGCACAAGTGGGAATCCGATTGCCAGGAGAAATATCAATAACCTCAGATATGCAGATGATACCCCCCTTATGGCAGAAAGTGAAGAGGAACTAAAAAGCCCCTTGATGAAAGTGAAAGAGGAGAGTGAAAAAGTTGGCTTAAAGCTCAACATTCAGAAAACTATGATCATGGCATCTGGTCCCATCACTTCACTGGAAATAGATGGGGAAACCGTGGAAACAGTGTCAGACTTCATTTTCTGGGGCTCTAAAATCACGACAGATGGTGATTGCAGCCATGAAATTAAAAGACGCTTACTCCTTGGAAGAAAAGTTATGGCCAACCTAGATAGCATATTCAAAAGCAGAGACATTACTTTGTCAACAAAGGTCCGTCTAGTCAAGGTTATGGTTTTACCAGTGGTCATGTATGGATGTGTGAGTTGGACTGTAAAGAAAGCTGAGTGCCGAAGAACTGCTGCTTTTGAACTGTGGTGTTGGAGAAGACTCTTGAGAGTCCCTTGGACTGCAAGGAGAGCCAACCAGTCTATTCTAAAGGAGATCAGTCCTGGGTATTCATTGGAAGAACTGATGCTGAGGTTGAATCTCCAATACTTTGGCCACCTCATGCGAAGAGTTGTCTCATTGGAAAAGACTGATGCTGGGAGAGATTTGGGTCAGGAAGAGAAGCGGATGACAGAGGATGAGATGGCTGGATGGCACTGCCAACTCGATGGACATGAGTCTGAGTGAACTCTGGGAGTTGGTGATGGACAGGGAGGCCTAGCATGCTGCGGTTCATGGAGTGGCAAAGAGTCAGATATGACTGAGCAACTGAACTTAACTGAACACTAGATATGAAAAATAAAAAGATAATGTTAAAAAGAAATTCACATTTTACAGATATAATGATTCATAGGCTGATAAATAAGAAGCAGCAAATGATTGCTTTATGTGAGTCCAGTTTAATTGATGGCACCATGTGTGATCTGTAAGTGTTTTAGTTCACTTCAGTTCAGTTGCCCAGCCATGTCTGACTCTTTGCGACCCCATGAACTGCAACACACCTGGCCTCCCTGTGCATCACCAACTCATGGAGTCCACCCAAACCCATGTCCATTGAGTTGGTGATGCCATGCGACCATCTCATCCTCTCTCATCCCTTTCTCCTCCTGCCCTCAATCTTTCCAAGAATGAGGGTCTTTTCATACAAGTCAGCTTTTTGCATCAGGTGGCCAAAGTATTGGAGTTTCAGCTTCAACATCAGTCCTTCCAATGAACACCCAGGACTGATCTCCTTTAGAATGGACTGGTTGGATCTCCTTGCAGTCCAAGGGACTCTCAAGAGTCTTCTCCAACACCACCGTTCAAAAGCATCAATTCTTCGGCATTCAGCTTTCTTTATTTTTTTTTTTCTAATTTTATTTTATTTTTAAACTTTACATAATTGTATTAGTTTTGCCAAATATCAAAATGAATCTGCCACAGGTATACATGTGTTCCCCATTCCGAACCCTCCTCCCTCCTCCCTCCCCACACCATCCCTCTGGGCCGTCCCAGTGCACCAGCCCCAAGCATCCAGCATCGTTTAAACTCCTACTCTCACAATTATACATGACCACTGGTAAAACCATAGCCTTGACTAGATGGACCTTTGTTAACAAAGTAATGTCTCTGCTTTTGAATATGCTGTCTAGGTTGGTCATAACTTTCCTTCTAAGGAGTACGCGTCTCTTAATTTCATGGCTGCAATCACCATTTGCAGTGATTTTGGAGTCCCCCAAAATAAAGTCTGACACTGTTTCCACTGTTTCCCCATCTATTTGCCATGAAGTGATGGGACCAGATGCCATGATCTTCGTTTTCTTAATGTTGAGCTTTAAGCCAACTTTTGCACTCTCCTCTTTCACTTTCATCAAGAGGCTTTTTAGTTCTTTCTCAATTTCTGCCATGAGGGTGGTGTCATCTGCATATCTGAGGTTCTTGGTATTTCTCCCGGCAATCTTGATTCCAGTTTGTGCTTTGTCCAGCTCAGCATTTCTCATGATGTACTCTGTATATAAGTTAAATAAGCTGGGTGACAATATACAGCCTTGACATACTACTTTTCCATTTAGAAACAGTCTGTTGTTCCATGTCCAGTTCTAACTGTTGCTTCCCGACCTGCATACAGGTTTCTCAAGAGGCAGGTCAGGTGGTCTGGTATTCCCATCTCTCTCAAAATTTTCCATAGTTTGTTTTCATCCCCACAGTCAAAGGCTTTGGCATAGTCAATAAAGCAGAAATGCATGTTTTTCTGGAACTCTCTTGCTTTTTCAATGATCCAGCAGATGTTGGCAATTTGATCTCTGGTTCCTCTGCCTTTTCTAAAACCAGCTTGAACATCTGGAAGTTCACGGGTCATGTATTGCTGAAGCCAGGCTTGGAGAATTTTGAAGATTACTTTACTAGTGTGTTAGATGAGTGCAATTGTGCAGTTTGAACATTCTTTGGCATTGCGTTTCTTTGGATTGTAAAGAAAACTGACTTTTTCAGTACTGTGGCCACTGCTGAGTTTTCCAAATTTTCTGACTTACTGAGTGCAGCAGTTTCACAGCATCATCTTTTAGTATTTGAAAGAGCTCAACTGGAATTCCATCACCTCCACTAACTTTGTTTGTAGTGATTCTTCCTAAGGCCCACTTGACTTCACATTCCGGGATGTCTGGCTCTAGGTGTTTGGGTGCATACATTTTGATAAATTTTAACTTTTTCTAATAGATTTGTGTATATTTTATGGTAGTAAATGGCAAAACAGACTAGTATCTACATGTGTTTGTGTGTTCATGATGTTTCTAACTTTTTCTTAATTTTTCAATATATCTATGCTTATTCAGTTTATAAACTTTGTAAAATTATGGCAAATCTCAAGAAGTTTTTTCTTATATTTATTGAAACGTATCTGTGCAGTTCAAATCTATGTTGTTCAAGGGTTAAATATACATCTTAATCCCTTGGATCAGCGTTTGGCAAAATCAGATCTGTGGACCAAACCTGTTTTTTTGTAAATGAGTTTTATTGGAAAAGGTGGTACTTACTCTTGCACATGCTGTCTACAGCTGCTGTGGAGCTGTACCAGTGGCAGCCTTAGGCCTGAGTAATTACAACAAAGATCGGATGGCCTATTAACACAAAGCTGAAATATCTACTATCTGACTCTTTAGAAAAAGTAGTTTGCTGACAGTTGGTCTAAAGAGGGGATGACAAGCTAACAAAAAAATCAATTGACTATCTTTAATATAGTGATTAATTAGTAATGCCTATGATGGATGAAGCAATAGGAACATTTGTATCAGGTATTCACTACCCTTGGTTTTAAAAAGACAATTATGTAATATAGAAAACTAGTGGGAACCTGCTATGAGGCACAAGAAGCTCAGCTCTGTGTTCTGTGATGACCAAGATGGGTGGGATGGGGGAGTGGGGTGGGATGGAGGTCTAGAAAGGAGGGAATGTATATACACACACATAGCCAATTCACTTCATTATAAAGCAGAAACTAACCCAACATTGTAAAGCAATCATACTCCAATAAAAAAGACAGATAAATTTTAAAAATAAAATTTAAAAAAAGAAAACCTTTCCTTAAGAGTCACCAAGGGAATCAAAAAGAATACATTATTTTCCTTTTCCTTGAATCTTTGAAAGAGCTAAGCATAATCAGAAATTATAAATTAATACAAGAAGAACAAAAATTTTCAACGTCTTCAATGTGTTGCCTTTCTTATGATTTCTTAACTACTATGAGCCAAAGAAAATTTTTTCTTTACATTTTTTAAGTTTGAGCAAAGTATCTTCCTAGTTACTCTATACAGTAACTCTATGGCTTTATAAGTTAAAGAGCCAAACATCTTTTTCCCTATTGTGTCTGTCTGCTATCTTAATTTTACTTTCATTTGTTCCCTCTTATTATAGAGGCAGAAGTCAGAAGAAAAGTGACAAGCCACATGATACAGTGGAATCAAGTATATATTTTAAGCATCTTGCCTTTACTCCTTTAAAAACACCTAACATACTTAGGTAATCTCAAGAATGTGAAGAAAAAAAAAAAAAAAAACAACTAGCATTAGATCACAAAATAAACCCCCATTCATATGTTAAAGACCTGATATTTTTTCTTTTTTAATTCTCCATAATATGCTTTCTGTAGCTGTCCTTCAGCGTTTCTTATCTGTTGACTAATGGGACATAACTGCCCTATTTATGGACTTCCCTGATGGTTCAGCGGGTAAAGAATCTGTTGCAATGTAAGAACCACAGGAGACACAGATTCCATCTCTGGGTCTGGAATAATCTCCTGGAGTCGGAAATGGCAACCCACTCCAGTATTCTTTCCTGGAAAATTCCATGGACAGAGGAGCCTGGGAAGCTATAGTCCATGGGGTTGCAAAGGGTTGGACCAAACTAAGCACATGGCACAAACATACAACCTATTTACAGAATTTGATACTCACCTCTATTTACAGGGTTTGATACTCATCTTCTGGTTCCCCTTAAGGTCAGTTCAGTCAGTTCAGCTGCTCAGTTGTGTCCAACTCTTTGCAGCCCCCAAAATCACAGCACGCCAGGCCTCCATGTCCATCACCAATTCCCGGAGTTCACTCAAACTCATGTCCATCGAGTTGGTGATGCCATCCAGCCATCTTATCCGCTGTCGTCCCCTTCTCCTCCTGCTCCCAATCCCTCCCAGCATCTGAGTCTTTTCCAATGAGTCAACTCTTCGCATGAGGTGGCCAAAGTATTGAAGTTTCATCCTCAACATCAGTCCTTCAATGAACACCCAGGACTGATCTCCTTTAGAATGGACTGGTAGGGTCTCCTTGAAGTGCAAGGGACTCTCAAGAGTCTTCTCCAACACCACAGTTCAAAAGCATCAATTCTTCAGCGCTCAGCCTTCTTCCCAGTCCAACTCTCACATCCATACATGACCACTGGAAAAACCATAGCCTTGAATAGATGGACCTTTGTTGGCAAAGTAATGTCTCTGCTTTTCAATAAGACATCTAGGTTGGACATAACTTTCCTTCAAAGGAGTAAGCGTCTTTTAATTTCATGGCTGCAATCACCATCTGCAGTGATTTTGGAGCCCCCAAAATAAAGTCTGACACTGTTTCCATTGTTTCCCCATCTATTTGCCATGAAATGATGTGACCAGATGCCATGATCTTCGTTTTCTGAATGTTGAGCTTTAAGCCAACTTTTTCACTCTCCTCTTTCACTTTCATCAAGGAGCTTTTTAGCTCCTCTTCACTTTCTGCCATAAGGGTGGTATCATCTGCATATCTGAGGTTATTGATATTTCTCCCAACAATCTTGATTCCAGCTTGTGCTTCTTCCAGCCCTGCATTTCCCATGATGTACTCTGCATAAAAGTTAAATAAGCAGGTGACAATATACAGCCTTGACATACTCCTTTTCCTATTTGGAACCAGTCTGTTGTTCCATGTCCAGTTCTAACTGGTGCTTCCCGACCTGCATATAGGTTTCTCAAGAGGAAAGTCAGGTGGTCTGGTATTCCCATCTCTATCAGAATTTTCCATAGTTTATTGTGATCCACACAGTCAAAGGCTTTGGCATAGTCAATAAAGCAGAAATAGAGGTTTTTCTAGAACTCTCTTGCTTTTTCAATGATCCAGCAGATGTTGGCAATTTGATCTCTGGTTCCTCTGCCTTTTCTAAAACCAGCTTGAACAACTGGAAGTTCATGATTCACATATTGCTGAAGCCTGGCTTGGAGAATTTTGAGCATTACTTTACTAGCGTGTGAGATGAGTGCAACTGTGTGATAGTTTGAGCATTCTTTGACATTACCTTTCTTTGGGATTGGAATGAAAACTGACCTTTTCCAGTCCTGTGGCCACTGCTGAGTTTTCCAAATTTGCTGACATACTGAGTGTGTTATAGCCACACTTTCCGGGAAACAAACTCACTCAGAAGGACAATGCAGATAGTGGAGTGCAGTTTATTACACCGGCGGGCCCAAGGCAGAGTCTCCTCTTAGCCAAGGACCTCAACCAGCATTTGTGAAAATCTTTAATACCCATGTGCTCGTGTCCGAACCCACCACCCCAATTTCCTTGAGACTTACATAAAATGAAGGAAGGGTAAATACAATCACAATAGCCCCATCATTCATCTGTTAGGTGTTCAAACAGTTAATAATCTATAAGTCTACAGTTGCACTCCAATAGATACAGAAAGAATTTATGACCTGTCCGGAGGCAGGGGTGATTAGAGTGTGTTTTCTCCTAGTCGATGAGTAACCTGGATGTGATCTTCAAGATTCCCCTGTCCATAGCGGGTCTTATCCTTCTATTGTAGTTTCCATAAACACTAAGCACAGAGTCCCAAGTCCATTGGAGAGATGGTCGAGCATGATCAGCATGAACAGGCCTAAGACGGAGTCCAGCCCCTATGAATTCCTTCTTGATGTGCAGCACTTTCACAGCATCATCTTTTAGAATTTTAAATAGCTCCACTGGAATTCTATCACCTCCACTAGCTTTGTTCGTAGGGATGCTTTCTAAGGCCCACTTGACTTCACATTCCAGGATATCTGACTCTAGGTGAGTGATCACACCATCGTGATTATCTGGGCCGTGAAGCTCTTTTTTTTGTACAGTTCTGTGTATTCTTGCCACCTGTTCTTAATATCTTCTGCTTCTGTTTGGTCCATACCATTTCTGTCCTTTATTGAGCCCATCTTTGCATGAAATATTCCCTTGGTATCTCTAATTTTCTTGAAGAGATCTCTAGTCTTTCCCATTTTGTTGTTTTCCTCTATTTATTTGCATTGATCCCTGAGGAAGGATTTCTTATCTCTCTGTGCTATTCTTTGGAACTCTGCATTCAAATGGGCATATCTTTCCTTTTCTCCTTTGCTTTTCTCTTCTCTTCTTTTCACAGCTATTTGTAAGCCCTCCCCAGACAGCCATTTTCCTTGTTTGCATTTCTTTTTCATGGGGATGGTCTTGATCTCTGTCTCCTGTACAATGTCACAAATCTCCGTCTATAGTTCATCAGACCCTCTGTCTATCAAATCTAATCCCTTAAATCTATTTCTCACTTCCCTTGTATAATCATAAGAGATTTGATTTAGGTCATACCTGAATGGTCTAGTGGTTTTTCCTACTTCCTCTATTTAAGTCTGAATTTGGCAATAAGGAGTGCCTGATCTGAGCCACAGTCAGCTCCCTATCTTTTTTTTTGCTGACTGTATAGAGCTTGTCCATCTTTGACTGCAAAGAATATAATCAATCTGATTTCGGTGTTGACCCTCTGGTGATGTCCATGTGTAGAGTCTTCTCCTGTGTTGTGGAAGAAGGTGTTAGCTTGTTGGAAGAAGGTGTTTGCCAGTGCATTCTCTTGGCAAAACTCTATTACCCTTTGCCCTGCTTCATTCCATACTCCAAGGCCAAATTTGCCTGTTACAGTGCAGTTAAAAGGTATCTCTGCTTTTTTTTTCTAGCCAATAAACTAACCTGGGTGGCTTTCCATTTGTTCTTCCCATCTGTAAACTGTTACTAGACAGACTAGCAGTCAGAAGACCTGGATTTGAGAACAGGCTGTAACATTAATTCTTCATGTGACACTGACAGTTCTCTAAAATTTAGACTTCTTCTGATCACAATGAGGAGGTTGACTTTGATGATTCAAGTCCTTTAGCCCTAAATCTGCCTTTGCTTTGAATAATTCTTTTTTTATGTCTTTATCTTCATATCAAGTAGTTCCTGAAAGTGCTACCAACCCACAACAGCATGTGCTCTGCCAAAGACATGGACTTCACATCAGTCAGCACTCACCTCTCCGACCAATTTCAGTTTTTGCTTCAACCTCACCATGGCACCCCACTCCAGTACTCTTGTCTGGAAAGTCCCATGGATGGAGGAGCCTGGTAGGCTGCAGTCCATGGAGTCGCGAAGAGTCGGACACGACTGAGCAACTTCACTTTCACTTTTCACCTTCATGCATTGGAGAAGGAAATGGCAACCCACTCCAGTGTTCTTGCCTGGAGAATCCCAGGGATGGGGGAGCCTGGTGGGCTGCCGTCTATGGGGTTGCACAGAGTCGGACACGACTGAAGCGACTTAGCAGCAGCAGCACCTCTACTTTCTACCCCATTTCTCTCCCCTTCTCTCTCCCTCCTTCCTTTCCTTTCATCCCTTCCTCTCTCCTTCTTCCCTTCTTCCTTTCCTTTCTTCCTTCCTTCATTCCACACGCTACGTCAGACATTATTTGAGAAATGCATTCCACTGAATATTTTATCCATCAGTTCTAATTCAGATTCTTAGACCTTGCAGTTTTACGGGCTTAGGTTATAAAACCAACCAGTTGTATTAGGACATAACTTTGGAGAATACTCTTAAATTGTAAATCCAGAGTAAATTGGGTTTTCAAAAAAAAAAAAACAAAAAGCATCCATTACCTTTTATGCTGCCAGATTCAGCTACATATGGAAGCTATGTATGGAAGCTCCATTTGTAGCTATGTATAGCTGCAAATGGAAGCTGTGTATTTTTAGAGACATTTTCTTCCCCCCTATTCACTGATCAGTCATTAGAGTAAAGTTAGTAAATGGATCCTGCTGCGGTTCCATACAGACTTGCTGTCTATCTGGAAAGGCTTTGTAGTACATTGGAAGTACATTCAAGGAATGTCATCTTAATACTTCAAGGGGTTTTCTTTAATAAAAAGGGCAATAGGGATCAAACCAACCCACTGAATTTGCATGTTTTCCTCTCACATTGCTGAAAACATCTTTTCAAACCAGCTTCAAACTAGAGCAATTAGGTGGGTAATTGCCCTAGTGTGAACTTAGCCTTAAAAGCTTATTCTATGAAACTAGAGTAATTAGACTTATTTCTTTAGTCTTTTTTTCCTTACCTCATTGTTCTCTTGCATAAGGCTAATGTTGCTGTGCTTGGGTTCACTTGGATGCAAAGGAATGGAGGTTGGGATGGGGGAATAGAAAGGCTTAAATGGATAGGAAACCCAGCAAACAAAACTGAAATTCGACTTGTGACAGCAATCATGAAAAAGGTTTGCATTCTAATAAGGGCTTGTTAAATAGCATTTTAATTAATCTGAAATTTGCAACATACCTGCTTGTCACTATTTTTTGTAATGACTAGTTTATGTTCCTAAAATAGATACACCAAATACTTCATATTTTGCCAGGTTATTTAGCAATGCTTTGCTATATCAAATTAATCTTAGTTGCTAACAGGATAGCAGTTTTAGTTGTTTTTTCTTCTCTTTATCATGTTACAATCATTATCCAAAGAGAACATACCAGGTCAAGTGTTAACAATTTGTGTGTTGCAAAAATAAAAGTTAAGATTTGCCATCTGTTCAAAATGATACCATTACATATTTAAAAAAAAAAAATCCCTTTCATTTTAATACATTTTGATTTTCATTTCCATTTTTAAAGGCTAAAGATACATTTTTTTGAGAAGCAAAAGTATAATATACAATTAAACAACCAGAATTAAAATGTTGTAGGGCAATACAGAGTCCCTTTCTGTCAATATTTGAAATAGATAAAGTGTAATGTCTTGGAATGCATTCCACAGATATAAATTTAGAGCTGGAGATGGCATGTGTAATAAAATACTCATTAAATATTTGTTCAGTTCAGTAAGATTAAAACCTGCAATACTGTTTGCATATTTACAAAGTGTTGATGAGAAGTGCTGAATGGGCCCTGGTTCTCAGGTTCTTACCCTATAGCTCTCCATCTGAGGCAGGAGATAGATACACCCCCAGGCACATAGTTGGAGTTCACTCTCTATGGAACAAATATTCTTAAGGTGAAAATAAGACAATTGAGTGAGGAGGCTGGGCTTTGCCCAGATAAGAGATAAGAAACCACATATTCCTCATTCTCAAAGTGAAGATCTCCCTAACTAGACGTGCAGAAATGCTCCTTGGAGGTCAAAAGAGAGGGAGTGTCACCTCATTGTAAGTGATGCAACTACCCATATGCTTATTTGGTAGAATCCATCTTGACTAAGAGATATGCATGCACACCTGGGAGGATCCTGAGATAAACCAAATACAGACTCAGAACCAGGCAAAGCACGAGGGACTGGTCAAAGGAAATCCGGAAGAAATGCCCCATAATAAAAGTGATCAAGACTACCACAAGGACATGACTCTCTCTCCGAGCTTACCTGTGTGTCTATCCACAGGTACTGTACTCTTTTTTTTCCTCCTAATAAATACTTGGGCTTCCCAGGTGGCACTAGTGGTAAGAGCCCACCTGCCAGTGTAGGAGACATAAGAGACACAGTTCGGTCCCTGGGTTGGGAAGATTCCCTGGAGGAGGGCATGGCAACCCACTCCAGTATTCTTGCCTGGAGAATCCCAGGGACAAATGAGCCTGGTGGGCTACAGTCCATAGGGTTGGAAAGAGACGGCATGACCTAAGCAACTTAGCATGCACGCAATAAATACTTTACTTGCTTCATTACCTTCCATTTTTGTAGGAATTTTCTGCAAAATGGAAAAGCCAGAGCCTTGTCTCTGACCACTGGTCAAGTGGCCAGGGATCAGTGTCCTTACTGCCTAGACCCAACCTCAATCTCATGCCGAAGCCAGGGAACTGAAGCCCTGCTAAGCCACTGTAGGCGAGGCCATCCCAGATCACATCCTGCTCCTGTTTTTAGTAAAATGCAGTGATTTAAGAAACTATGATTTGCTGCCTTTATTGACTGATGGACATACATGTGTAACTGGGTCTCGTACATGTAATGAGGCCCTCTGTTTCTGATCAGGTCTTCACATTGCCCATTGATTAGTCCATTTCTCATGCAGTGTTGCCTTTGTTATTCAGCTGCACACAATTTCTCCTTGGCAATAGCAGGGATGTTATGTGGTGAATTTCAGGTTCTACCCCTTTAAGCACTGACCAGGACATTCAAAGGAAATGCTCGAAAATGTGATGTTAAATCTCTATTTTCAAGGGTGCCTTTTTATCTTACTAAAAACCAGAGGACTCCACTGGTACAGTGGATAAGAATCTGCCTGCCAATGCAGGGGACATGGGTTTGATCCCAGGTCCAGGAATATTCCACATTCTGTGAAGCAACTAAGCCAGTGCATCACAACTAGCCTGTGCTCCTAAAGCCTGTGGTTCACAACAATACAGGGCAATGCAATCAGAAGCCCATATACCATAACTAAAGTTGACATGCAGCAGCAAAGACCCAGCACAACGAAAAAAGGAAAAAAAAAAAAAAACAAAAACCACAAAACTGAAAAGTGTTTAGAGGAGAGCATATGTGAGTTCAGTTTATTACTAGAATGGAAGGGAATGTCTCAGTTCCTTTTCTTTCAACTCTGTGCCGGGCTCGACCATGGCTCTACACTTCAATTCATTTCAGTCACTCAGTCATGTCCGACTCTTTGCGACCCCATGAATCACAGCACACCAAGCCTCCCTGTCCATCACCAACTCCCGGAGTTCACCCAGACTCACATCCATCAAGTCAGTGATGCCATCCAGCCATCTCATTCTCTGTCGTCCCCTTCTCCTCTTGCCCCCAATCCCTCCCAGCATCAGAGTCTTTTCCAATGAGTCAACTCTTTGCATGAGGTGGCCAAAGTACTGGAATTTCAGCTTTAGCATCATTCCTTCCAAAGAAATCCCAGGACTGATCTCTTTCAAAATGGACTGGTTGGATCTCCTTGCAGTCCAAGGGACTCTCAAGAGTCTTCTCCAACACCACAGTTCAAAACCATCAATTCTTTAGCGCTCAGCCTTCTTCCCAGTCCAACTCTCACATCCATACATGACCACTGGAAAAACCATAGCCTTGACTAGACGGACCTTTGTTGGCAAAGTAATGTCTCTGCTTTTCAATATGCTATCTAGGTTGGTCATAACTTTCCTTCCAAGGAGTAAGCGTCTTTTAATTTCATGGCTGCAGTCACCATCAGCAGTGATTTTGGAGCCCCCCAAAATAAAGTCTGCCACTGTTTTCACTGTTTCCCCATCTATTTCCCATGAAGTAGACCATGGACCAGATGCCATGATCTTCATTTTCTGACAGTTAGGGGAAGCCATTCCACTCCTAAATAAGAGAGGTTTGCTTTTCACAGGAGGAATCCATCCATTTGCAACAACCCTATTTTCCTACTGGTCATAGCAAACACCCTCTTCCAACAACACAGGAGAAGACTCTACACATGGACATCACCAGATTGTCAACATTGAAATCAGATTCATTATATCCTTTGCAGCCAAAGATGGAGAAGCTATATACAGTCAGCACAAACAAGACTGGGAGCAGACTGTGGCACAGATCATGAACTCCTTATTGCCAAATTCAGACTTAAATTGAAGAATGTGGGGAAAACCACCAGACTATTCAGGTATGACTTAAATCAAATCCTTTATGACTATACAGTGGAAGTGAGAAATACATTTAAGGGACTAGATCTGATAGAGTGCCTGATGAACTATGGAAGGAGGCTCGTTACATTATGCAGGAGGCAGGGAGCAAGACCATCCTCATGGAAAAGAAATGCAAACAAGCAAAATGGCTGTCTGAGGAGGTCTTACAAATAGCTGTGAAAAGAAGAGAAGAGAAAAGCAAAGGAGAAAAGGAAAGATATACCCATTTGAATGCAAAGTTCCAAAGAATAGCAGGGAGAGATAAGAAATCCTTCCTCAGGGATCAATGCAAATAAATAGAGGAAAACAACAGAATGGGAAAGACTAGAGATTTCTTCAAGAAAATTAGAGATACCAAGGGAACATTTCATGCAAAGATGGGCTCAATAAAGGACAGAAATGGTATGGACCAAACAGAGCAGAAGATATTAAGAAGAGGTGGCAAGAATACACAGAACTGTACCAAAAAAGAGCTTCACGGCCCAGATAATCATGATGGTGTGATCATTCACCTAGAGCCAGACATCCTGGAATGTGAAGTCAAGTGGGCCTTAGAAAGCATCACTATGAACAAAGCTAGTGGAGGTGATGGAATTCCAGTTGAGCTATTTAAAATTCTAAAAGATGATGTTGTGAAAGTGCTGCACATCAAGAACGAATTCATAGGGCCTGGACTCCATCTCCGTCTTAGGCCTGTTCATGCTGATCATGCTCGGCCACCTCTCCAATGGACTCTGGACTCTGTGCTTAGTGTTTATGGAAACTACAATAGAAGGATAAGACCCCCTATGGACAGGGGAATCTTGAAGATCACATCCAAGTTACTCATCGCCTAAGAGAAAACACACTCTAATCACCCCTGTCTCCGGACAGGTCATAAATTCTTTCTGTATCTATTGGAGTGCAACTGTAGACTTATAGATTATTAACTGTTTGAACACCTAACAGATGAATGATGGGGCTATTGTGATTGTATTTACCCTTCCTTCATTTTATGTAAGTCTCAAGGAAATCGGGATGGTGGGTTCAGACACGTACACATGGGTATTAAAGATTTTCACATATGTTGGTTGGGGTCCTTGGCTAAGAGGAGACTCTGCCTTGGGCCCGCCAGTGTAATAAACTGCACTTCACTATCTGCATTGTCCTTCTGAGTGAGTTTGTTTCCCGGAAAGTGTGGCTATAACACACTCAGTATGTCAGCAAATTTGGAAAACTCAGCAGTGGCCACAGGACTGGAAAAGGTCAGTTTTCATTCCAATCCCAAAGAAAGGTAATGTCAAAGAATGCTCAAACTATCACACAGTTGCACTCATCTCACATGCTAGTCAAGTAATGCTCAAAATTCTCCAAGCCAGGCTTCAGCAATATGTGAACCATGAACTTCCAGATGTTTCAGCTGGATTTAGAAAAGGCAGAGGAACCAGAAATCAAATTGCCAACCTCCGCTGGATCATGGAAAAAGCAAGAGAGTTCCAGAAAAACATCTATTTCTACTTTATTGACTATGCCAAAGCCTTTGACTGTGTGGATCACAATAAACTGTGGAAAATTCTGAAAGAGATGGGAATACAAGACCACCTGACCTGCCTCTTGAGAAACCTATATGCAGGTCAGGAAGCAACAGTTAGAACTGGACATGGAACAACAGACTGGTTCCAAATAGGAAAAGGAGTATGTCAAGGCTGTATATTGTCACCCTGCTTATTTAACTTCTATGCAGAGTACATCATGAGAAACGCTGGGCTGGAAGAAGCACAAGCTGGAATCAAGATTTTCGGGAGAAATATCAATAACCTCAGATATGCAGATGACACCACCCTTTTGGCAGAAAGTGAAGAAGAACTAAAGAGACTCTTGATGAAAGTGAAAGAGGAGAGTGAAAAAGTTGGTTTAAAGCTCAACATTCAGAAAACTAAGATCATGGCATCTGGTCCCATCACTTCATCGCAAATAGATGGGGAAACAGTGGAAACAGTAGCTAACTTTATTTTTCTGGGCTCCAAAATCACTGTGGATAGTGATTGCAGCCATGAAATTAAAAGATGCTTGCTCCTTGGAAGGAAAGTTATGACCAACCTAGACAGCATATTAAAAAGCAGAGCTATTACTTTGTCAACAAAGGTCCATCTAGTCAAGGCTATGGTTTTTCCAGTAGTCATGTATGGATGTGAGAGTTGGACTGTGAAGAAGGCTGAGAGCCAAAGAATTGATGCTTTTGAACTGTGGTGTTGGAGAAGACTCTTGAGAGTCCCTTGGACTGCAAGGAGATCCAACCAGTCCATTCTGAAGGAGATCAGCCCTGGGTGTTCATTGGAGGGACTGATGTTGAAGCTGAGACTACAATACTTTGGCCATCTGATGTGAAGAGCTGACTCATTTGAAAAGACCCTAGTGCTGGGAAAGTTTGAGGGCAGGAGGAGAAGGGGACAACAGAGAATGAGATGGTTGGATGGCATCAGCGACACAGTGGACATGGGTTTGGGTGGACTCCGGGAGTTGGTGATGGACAGGGTGGCCAGGCGTACTGCGGTTCATAGGGTCTCAAAGAGTAGGACATGACTGAGGGACTGAACTGAACTGAATTATTTTCCTACATTTAGCAAAGATATGAAGTAGATCCTGATTTAATTTCAGGACCCTTTTTAACAGCTCATGTGGGAGCTGTGATGGGATGGAGAAAAACATTTGGACTATGGGGTCAGACAGATCTGAAACTTGGTCTTTGTCACTTATTGTTTTAGCACATTTGAATATAATTTTTCTCATCTACATAATAGTGTCAATAATATATTTTCCTAAGATTTCAGTGAAGATTAAATGAGATGTTATACAAAATCTGTTCAGTAATAGAGTACTGAAGTGAAGTGAAGTGTTAGTCGCTCAGTCATTTCCAGCTCATTGCGTGTCCGTCAGGCTCCTCTGTCCATGGGATGTCCCAGGCAAGAATACTGGAGTGGGTTGAGATTCCCTTCTCCAGGGAATCTTCTGAACTCAGAGATCCAATTCAGGTCTTCTGCATTGCAGGCAGATTCTTTACCACTAGTGCCACCTGGGAAACCATATGGAGGAGATTTGAACACAAAGGTTCTTGGAAAAGGACCCAAGAAGGGTCACTCCACCACTAACCAGGTGAAAGAACTTGAAGCAAACTGAACTCTGTCTAGGATTTAAAATTCCTCACCCATAAAATGACGACTTTGCATGTAATGCTGTTTAGCATGCCACCTACATTTCCTTCCCTCATAGCTCAGTTGGTAAAGAATCTGCCTGCAATGCAAGAGACCCGGGTTCGATTCCTGGGTCTGAAAGATCCTCTGGAGAAAGAAATGGCAATCCACTCCAGTATTCTTGCCTGGAAAATCCCATGGACAGAGGAGCCTGGCGGGCTATAGACCATGGGCTCACAAGAGGCGGACACGACTTAGCGACTAAACCACCACCACCTACCTTTCCTTTTGATAGTTTACCTTTCTTTTTGATAGTTTACCTTTCTTTTTGATAGTTTCACAAAGTCCGTCACATTGAAGTGTGCCAAAGTTTACAGTAAGAAAGTACAGCAGTGATTCTGGAGCAAACAACCCCCAATTCTCCTCCCTCCTACTTTTAGCTCTCCAGTCTCCACCTCTTTCAGGAACAGATTTCAGCAAACATTTTCACAAGATAAACAAACAAACATGTAGGAAGACAGAGACACTTTACATATGGACTTAGTTTTAAAAGAAATTGGAAAAAATATAGTAGAATGTGCTTAATTAGCACAGATTCTGAAAAAAAAATAAATGTGTTAATTAATCATTCCTCTTGATTATCAGAAGGTCATATCCATATACACAACATACAAGCGAGAAATTAGAAAGAGATATTTTGCCACCTAGCTCCTCTTCTGAAAAACTCTACCAAGCTTCTAAAAAAATTTACATTACATATTGAAATGTAAGTGCCCTGGTGTTTTATTCTTAATAGAAGCTTGAGAATTATTCTGGTATGTAATGCTTTGAGCTTTAAAAAAAAAAAAAAAAGATGTTGATTGTGTGTCTGTTTCTCTTTCAAGATCTAATTACTCAATTACTTTTTCTCAAAATACTGACTTCTTGCTTTTATTTTTGGTGTATTGCTCACATGATGATGTTACTGAGGAATTAGAGCTTCAAGGAGTTTAACTTTCTCATCCGAAGTAAGATAACCTAATTTAGCAGCTGTAGTAGAACAGGAAAGCAGCATGATACCAAAAAAAGGTTACACAGTGGGAAGTTCGTGCTGGCAAATACCAATTCACACCTGTTTTAGGCCTATAGACAACATCAGGGGTGCTATTTAAATGGACTCTGTGTGCAATTTATCCATTGTTCGGAGTCATTGAAATGAACTACACTGATTCTTCTCCTTGGCAATTATTCCAATTAAGTGGATGCACCATTTATCAGGGTGCTGATTAAGTGGGTTTAGTAGCAGGCACGAAAGAAAGACTGTGAAGAAATCTATGAAAGTGATATTCACACTTTCTCACACTCACTAATGTTTTATGTTATGTAGTTTGCAACATAAAACTTTCTACAGAAATCCTGCAGAGTCTGGGTTTAGGGAGATGATTAAATGTTTCAAGTAAGTACATTGAGATTTCAAATGTCAGCATAAAGAGAGATAATTTGGGGTTGAAACAACCTGCTGGTCTTGGTATTGACTATTTAAATCTGGAACTTATAATGTAACAAGGTTTTTCTGTGGGAAATGGTCAAGTTTTCCCTAGACAACTAACTTAAATTTATTTGCAGAGTACATAAAGACAGTCCACCACAAATTAACTAACATCACAGGTTAATAATCAAAACGCATTTGTTGCTTCACCGTCTGAAATTCCAGATGATCAGATTATTTAATTTTGTTTTATGTTAATGTTGCTGCTGCTGCTGCTAAGTCGCTTCAGTTGTGTCAGACTCTGTGCGACCCCAGAGACAGCAGCCCACCAGGCTCCCCCGTCCCTGTGATTCTCCAGGCAAGAACACTGGAGTGGGTTGCCATTTCCTTCTCCAATGCATGAAGGTGAAAAGTGAAAGTGAAGTCGCTCAGTCGTGGCCGACCCTTAGCAACCCCATGGACTGCAGCCTTCCAGGCTCCTCCATCCATGGGATTTTCCAGGCAAGAGTACTGGAGTGGGGTGCCATTGCCTTCTCCAATGTTAATGTTAGTTTTATGCAAATTTTAATATTTATGGTAAGTATTTTATAAGCCAAATATATTCTATTATATATCTAATTTACAAGGATATTTCCATTGAAAATTGAACATGTAATGATGCATTACTATAAATAAATTAATGTGTTTTTTAAAACAGCTGAGAAAAAAGTAACGAATACAAATACATTGAAATTGACCTAAATTAAGAAATATATAAAATAATGATAACATTTTCAAACAAGGAGTTTAATTTGTTCAGTTTTTTAAACTATAGTGTTGATTCACATCTGATTTTGATAACAAATCTGAATTTTTATTGTCTTTTCTACTGGACATGAACTATAGAGTCTTTTGTAGATTGGTACCATTAAAAAATTGATAAAATGAAACATATTAAAGGAACATTTAAAAACAAAGAAATTTGGCTTTAAAATATCATGTAAGAAACGAGTTGCCAGTCCAGGTTCGATGCACGACACTGGATGCTTGGGGCTAGTGCACTGGGACGACCCAGAGGGATGGTATGGGGAGGGAGGAGGGAGGAGGGTTCAGGATGGGGAACACATGTATACCTGTGGCGGATTCATTTTGATATTTGGCAAAACTAATACAATTATGTAAAGTTTAAAAATAAAATAAAAATTAAAAAAAATAGTAAACAAAAAGAAGTCTGAAATACAAATAACAGCATGTTAAATAATGTATCACTTGTATGTTAAGTTTTAGAACAGGTACACTGAAATAAGTCCAGAATCACACTCTGAATCTAAGCAACTGTATGAAAAGATTTTAAACTTACCCTCTTCCAATCTCTTTCTTCTGGCATCTGCTTTTTATTACTTTCTAGAAATATTTTTAGGAGCAAGTTTTCTGTTTACTGTCCAGAATTATGAGGTGGCAAGATTCTATCCTACTTGCAAGCTGACACATTAGCCTGCCAAGGTTTCACTATGTTAGCAAAACATGCAAATCTCAAGGGTCAAATTTCAGAGGACAACTTCCTACTTGAAGTAATAACAATAGCCAGACAACCACATTTTCACACTGATTCCCTGAACCTGCATTCCTACAGGGCAGCATGAAGACAGCCAGATAATATATGCACCCATATAAGGTTAAAGAGAGAAGCCCTGTTTTTAGGGAACCTGAATTTTTTATACTAGACAGCAAATATGTCTGCCTGTTACCCCAGAGGGAAATGCTGCAATCTCCCATAGTTGCTCACTATACAATTACAGTTGAAAAAGAGTAGTCAAGAACAGGGCAGTCAGTGTCTGTGCTCATAACATTTGTAGAAACACAAGAGACCCTAACCAGTACAAATGAAAGTAGGTGACTCTTTAAACAGGCATAATCTTTAATCTTCCCTAATCTGTTGCTTTTGACAAATCACATGCAATCATCAGGATTCACATTATCAATGCATTATGTGTTGTACATCTTAGAATCAGTACCTACATAGAGTGTGCCAGACCCTAATGATTGGAAATTTCTGTCATGGGACACGTGTTATAATATTTTGTGAATGCTTTCATATGCAAAGTTGACTCCATCCTTGGAGACAGAGTAAATTGTAACATACATGAGAATCCTTGAGCTTGATACCATATTTGGATAGCAATCATTTCCTTTTTAACAAGAGTTGACTTAATGAGTTTTAGCATACCTGCCAATCAATTCTAACCACTGGCCAATTAGGTAGAAGCAAATGTACCAAAATTAAAAGAAAATAATGATTAACTTGATTTGATTCTACTCTCTTCACTTTCATTGAAAATATTTTATGCATTATAATGAGCCAGATAACCAACCTCATCATAGTTCCCTCTGTGGAAATAATCAGGGGCTACCATGCAAAGGATAATAAGCTAAAATTAACATGGATTTTTGGAGAAAGATAGACCAAAATTGGATTCCAAGCTCTGACAAGTAGTTGCATTTAATATTAAGTAATATATTACAGAATTATCTGAGATAAATTTTCTGCAGTAAGAGCAACTTGAGAATGTTACAAAAACATTTAAAGAACATTTTCAAAGTGCTTGACAACTGTTTCTCTATTTTTTTATTTCTTTGTCTATGAGATGTTTTCTTACACCTTTAGTTCACTTGTGATTTATTTATTTTCTAGCTACATTTGTAAGTATCTAATCTTTTTGCTTTGATTTTTAACTTTCTACAGAGTGGAAACAGTGTCAGACTTTATTTTTTGGGGCTCCAAAATCACTGCAGATGGTGATTTCAGCCATGAAATTAACAGACGCTTACTCCTTGGAAGGAAAGTTATGACCAACCTAGATAGCATATTGAAAAGCAGAGACATTACTTTGCCAACAAAGGTTCGTCTAGTCAAGGCTATGGTTTTTCCAGTAGTCATGTATGGATGTGAGAGTTGGACTGTGAAGAAGGCTGAGCGCTGAAGAATTGATGCTCTTGAACTGTGGTGTTGGAGAAGACTCTTGAGAGTCCCTTGGACTGCAAAGAGATCCAACCCGTCCATTCTAAAGGAGATCAGTCCTGGGTGTTCTTTGGAAGGAATGATGCTAAAGCTGAAACTCCAGTACTTTGGCTACCTCATGCGAAGAGTTGACTCATTGGAAAAGACTCTGATGCTGGGAGGGATTGGGGGCAGGAGAAGAAGGGGACAACACAGGATGAGATGGCTGGATGGCATCACCGACTCGATGGACGTGAGTTTGAGTGAACTCCAGGAGTTGGTGATGGACAGGGAGGCTGCTGCAGTTCATGGGGTAGCAAAGAGTCGGACATGATTGAGCGATTGAACTGAACTGATAAAGCTGTTATGCCACTTTGATAATTCGTATGCATGGAATCAATTTGCTTCTTGATAATCTTGCAATTTATTTGTCACACAACAAACAGAACTGTGAATAAATGTAATTGATGATGAGAGCAACCCAGAGGAGAACAGAAAATTACTGGAAAGCTAGAAACTAGAATTAAGGTTATATAAAAAGAACAAAGAAAGAACAAAAAGTGAGAATAGAGATGAGAAAAATGAGAAGAAAAGAGATAGATCTCCCCAGGGAAGACAGTATAATGTGTGGATGATATGACACTGAGCTAAAAATCATGTCTTGGATTCCAATTATTCCCCAGGGATCTTGCAAGGAGCTTCACTATTCAATGGCAGAAAAGTGTGGGTGATATTAGAGGACCTCCTAAAATCATTTTTAAGACTAAATAATCTCATGATTTTTAAAATGTGCATAACCACTGGAGTCTGTAATATGAAAGAACAGAATTTGAAACATACTGGAAGGAAAAGGTTTATACTTTTCAGTTCAGTTCTGTTCAGTTGCTCAGTCATGTTCGACTCTTTGCAATACCATGGACTGCAGCATGCCAGGCTTCCCTGTATATCACCAACTCCCAGAGTTTACTCAAACTCATGTCCACTGAGTTAGTGATGCCATCCAACTATCTCATCCTCTGCTGTCCCCTTCTTCTCCTGCCTTCAATATTTCCTAGCATCAGTCTTTTCTGATGAGTCACCTCTTTGCATCATGTGGCCAAAGTATTGGAGCTTCAGCTTTAACATCAGTCCTAATGAATACTCAGGACTAATTTCCTTTAGGATTGACTGGTTGGATCTCCATGCAGTCCAAGGGACTCTCAAGAGTCTTCACCACAGTTCAAAAGCACCAATTCTTCGGTGCTCAGCCTTCTTTATGTGAGGTCCAGCTCTCACATCCATACATGACTACTGGAAAAACCATAGCTTTGACTATGTGGACCTTTGTTCACAAAGTAATGTCTCTGCTTTTTCATATGCTGTCTAGGTATGTCATAGCTTTTCTTCCAAGGAGCAAGCATCTTTGTATTCCATGGCTGCAGTCACCATCTGCAGTGACTTTGGAGCACCAAAAAATAAAGTCTGTCATTGTCTCCAGTGTTTCCTCATGATGGGACCAGATGCCATGATCTTAGTTTTCTGAATGTTGAGTTTTAAGCCAGCTTTTTCACTCTTCTCTTTCACCTTCATCAAGAGGCTCTTTAGCTCCTCTTTGCTTTCTGCCATAAGGATGGTGTCATCTGCATATTTGAGATTATTGATATTTCTCCTGGCAATCTTGATTCCAGCTTGTGCTTCTCCAGCCCAGCGTTTCTCATGATGTACTCTGCATATAAGTTAAATGAGCAGAGTGACAATATACAGCCTTGACGTACTCCTTTTTCTATTTAGAACCGGTTTGTTGTTCCATGTCCAGTTCTAACTGTTCCTTCTTGACCTGCATACAGATTTCTCAGGAGGCAGGGTGGTCTGGTATTCCCATCTCTTTCAGAATTTTCCACAGTTTATTGTGATCCACACAGTCAAAGGCTTTGGCATAGTCAATAAAGCAGAAGTAGATGTTTTTCTGGAAATCTCTCTTTTTTGATGATCCAGCAGATGTTGGCAATTTGATCTCTGGTTCCTCTGCCTTTTCTAAATCCAGCTTAAACATCTGGAAGTTCATGATTCACATACTGTTGAAGCGTGGCTTGGAGAATTTTGACCATTACTTTGCTAGCGTGTGAGATGAGTGCAATTGTGCAGTAGTTTGAGCATCCTTTGGCATTGCCTTTCTTTGGAATTGGAACGAAAACTGACATTTTCTAGTCCTGTGGCCACTGTGGAGTTTTCCAAATTTGCTGGCATATTGAGTATAGCACTTTCACAGCATCATCTTTTAAAATTTGAAATAGCTCAACTGGAATTCCAGTTGAGTACCCATAAACTATATCATAAAATACATCATTGCTGGGATTAGCATTTTAATTATGAAATGTGCTAGTTATGATGCTAATGAGGCAGGTGTATTGTCAAGTTAAAGTTACACAACTCAAAGCATGTTTATCAGTGAGAATAAGAATTATGCAAGCACCTATGAGAACTTACCAGATAGGAGAGCAAGCTTCATGTCAAGTACTTGGTAGAAAACATTCAATATCCTTGCAGCCATCACAGAAGTTCTTATATCGAGTCATAGCTCAACAGAGATTTCTGTTGGATAGCCAATTGAGAGAGAAATTTAAATGATTATTCAGTGGGTTTACAAATATTACTGAATATAGAAGAGGAACTACAAATACTTCAGAAAAGAAGGTGGAGAAGAAAGAAATCAGTAAGTAAAATTAATGATTATATACAGTACTATTTCCTTATCTGAAAGCTATATTACAGAATTAAAGGTCAAATCAAAAAAGACTATATCATGCTTGTAGACTGACATTTTTCTGCCAAATTTCAACAGAATAAGAGATTTAAAATTCATTAACTTGAAAAGTTCAAAATTTTAACTTTTACAATTCAAACCTGAGTGCTTCCTGTTTGTCATACATTATCGTCCCTATGGTTAATAAACAGATTTTTGTCTGTTTCTATTATAGAGTTAATTTATGCTATATTCTCAGTGTCTGGAATTGTACACATAATAGAAGTTTGTAAACTTTGCTAAATGAATGAGTATCTTTATAAAAGTCTTGCAATATTTATATTATTACTCATTTTACAGCAAAGAAAACCAAGACACGGAAAGTTTAAGTAATTTGTTGAAAATTGTCATGTAATTAATTGCAAAATTGCAATTTGGATTTAGATTACTCTTTCTCCAAAATATTTTGTCTTTTCTTTATACATGAGGATCTTCTGATTAACTCAGCTTGTAAATACTGATAACAAATATAAATATCACATCATTTATTAAACATCTCTTATGCACTGGGTACTGTGTTAAATGCTTTGGATGAATTATTTTATTTAATCTTTTTGATAACCATGTCAGATAGTGTTAACTTGGTTAAGAATTAAGGATCTAGAACTAGAAAAACTGGATCCAAATGTCAGCTTTTCTACTCACTATCCTTGTAACTTCAGGTGTTATTTAGATTTTTTAATGCTTTATTTTCCTCATAGGGAGGCTACAAAGGATTACATTAGTCAAAATATGTAGAAAACATGATATAGTATTTGACACTTGGCAATAAATTTTAGTTTATGCATGAGGATGTTGAGGTGCAGATAAATTAATTCCCTTTGGTTGAAGTTTGGGGATGCAGCTAATAAAGAATGAATAACATATTTTTTTCCTGCCTGAATTCTGACACAATTGAGAAGTAACATCAGAGAGTATAGAGTGATTTGGCATCTTTCATAAAATCTAAGATAATAAGTGTTAAGCTACATGCCAATTTCAAAGTGATGTTATCAAGATGGTGAATAGGTTATTCCTGACTTTAGTTCCTGTCAGAAGAAGACTAACTAGCAAGTATCCATAGACAAGATATCACTGTGAAAATCCCAGAATCTGGGAGTGAGGCTGAAGTACCTACCTCCCTGGACTACAGATACTCATAGAGGGTAAGAGGAGATGCCATCATTTGACTTCATTATCCCACAAGGCTGACATAGTGCCTGTCACCAAGAAGACAACCCTGGGCCTGTGGTTTCTCCAGTGGGGAGAAAAGGATCCCAAGGTGGACATCCACCTCTCCAGTGTTGAGAGAGACTTCCCAGGAGGTCCACTTGGGTCACTGCTCATGAGGCTCCTTGGGGCAATCTTCTGGGCTTGACTACTGAGGATCAAAGAGAAGCAAAGAAAAAAGACAGGTCTTATATCAATCAGTCCACTTGAGATTTTCCAAGATGTTGTAGCCCTAGTAAACCCTTCTAGTTGAGAGAAAGACTGTGCCTAAAAATAAGAACAAATTTGAGACAGATCACTCTCAATTATTTCACCATGCTCTATTTGTTATATAAGATCCAGAGAAAGTGAAAGTTGCTCAGTTGTGTCTGACTCTTTGTGATCCCATGGACTAGTCCATGGAATTCTCCAGGTCAGAATACTGGAGTGGGTAGCCTTTTCCTTCTCCAGAGGATCTTCCCAACCCAGGGATTGAACCCAGGTCTCCCTCATTGCAAGCAGATTCTTTACCAGTTGAGCCACAAGGGAAACTCAAGAATACTGGAGTGCATAACCTATCCCATCTCCAGTGGATCATCCCAGGAATCAAACTGGGGTATCCTGCATTGCAGGCAGATTCTTTACCAACTGAGCTATCAGGGAAGCCCATAATGTCCAAAAGAAATCAATTATTTGTTGGGGAAAACAATAACATATTTAGCTTTATAATTTTTATACAAAGGGGTTAATATTTAACAAATATTTGTTTTTTTTTAAACTTTACAATATTGTATTGGTTTTGCCATATATCAAAATAAACTTTGCTATACACATAAAAAAATATTTGACAAGAAACAGGATAAAATAAAATAAAGGAAAAACTAGAGAACTGAAAAAAAGAATGAAAATGCCATTCGCAGCAACATAGATAGACTTAGAGATTACATACTAAGTAAGTCAAAGAAAGAAAGACAAATATCATAGGATAAGTACTTAAGCTCATGTATGCTCAGTCATGTCCGACTCTTTGCAACCCCATAGACTGTAGCCCACCAGTCTCCTCTGTCCATGGGATTCCCCAGGCAAGAATACTGGAGTGGGTTGCCATTCCTTTCTCCAGACAGTGCTTATATGTGGAGTCCAAAAAAAAAAAGATGATACAAATGAACTTATACACAAAACAGAGATAGACCCACAGACATAGAAAACAAACTCATTGTTAGAAGGGAAAGGGATGGAGGGCGGAATTAATTAGGAGTTTGGGATTAACAAATATACACTGCTATATGTAAAACAGATAACAAACAAGGACATACTGTATAGCACAGGGAACTACATTCAATATTTTGTAATAAGCTGTAAAAGAAAGGTATCTGAAAATAAATAGATACGTATGCACGTATAATTCAATCACTTTGCAGTACACTTGAAACTAACACCACATTGTAAATCAATTATAATTTAAAAAAAGAAAAGCAAAAGACAGGTAAATCAGATACTGGTTTTACAAATCATTATGATTTATGTATTTAAGAGAATAAATTAAAATAAAAAGAATCTCATCAGAATCTTAAGTCTATACAATGTAGACACAGGCTTTGCAAGACATTTCTTCTTGTCCGAAATGCCCAGAATACATTTGGCCCATGAAAATGTCCTTGAAATCTAGCCTTCATCAAAGTGTCCATGAGCATGTTTGGTTCATGTCAAAAGGTTTTAGACAAGACCAAATGTCTGCTAATCAGATAAAGACAATTCAAAATTGTATCTTTTTCATTTGTAAAAATGAACTTTAAAATGTAGTAAACAGATTTAACAGATTTGACACAGAAAAACAATGTTTATTGGAATGGGAAATGAATCAATTAAAACATCCAGGAAAATAAAAGGTGGAAAAAAATTGGAAAATACTGAAAAGAAGGTAAATTATGAATGGGATGTAACATCATTGAATGTATCATGGGATTTCAGTCCTATTGGGAAAGATAGTAAAATGGGGAGAAGAAACAATATTTCAATGGAAATTGACTGAAAATTTTCAAACTGATCAAAGATATCAATATGATGAATATAAAGAGATATACCCATAGACACGGCATAGTAAACTGACTGCTAACCCCAGGAAGAAATATATCAAAGAAAACAGAGAAAGAAATGCAAAATGATTTAGAGAAGCAGAAATATGACAGAGACTAAATTTTCAAGAAAAAGAAAATTTCAGTGAAAATAAAACTTTTACATACTGGTAAAATAACTGCCCACAGAAATCCATTTTGGAGTTATGATCTTCAAAAAAGAAAGGTGAAAAATGTTCTTTGCAAATGAAATTGGCACAGATAGAGTTAGTTGCCCTCAGGCCCAACATAGCTCAGTTGGTAAAGAATTCGCCTGCACTGCAGGAGACCCCAGTTCAATTTCTGTGTCAGGAAGATCTGCTGGAGATGGGATAGGCTATCCACTCCAGTATCCTTGGGCTTCCCTTGTGGCTTAGCTGGTGAAGAATCTGCCGGCAATGTGGCAGACCTGGGTTTGATCCCAGGCTTGGGAAGATCCCCTGGAGAAAGGAAAGGCCACCTACCCACTCCAATATTCTGGCCTGGAGAATTCCATGGATTGTATAGTCCATGGGATCACAAAGAGTTGGACATGATGGACTGACCTTCACATAGTTAGTTGCCCTTAGGCCCAACCTAAAAAAATCGCTGAAGTATTCAGGAGATTTCAAAATACGTATATTATTCAAGAGATTGTTGTTCAGTCGCTCAGTCGTGTCTGACTCTTTGCGACGCCATGAACTGCAGCACTCCAGGCTTCCCTTACTTCACCATCTCCCAGAGCTTGCTCAAACTCATGTCCACTGAGCTGATGATGCCATCCAACCATCTCATCCTCTGTTGTCCCCTTCTCCTCCTGCCATCAATATTTCCTAGCATCAGGGTCTTTTCTGATGAGTCAGCTCTTCGCATCATGTGGCCAAAGTATTGGAGCTTCAGTTTCAGCATCAGTCCTAAGAATACTCAGGACTGATTTCCTTTAGGATTGACTGGTTTGATCTCCATGCAGTCCAAGGGACTCTCAAGAGTCTTCACCACAGTTCAAAAGCATCAGTTCTTTGGTGCTCAGCCTTCTTTATGTGAGGTCCAGCTCTCACATCCATACATGACTACTGGAAAAACCATAGCTTTGACTATGTGGACCTTTATTGACAAAGTAATGTCTCTGCTTTTTCATATGCTGTCTAGGTTGGTCATAACTTTCCTTCCAAGGAGTAAGCGTCTTTTAATTTCATGGCTGCAATCACCATCTGCAGTGATTTTGGAGCCCCCAAAAATTAAGTCTGTCATTGTCTCCACTGTTTCCTCATCTATTTGAGTGATGGGACCAGATGCCATGATCTTAGTTTTCTGAATGTTGAGTTTTAAGCCAGCTTTTTTACTCTCCTCTTTCACCTTCATCAAGAGGCTTTTTAGCTCCTCTTTGCTTTCTGCCATAAGGATGGTGTCATCTGCATATCTGAAGTTATGTATATATATCTGAGGAAATTGATATTTCAACAGATTAAGTGGAAATAAATCTAATTCAAATAAACTCAGTTATCCAAATAGAACAACATTTGTAAGACATAAGAAAAAAAAAGGACCATAATATTTTCTGTTTAAAAAATGGCCAATCATCAATATAAAGACACAGAAAAGTTAGAATTAAAGAATCAAAAAAAAAAAAAATACCATGCAAGAACTAACCAAAAGTGTACATCAATTATCTATATTTATTTAAATATGAATTTAAAGAATGTATAGAAGGTATCAAAAATATATTAAAATTCACTTAATGGATGTGTACTCAATAAGCTCAGAAATGCTATAAAACAAGTATAAATAAATTTCAAAGAACTAAAATAATGCAGAAATTTATCACAACTGTACTAATTCAGAAATCAATAGCAAACTAATAGGTAGATACTTTTCAAATATTTCAATTAAGAAATGTTACAAAAGAAATCAAAAGAAAAACAGAAAATATTTTAAACTGAATGAAAACAAAATTATAATACATTAAAATGTATGCTGTTGCTGCTGCCAAGTCGCTTCAGTCATGTCCGACTCTGTGCGACCCCACAGATGGCAGCCCACCACGCTCTCCCATTCCTGGGATTCTCCAAGCAAGAACACCCGAGTGGGTTGCCATTTCCTTCTCCAATGCGTGAAAGTGAAAAGTGAAAGTGAAGTCGCTCAGTCGTGTCCGACTCTTAGTGACCCCATGGACTGCAGCCTTCCAGGCCCCTCCATTCATGGGATTTTCCAGGCAAGAATACTGGAGTGGGGTGCCATTGCCTTCTCCGTAAAATGTATGGGCTGCAGCTAAAACAGCACTGTGTTAACAGTGATATAGGCAAATACATGCAGCATAATTTTTTAGCAGCATTATTTAGAAGAGCCCCAAACTGAAAATAAGCTAAATATTAACATTCATCAATACAAAAATGAGTAAATTATGGTATATTCATAGAATACTATGCAAAAATGAAAAAGACCTAATTCAACAGATTTGACACAAATATTACTAATTTTATTTGTGATTATGTATATATATGTATATGTATATACAGCAAAAGAAGCAGACACTGTATATGTGTTCTGTAATTTTTTATTTATATATCTATAGCAATAAAAGTCAAAAGCATCATTAACTCTGGAGATAAAACTGAAGTGGACAAGAGAGTATACTTACATTGTAAGAATTAACTGTAACTTAGAACTCATGCAATTTATATATGTCTACACCAAAAACATTTATAAAATAGTAAAAAGGAAGGAGATAGATATCAAGTAATAACTATTAATAATTGGTTCTCTTTTGGAACATACAATTTTGGAACCCATAAATGTTCCAATCTGTTCCTCCATTTTTCAGTATCAATCCATCATCTACCATTTAAGCATGCTCAGCTTGATAAACTATTCAGCTTATTCCTACATCTTTCTTTAGATTTGCTACTTGCTTCTTTTGCACATGGTTTTGGAAAATTGTAAACAGCCTCTAAATATAGCTCCTAAGACATTCCATGCACACATCACACAAAAACAGCCCAGCTCCAGGGTCATAGGAAGGATCCACAATGCTTGGAAGATTAGATGAATATTTTTGTAAAACACTTCCAATTTTGGCTTAAATACGATGCTCAACCTGATATTTACTGTCATCTCAGAGGACTACATCACAGCCATGATGTGATTTTTGTCAATGAGCATTTTCAAGGGAAAACTTAATATCTAGTGTATTAGGGTGGGCCAACTAATTAAACAAAATGTATAATGGTTTAAGTACAAGGAAAAGTTTATATTTCATTCATATAGGAGTCTAAGATTGTAATAAATCTGCCTTGGGGGAAGAATTTGTGTAAGTCTTCAGGAATCCAGACTGACTGAGGTCTTAACAACTTTGGCCTGTGTTTCACAAGGTCACTTGGAATTGAAATTCATTGAACAAATTCTATGAAATTTTTAGAATGGAAGAATGGATATGAACAGTTACATAGACAAGGCCTGGAAGTGGTGAACATCAATCCTATTGATAGTCCATTGGTAAGAACTCAGTTACATTTCTGCACAGAGGCAAAAGGTATTCAAGTTCAGTTTTCAGGAAGAGAGAAAAGCACGAATTTTGGCAAACAGTCAGCCATCTTCATAAGGCCTAGGAAATATGTCACTTTTGAAGATTTCAAATATGAATAGCTGGTAACATTTTAAAATAGCTATCACTATGATTTTGCAGCAGAGTGGCATAATACCTTAGATGCTTTTAGGCTTATCATCAGTTTATGGTATAATCTTGAACACTTTGTAAAGAAGAGGCCAAATGCAAGACCAGTTTCAGGGTTGATAAGACCTGTGATTTATTTCCAAAACTACCATTGTAATTAGAATCAAGAAATAACCATTTTCATGAAATCATCAGAGCACAAATAATAGCAACTGGGAGACTATTTTAGAGCTGGTAGGAATTGTAGACATGGGGTCCATTATTTGTCAACCCCTCTATCTGTAGACGTAGATAATGACATATGCACTATTATAAGCATGGTTAATGCTGCCATACAGACAGTTTAACCTCCAGTTCTCAGCTGGATTCTCTTTAAAGTTGGAGACTGCTGATGCTTCATATAATGGCTCTTCATTTTTTTCACTTGTTTCCATTTCAGCAGTTACCATTTTTGTCTTGGCCCTCATAACTATACACATGGATTGTTTCAACAGACTCCTAGCTCTTCTCCCTCAATTCAGTTTCATGCCAATCCATTCTTCATAGTACTTACAAAATTAATCTTCCTGAAACACTGTTTCATCACATCTCTTTCCTGTTCCAGAATGAGGTGGTTCCTAGTTTCTTGCTGAATCCAATGGAAGGCTCTCTACTTTCTCTTTTTAAATTCTGCTATCAGCCTGATATTAGACATCTTTATGAACCTTTAACATAATCATGTAATCTTATGACTCTCCCTATGTCATGTTTACTTCCATGTCTGTGCACTTCACCTCTTTCATTCTCTCTTTCTTTAGGGCTCCTGCTTCTTTCAACAATATTTCATTTTTTCCTCCAACAGTAATCATATGTTCTTCTTTTTCAAAGCCTCTATTCTCATTTGTCACCTTTTAGCAGATATATACTCTTACTTTACACTTAAACTTCACTAATCATTACATATTTGCAAGCTGGACTTCACTGTTTCACATGAGAAAGGAGACTATGCATATACGTTTAGGATTCTTACCAATAGTAACATGTGTTCTAACTCTTTTGTGTGCTTTCAGGATCCATAACTCAATGCACTACATGCAGAAAATATTTGGCTTATGCAACACTTTACTTATTCAGGAATATTATAGCTTATTTTCATTCCACCTTTTTGGAAGGAGACTAGGCTTATGAAGATGTATAAATAGTATGATAGCATAAACTATCTGTATCTTAGAAAAATAGAGTCAAGAAAGACCTCCCCAAAATGTATTGCTGAATTCCTATAAACTTCATCAGAGCAGATGCCAAGTTTGGCTACAAGCTTTTTGACAGCCGGCAAGTGAGAGGAATCCTGCATAAAAGTGAATTGTTTTCTTAGGAATAGCATATCTAACTAATATTCCTTATACTATAATGAGCCATATTCTTAAACTTAAAACTATTCTTAGACCAATAAATGTAGGCCATTTGTACTATTCAATTTGTGAACCACGAAAAGGAGCCAACTGAGACAGAAAAGTAGTAAAAGAATTGGAAAAAATGACTGGAACAGAGCTCCCTAATCTTCCAGGCATTCAAACTGGAGGCAAGCTGACCAAGTGCTTACTTTAAAAACAGTGAACAAATTGGTCCGATGTAGAGTTGACCCTAAGGAAGAATGAGGCAATGAACAATTATTTGTGCAATTTTAAAGGTAAATGAGCCTTGTAGGAAAAGGAGGACATATTTTTAACCTACTGCTTAGTATTCTTTCAACTTGCATGAACCTTTTTTTTTTTTTTCAGATTATGAATCAGGTCCAGTGTTCTTTGCTAAACATGGCCAAAACTGTCTACACATTATACATTGCTCCTTTTCCCTTAAGAGAATCTTTATTATGTTCAGAAAGCTAATAAAACAGCTAAAAATACTCCCATTCCAGACTTCTTTGCAATTGGGATAACATATATGCTGGTGCTGCTGCTGAGTCACTTCAGTCGTGTCCGACTCTGTGCGACCCCATAGACGGCAGCCCACCAGGCTCTCCCGTCCCTGGGATTCTCCAGGCAAGAACACTGGAGTGGGTTGCCATTTCCTTCTTCAATGCATGAAAGTGAAAAGTGAAAGTGAAGTCGCTCAGTCATGTCCGACTCTAGCGACCCCATGGATTGCAGCCTACCAGGCTCTTCCGTCCATGGGATTTTCCAGGCAAAAGTACTGGGGTGGGGTGCCATTGTCTTCTCCCAAGATATATGGCACAGTTCTAAATAGACACAAGATGAGGATTTCTGAGTTTTCACTTTGCTGATAAATGTCCTGTTCCTTGTGTTCCTCTTTTCTTCTTGATGCCTGAAATGAAGCCATGATGTTTGGAGGAGAAGCACTCCCTTGACAGCCTCCAGACCATAGTAATAAAGATGAAGGCCTACATGTGTACACTGGAAGATAAAGAGAGAAAAGCCATCTTTCTATGGCAATTAAGCCACTGCATAAATTCCAGGACTACCTTCTTACCTCTGGCCTTCAGTGGCTTTAAGACTTAGATTTGAAAGTGCCTTGTGAAAGTGTCTTCACCAAATAGTCAAATGGTTGAAAGTGAGGTGGGATTGGGTAGAAGTCAGACCAAACAATATGGAGACAGTGTCTTGACCTGACTGTAGGGCTGATAGTTGATGTTTAAGCCAGTGGCCCACTATCTGGTGCCTAAAGTGCCATAGTCATTGGAACCCAAGGAAGCTGCTCATGACACATAAGGCAAAGTTTATATCATAAACAGATGAGGGGCTGCAGCATTTCTAACTGATCAAAATTCCAGCTGGAAATTCAATATATGTGCAATAGCCACTCTTGTTGCAGAAGAAGACTGGAAAAATTAAACTCTTCAAGTTTAAATTATCAATCTGGGATTGAGAACAGAACTTCCTACTGGAAAAATAAACTACTAAAAGTAAGGTGAGGCAAATAGCTTCATCATCAGTCTATACAGTGGATATTGAGAGAAAAACTAATCATATTTTGAAGATAATTGGAAGCAATAGTCCATTGAATTCCTGAAAATTGGGTGTGAGGTACGAGAGAAAGATTCAGACATGACTTTTCAGTGGAAGGTGTTTAGATGAGCCACTGAAGGATGGCCGTACCATCCAGTGTCCAGTGTACTGAGGAGGCTTGAGGAGAAGCAGTTTTAGAAGGAATATCAGTTAAAGTTTGGATATTTACAAATTAAAACATTTGGAGATAATTAAGTAGACGATTAAATATATGAGTGTACCATTTACGAGAGAATTCTAGGCAGGAAATTTAAGTTTGAGAGTGGCTAGGAAGAAGCATAAGCTGGAATTAAGATTTCTGGGAGAAATATCAATAACCTCAGATATGCAGATGACACCACCCTTATGGCAGAAAGTGAAGAGGAACTAAAAAGCCTCTTGATGAAAGTGAAAGAGGAGAGTGAAAAAGTTGGCTTAAGGCTCAACATTCAGAAAACTAAGGTCATGGCATCCGGTCCCATTACTTCATGAGAAATAGATGGGGAAACAGGGGAAACAGTGTCAGACTTTATTTTTGGGGGCTCCAAAATCACTGCAGATGGTGACTGCAGCCATGAAATTAAGACACGCTTACTCCTTGGAAGGAAAGTTATGACCGACCTAGATAGCATATTGAAAAGCAGAGACATTTCTTTGCTAACAAAGGTCCATGTAGTCAAAGCTATGGTTTCTCCAGTGGTCATGTATGGATGTGAGAGTTGGACTGTGAAGAAAGCTGAGCACCGAAGAATTGATGCTTTTGAACTATGGTGTTGGAGGAGACTCTTGAGAGTCCCTTGGACTGCAAGGAGGTCCAACCAGTCCTTCCTAAAGGAGATCAGTCCTGGGTGTTCATTGGAAGGACTGATGCTAAAGGTGAAACTCCAATACTTTGGCCACCTCATGCTAAGAGTTGACTCATTGGAAAAGACCCTGATATTGGGTGGGATTGGGGGCAGGAGAAGGGGATGACAGATGAGATGGCTGGATGGCATCACCGATTCGATGGACATGAGTTTGAGTAGACTCCGGGAGTTGGTGATGGACAGGGAGGCCTGGCGTGCTAGGATTCATGGGGTCGCAAAGAGTCAGACATGACTGAGTGACTAAACTGAACTGAACTGAGCAAATAGATAATAGTGAAAATCATGAGACAGACCAGACATGCTAATAAATGGTGGATCTTGGATTAGGATTTGGTTAGGTTCAAGCAAAGATGTGGGGCGTCCCTGGCAGCTCAGACACTAAAGAACCTTCCTGCAATGCAGGAAACCCAGGTTTGATCCCTAAGTCAGGAAGATCCCCTGGAGAAAGGAATGACTACCCACTCCAGTATTCATGCCTGGAGAAGGGAATGACTATCCACTCTAGTATTCATGCCTGGAGAATTCCATGTACAGAGGAGCCTGGTGGGCTTACAGTCCAATGGGTCTCAAAGAGTTGGACATGACAGACTGACTCACACTTCACCTTCAAGCAAAAATGTGAAGGCATATAGTGAGTGGACCTGAAGAAGTCAAGGGTAGTATTTAATGATAAAGCCATTTGTCCTTCTTGCCCAAAAGGCAGGTCAAAGAGGGTATGCGGTAATTTTGTAATGAGAGGCTCGCTGTTGAAAGAAAATTCAGGTTTTCCTACATCAGGGAAATGATTGGGGTCAAGTGTGAAATGGGACTAGCTGAGGAAAATAGATCAAAATTTGTGTCTCAATAGACTTCAAGGACAAGGAGAGCCAGATGAACAAGTACTGACTTGGTGATTCCAAGAACTCAGGAGAACAATGGGATAAGTGAGTAAACAAGAGAGAAAAAGAGTGTATTAGAATTTATTATATTTAGTCATTTTTATATGTAGTAAACATATCTATTCTCTATCTGATCATGTGGAAGATTTTTGGGGGTTTGATTCTGGCTTTTGCATTTCAGCAGGATCTTGCTTATGCTGTTGTGTTGTCTTGTATATTTTATTTTTGAATGTGAGCTGTCATGTCTGCCACTTTATTTTTTGAGAATCTGGGGGCTCTGAGTTGAGTGAAAGGGGAGTTTCTCTCATGAAGCGCTGCATCACTTCTACTAGGTACTGAGAACACTACGGATCCTGAAGGAAGACTAATAAGCATGGAACTTATGGAATTTCTGGAATCAGAAAAGAAAGTATGAATTGGTGTTAGACTGTCTTATGAAAGTTAGCATCTGGTGGTGTCTTTTTCAGAGAAGGAAATGGCAACCCACTCCAGCATTCTTGCCTGAAGAATCCCATGGACTTTTTCAGTGCAGTTCAGTCGCTCAGTCATGTCCAACTCTTTGTGACCCCACGGACTGCAGCACACCAGGCCTCCCTGTCCATCACCAACTCCCAGAATTTGCTCAAACTCATGTCCATTGAGTTGGTGATGACATCTAACCATCTCATCCTCTGTCATTCCCTTCTCCTCCTGCCTTCAATTTTTCTCAGCATCAGGGTCTTTTCATGTGAGTCAGTTCTTCACATCAGGTGGCTGAAGTATTGGAGTTTCAGCTTCAGCATCAGTCCTTCCAATGAATATTCAGGACTGATTTCCTTTAGGATGACTGGTTGGATCTCCTCACAGTCCAAGGGACTCTCAAGAGTCTTCTCCAACACCACTAGTGGAGATTTTTCTTTTCTTCCAGTTGGCTCCAAAGTCAGGACCAGAAAGTTTCCCTGTTGTATCCTTCAGTGGGGAAAATGCACCCTTTTAATTTCTACCATTCTATTTGCAGTGTCTGTGATCTTGGACCACACCTGTGTGAAGAGAAGCCTCTAATCTTTGCTTTTGAAGCTGGGTATCACTGGATTCCAATTGTCTTTAAAGGCAAAACTGGCTTCAGTTCTCTGGATTCCTGCTTTCCACTCAGTTCTGTTTTCTACTTTTTTTATTCCTTAGCCCAGTCATGCTCTTAAATATTATTATTTTTAAATTATGCATTCTGTGTAGGTTGTTTGTAAAATGACTATAGCTGAGAAGCCCACAGACTGCCTGTCAGGCCCTTTGTTTTCTAAGGAATATAGCTGCTGGGCTCACTATGTTTACAAGGCTAGACACTGAGCATGTAATTGAATTACTTGTCTACACAATTAAAATCAGGTTTTATAGTACAGTCTTCAAAAGCCTGACTCATGTGATAGACACTAACTCAGATAATGAATGTGAAATTGTTCACTTCTAACATTCCAGATGACTCAGTGATAAAGAATCCTCCTGCCAATTCAGGAGATGGGTGAGATGTGGGTTTAATCCCTGGGTCAGGAAGATCTCCTGGAGAAGAAAATGGCAACCCACTCTGGTATTCTTGCTGGGAAATCCATGGATAGAGGAGCCTGGCAGGCTATAGTCCATGAGCTTGCAAAAGAGTCAGATAAGACTTAGCAACTAAACAACATTCATTACGGGATGTATTCAAAACAACCGGGGTTTAATCTTGCCTGTACTATTCATCACATTCCCAAAATTAAGGAGAGAATGCTCTTGACTCATAACTCCATATTCTCAGCAAAGTACTGTGACTTTAATAAGGGCAATTTCATCATTAAATATAATATTGGCATGAAATGGCAAGAGTAGTCTTTGTAACTTGTTTCTGTGATAGAAACAGATAGGTACTCTGGGCCTGCACATCTGGTACCCTCAGTGATGAATTAAATTTTGGTTCTTAATTATCTCAATACCCATCATTAACAATTGTGTTGGGGCTAAACGAATGTAACTTTTTTTTTCAAATTTAGAATTTTCTTCCTCAACTTCTGAGTACATGTTTTCTATCTCATTAACTTACCTCATGTATCTGGATATGAGAAGAGATCACCTACATATTCATATACTGTGTTTTGTGTATATTTCTACAGATGAGTACTGTAAAATGACTTGATGAGTACTATAAATGACTTAAGATATATATTAATAGAAATACAAAAAGTTAGGAAATAAATGTAATGCTTATTTTCTTTACCTTATTTTGCAGGTCTTTATCTTCACAGGTTGTCAGAACAATTGGTAGCTGTGGGTCAGTATAGACAACCATTGTCTCATTCATTACCAAAAAAGCTGATAGGGACTGCCCAGCCCCTGAACCTTACAAATATATAAATATTTTATACCCATATTCGTCTTTATGGGTGAAATCCCTTGCCTAGGAACCTTAATTGTTCTTCTGGTTATAATTCCATGTTTGGAGGTAATATTCTTTCTGTGTAAAACTGATTATCAATTTTTTTTTCCTTTTTACTATGGCTGCAGTCCAGCATGCCTATATAGACAACATTAAGTATTGAACAACAGTTAGAAAAATAAATGGAAATATAGGTATTGACCAATGTCATGCTAAGCCAAGAGCAGTTTTTTTTCTTTGTATTGATCTGAGAGATTTAACATTTGGATTATGATGTAGCCTTTGACTTTTGGTTCTAAGCTCACAGAGCAAATTCATCTTCTGTGTGAGGGGTATTCAAACTGGAGTTTGACCCACTTCAGAGCTGGCCACCAGGTGGCAGATAAAACAGTTCTCATATTAATAGCTGAAAAAAAAAATGGAGCTAATTTCTTTAATCATATGTTGATACCCAAGAACTACTAGGGTCAAAATCTTGGGATATCATTTAGTTTTACTTTGGTTTTTGTGTGTGGATGTTCATAAAACCAGATATTTGGAACACTGGTTCCATCTGCACATTTTGTATTGTTATTTGAATGCACATACTCAAGTTTCCAGAGAAGGCGATGGCACCCCACTCCAGTACTCTTGCCTGGAAAATCCCATGGATGGAGGAGCCTGGTGGGCTGCAGTCCATGGGGTTGCTAAGAGTCAGACATGACTGAGCGACTTCACTTCCACTTTTCACTTTCATGCATTGGAGAAGGAAATGGCAACCCACTCCAGTGTTCTTGCCTGGAGAATCCCGGGGACGGGGGAGCCTGGTGGGCTGCTGTCTATGGGGTCGCACAGAGTCAGACACGACTGAAGTGACTTAGCAGCAACTCAAGTTTCAGAAGGGGATTTTTTTTTAATCATGCCAGGTTGCTGATTAGTTGATTGATGACTTAGAGCAAAATCAGACGTGGGTATGTCTGTGTTGCCTACTGGGCAAACCCAAAACAAGAGTGAGAAGGGCCTCAAGTGAGAGGAGTTCAAGGGCATTGCTGAGGGAGAGAGAAAGGATGATGAAATTTTCCATAAATTGGTTCTCCCATCTTTAGTAACAGCCAGTTTTCTCAAACATGAAAATTGTTTCCAAGAAGCAACTTTATTGCTTTTCCTCACAATTAGAGAAGAGGAGGCAGTGGTGTTCAAATGATGCTTGACAGCCTGGGTAACAAGCACCAACCATCTGTGCTATAGCAGCTCTGTTTGTATTTTTAATGTTTACACATACAGCACAGATAATTAAAAATAACTATAATTAAAAATGATTATAACAAATTACTTTTCCCTCAACAGTAATATGTGTCTGTAACTTCTAAGTTACTTAGTAAAGTAACCTTTATGGAGTCTAACAAGAAAACATTGCAATTTCTTCCTTGTTTCTGAAAGTTTACAGACTTGGGGGAGGGGAGAATTTCCCAACCATGGAACTATTTGGTTTAAAGTGCTTCACAACTGTTGATAGTATAGGAATTATTTCTGTATCAATAATATAAGAGAATTATTTTTTCTGTGAAGGAAAGATCAAATGTAGTTTCTTTTTCTAAAAATCTAAAGTTAAATGACTAGGAAGGGATAAAAAAAAAAACAAACATATCTCCTTGCATAACCCTTCATTAAAGCAATTAATTTTTTCAAAGTGTTATATGAAATATGAAGAGGAGATTCCCATTAGGAACAATACTTTTCTCTGCCTGTTAAGAATCTTTGAATATCTTGCAATTACCTTCTCTAAAGAAGATGCTGGTTAAAAACAGAAGTCAAATAGTGTTTCCACAGAAAAAGTAGGGAAGCTGACATAATGTTTGTGGAAGGGTTTGAAATTTAGCCAGAAATTAGAGATTAAGCATATGATCCTTGGCACTAGATCACCTGGATTCTAATTACATATCCTCCATTTTCTAAGGATGGGTCAACGGTACTCATGCCTCACTTTTCTCATCTACATCATGTGGACTATAATAACATATTTCAACTTGTAGTGGCAAAGATAAAGTTGATACACATAGATGCTTGAAACATTATATGTACATAGTAAATTTAAAAATAAATATTAATAACTACTTATAGTTGGCCACCTGTGAGAAGTTTATGACTACATGCCTTTAAGTGCTGTGGCTCAGCTGGTGAAGAATCTACCTGCAATGCAGGAAACCTGGGTTCAATCCCTGGACTGGGAAGATCCCCTGGAGGAGGCCACAGCAACTCACTCCAGTATTCTCGCCTGGAGAATCCCCATGGACAGAGGAGCCGGGCAGGCTACAGTCCATGGGGTCACAAAGATTCAGATACGACTGAGTGACTAAGCACAGCACAGTGTCATGCTTTCTTGATTTTTTGGGTGCCTTGAAGTCTTGCTTTGCTTTCTTCACAAAGAAGAAGATACTTTCTCCAGTCTTTACTGATTGGCTTCACTAAAGTAACACCTTTACCCGTCAGAGTCATGGCTAGGGTTTATGAGGCTCTCAGATTTTTTTTCCATTGGGTGTTCAGACTCCACACATTTTGTTCCCTTAAGGGGGAAATTCTTAAGATTGTTTGCCTTCTCACAATCTTGCAAAGCATGGCTGGGTGTTGAGAATCTCATTTGTTTTCCCTATGGTAGTGCCCTGAAATATTCTAATTTGTATGCCATCTCTCAATCCTGCAAAGTCATCTGCAAAGGCTCACACTTACCATTGGCGGGGGATGTGCATGGGAAGAGGGTCAAAGTGGGGGTGAGATTGTCAGAGTTTTGAGGCATCCACAAACCAGAGGTGTACAGACGGCATCCCAATTGGCTTGTGGGCAGGTTCCCTGATGGAGTTCATGAAACAAGTATTAACATCAATGGCCCTTTTTGAGTTCCAAATCCTTATGTCTGAAATCTTCACTTCTCTGCTCTCAGCCTCTCCCAAGCGTTTAACTGTGCCAGTCACCTGAGAATTCTGAGTGAGGTGAGAAAATATTGAACCTCTCAGGCTGCAACCTATACAGCGAGGGAAACCAGGCACTCACTCACTACATTCTCGCTTTTCCCTGTGGAAGAAGTCATGGGCTGAAGGAGTCTGTCTTGGCACTGAATTGTGCTGCCTTGGGGGAAGGATGACACAGGTAAATTGACACTTTTCTTCTTAATCCTCTTCAATGTGTTCTCAGAATTTTTGTTCTAGTGGTATGCTGGAACTTACCTGCATACTTCTGGGCTCCCATAAAATTACTCTTTTCTATGGATAAATGTCAAAATTTGATGTTAAGTGGGATGATGGTGACTGAAAACTCCTATTCTGCCATTTTGCTGATGTCTCTTCAATAATATTTTAAAATCAATATCTTATTAGGGAACTGATGCTCCTAGAGATCTTATAGAAGGAGAGACAATCCTGTTTTTATTTTAGAAAATATGATACTATAGATTATATTGGCTCAAGTTACCTTTTTGTATGTGTAGATCTCTTCTGCTCCTGTAAACATTTCTTAGAATTTCCAGAGAGAATCTCCCATGTGTTTAGGAAGTCTGTTTCTTTGGTATTCACACTGTGGTGCCTCACAATGGCCATCACATTCCTGCCAGGACCAGTAGGAACTGTCTTTCTTTGCTACTATTCTACAGTCCCCATTAGTCATAACAATTTGTTATCAGGAACAAATCTGACCCTTGAAGATTTCAAAATTATGTTTGTACTTCAACCTAGAACCAAGACATGATATAAAAGCTGAGGACAGATTCAAATAATAGCAACTCCATTTTTTTTCAGAGTTCCAATTCTTTCCAATAGTTGAAAGTTTCTTTTTTTTAATTTAAATTTATTTATTTTAATTAGAGGCTAATTACTCTACAATATTGTATTGGTTTTGCCATACATCAACATGAATCCACCACAGGTGTACACGTGTTCCCAATCCTGAACCCCCCTCCCACCTCCCTCCCCATGCCATCCCTCTGGGTCATCCCAGTGCACCAACCCCAAGCATCCTGTATCTTGCATTGAACCTGGACTGGTGATTCGTTTCTTATATGATATTATGCATGTTTCAATGCCATTCTCCCAAATCATGCCCCCCCCCTGCCTCCCACAGAGTCCAAATTCAGCACAGCAACTCCTGCTTTTTCTAAAGAAACATTCTTTCCTTGGAGGATAGCTTCCTTTGCAAATAGTTTTCTTCCAGAGTACTCCACTGTCTGCAAAGCATGCCTATACATGTCCAAACTCCATTAGAAGTCATACTTAAATGCTTTTCCAGAAGCCTTCTTAATCTCTATAAATCAGTTTCCTTTAGATCAGTCCACACAAGATGCCCAGATATGCTACTTCAGTTCAGTTCAGTTGCTCAGTCGTGTCCAACTCTTTGTGACCCTATGAATCACAGCACGCCAGGCCTCCCTGTCCATCACCAACTCCTGGAGTTCACTCAGACTCACGTCCATCAAGTCAGTGATGCCATCCAGCCATCTCATCCTCTGTCGTCCCCTTCTCCTCCTGCCCCCAATCCCTCCCAGCATCAGAGTCTTTTCCAATGAGTCAACTCTTCACATGAGGTGGCCAAAGTACTGGAGTTTCAGCTTAGCATCATTCCTTCCAAAGAAATCCCAGGGCTGATCTCCTTCAGAATGGACTGGTTGGATCTCCTTGCAGTCCAAGGGACTCTCAAGAGTCTTCTCCAACACCACAGTTCAAAAGCATCAATTCTTCGGCACTCAGCCTTCTTCACAGTCCATCTCTCACATCCATACATGACCGCTGGAAAAACCATAGCCTTGACTAGACGGACTTTTGTTGGCAAAGTAATGTCTCTGCTTTTGAATATGCTATCTAGGTTGGTCATAACTTTTCTTCCAAGGAGTAGTTCAGTTCAGTTCAGTCACTCAGTCGTGTCCGACTCTTTGCAACCCCATGAATCGCAGCACGCCAGGCCTCACTGTCCATCACCATCTCCCGGAGTTCACCCAGACTCATGTCCACTGAATAAGTGATGCCATCCAGCCATCTCATCCTCTGTTGTCCCCTTCTCCTCCTGCCCCCAATCCCTCCCAGCATCAGAGTCTTTTCCAATGAGTCAACTCTTTGCATGAAGTGGCCAAATATTTAAGTAATGTAATAATTTTTTTTTTTTTTACCAGAGAAATAGAAAATATTTTGTCTGAAGATATAAGGGTTATTTAGTTGTCTTCTGAGGTCTTCTCTGGTGGCTCAGTGCTAAAGAATGCACTTGTCAAAGCAGGAGGTGTAGGTTTGATCCCTGGGTTCAGAAGATCCCCTGGAGTAGGAAATGGCAACCCACTGCAGTGTTCATGCCTGGAGAATCCCATGGACAGAAGAGAACGGTAGGCTACAGTCCATAGGGTTGCAAAGAGTTGAACACAACTTAGTGACTTAACAACAATAACAACAATACCAAGTTTTCTCCTGAAGGGCCTACTGTCTCCTGGGTTCCTTGGTGTTAGACTGGGACACTCCATCAGTCTCAGCAGAAAGTGGTCTCTCCATTGCTCCAGCCACAATTTTCCTCAGGTGGCCAAGAGGGCAGATCAGCTGGGAGACCTTGAACACCTTGCTCAGTGTTAACAGGAAAAGGATCAGCAGCAGACTGCCACAGCTCAAGGCCCACAGCACAGCCAACAAGTCCTTCAGAGTCTCATAGGAGGCTTTAAACCAAGATATTTGTGGCTTCTTGAACTTCAGGGGCTCTGTGAACACCATGTAAATGTTCCTTAGGGAACTCATGGTGTCTTTAGGTTTTAAATGTGTTCTGCTTACACAGACTCTGCCTTTAATATTTTTTGACTAATGCAGACTCAAGCAACTTCACAAAAAGGTTCTATACTAGTCCTCTCGTATCAGTGGCTTCTCTTTTTGCAACTTCAGTTATCCATGTTAACTGTGGTTGATATTACATGGAAAGTTCCAGAAATAAGCAATTCATAAGTTTTAAATTGAGACCTGTTCTGAGCAGCATGAAGATATCTATGTTTAATTTATTAAAAAAAATTTTTTTTTTACTTTATCTTATGCCATCCTGCTCCATCCTTCCCCTGAAGGTGAACCATGCCTCTGCCCAGCATATCATACCCTTTAGTCATTTAGTAGCTGTCGGGGTTATCAGATTGGCTATTGCAGTATTGTAGTGCTTGTGTTCAAGTAACCTTTATTTTACTTAATAATGACCCTGAAGCACAAGAATAGTGATGCTGTCAATTCAGATACGCCAAAAGCTGTGAAGTGCCTACTTTAAGTGAAAAAGTGAAAGTTTTCAACTTAATAAGAAAAAATATATGCTAAGGTTGCTAAGATCTACCATAAGAATGAATCTTCAGTTCATGAAATTATGTATTAATAGAAGGAAAAAGAAATCTACATTAGTTTTGCCATCATATCTCAAATTGCAGAAAGTATGGCCATGGTGCATGATAAATGGTTGAAGTGGAAAAGGCATTACATTTTGCAGTAAGCCATTCTGAGAGACAGAGAGAGAGGGACATAAAGGGACCGTTTTCACATAAGTTTTTTTACAGTGTATTGCAATAATTGTTCTATTTTTATTACTATTGTTTATATTTTACTATTGTAGTTATTGCTGTTAATATTTGTGTCTAATTTATAAATTAAACTTTATCATATGTATGTACCTATAGGGAAAAATGAAGCATTATGGATTAGCTTCCTGTGTCTACTGAACATCTTGGTACATTTCCCCAAGGATAAGAAGAGACCATTGTAGTTGTTACATTCAGATAATCCTTGAATTTTACCTTTCTTTTACTTTTCTTTTCTTTTCTTTTTTTCTACTACTGAACATTTTCTCTTCTCTTTTCCTTATTTCTTTGTGTATTCATTGTTGCTCTCAAGCATGGCTATTTTTTTTAACTTTTTATATTATAGTGGGGTATAGCCAATTAACAATATTGTGATAGCTTCAGGTGCCCAGCAGAGCGACTCAGCAACACATATAGCTATATCACTTCTCCCCCAATTCTCCTCCCATCCAGGCTGCCACATAACATTGAGTAGAGCTCCCTGTACTATACAAGGGAGTAGGGTGCTACTATACATTGAGTAGGGTGCCCTGTACTATACAAGAGGTCCTTGTTGGTTATCCATTTTAAATAAAGTCATGTGTACTTGTCAGTCTCAAACTCCCTAACTATCCCTTCCATCAATGAGTATTTTTATGGGAAAAATATGTTAGAATCTGAATTGAGAATGTTTTTCTCAGAATAATGTAAGTCAGAATAACATTTGAAGTTTCATTTTTAGTGAGTTGTAGTTTTTTTTTTTTTCCAGAAATTTAAAATAAGTGAGTAAACTCTTCTCTATTTATCTATCCTTAAATTATAGAATAAATGTATTTAGTATATTTTTATCAAATGTATTTCATGTGCTTGTGCTTAATATCTTTTTAATACTCTCAGGTTAAATGTAAACCCAAATATTTTCACATTTGATACCACTGGTGAGATAATAGCATACAGCAAAGGATAAAGTGAAGTAGTGGATTTAATATTTATTAGTGCATAATGCTATAAGCTAAGTCGTAAATATTTGAGACTTTTCCCTTATTTTCTTCTAGGAACTAATTTGCAGAGGTATGGTGGGAGGAGCCTGCTATCAGTCATTCATATGTACCTAAGCATAATTACTTTCATTTTAATGGTAAATATGTGGAAACAAGGGCATGGATTACCACAAAAATATGGACGATTTGTAGATGACCATTTTATTTTATAAGAAAATCAAAATACTGAACTGAGAAATTATGTATATTGTATGTTTACACACATTCATAGTCATTAAATGTTGCTTATTAAAATATTAATAATTGAATAAGATTAAAATGAAATATCCACTTTAGGCATGTTAAAATTTTTAATCCTTGTATTATTAAGGAAGTCTTATGATAAGAAGAATATTATATTACAGAAATGGAAAGTAAAATTAGAAGAGCAATGTTGTTGTAACGTGTGTCATGAACACAAAGCCACACCAAATATTAATATTGTAAAATTCCTGTCCACAAAGGCTAAGACAAACCTAGGCAAAGCCAAGTTTTAAAGCAAGAGTTAAATCCTGCTGCTTTGTTTCAAAGAGTACTTCAGAGTGGCCAAGTCTGAATGATAACTGATAAATTCAGGCTGAGAAGCATGAAAGGCAAGTTCCCAAACTTTAGGGTCACTAAAGTTCTATCTCAGGGCCAAAAGGTTTGTATTTTGATGCAACATGAGTTGAGTTGACATGAAGGAGGGGTCATTGAAGACTGTAGGGTCATGAACAAGTTTGCGATTCTAGAAACTTATTTTCAGTGTTGATTTCTGACCTGTTGTTTGAGAAACTATAATCAAGGATCAACATGAGGTTGGAAAGCTATGTATGATTAGATACTACTCTCAGGGTAAAATTGAATGGCAAAAGAGTTTTATTGAGAATTCCTTCAAGAGGCCATTTATGAAGCACCAAGTATGTACCAAGAACTATAGAGTGAATTGCAGATACAACAGTAACTAAAACGTGGATCTGACTCACACCTGGAAATGAGACTGTAATGCACTCAGTGAATGCTATGGTGAAGAAGAGTGGAAGAAGATGTGGGAGCATAAAGAGTTATCACTGTACTTGGTGTTAGATGGTCAACCAGGGAAGACTTTTTAGGTGAATAATGTTGAGACAGACCTTACAATTGCATAAAAATTTATCTAGACAGTAGGATTAGTCAAGGTGGAGCCTGTACAAAGGCTTACAGTTTAGTGTGCATGAAGGATGAATCATAGGGAGCTAAAGTACACATGGAAAGATAGATTCTGGGATCTGGTGTATCCTTTCCATGTCTTTGTGTGGGGGGAGGGAGTTGGTTAAGGAAGACCATTGAGTTTATAAGACACAGAATGATTCTTCCATTAACTTACACTTTCATGGACTAAGAACAGTATATTTCATTAGTTGATGGAATAATTGGAAGAAGAAATACATACATAACCTGCTTATAAACCTGCTTTAAATACACATAGAAAAAACTTTCCAGTGAAGATGGAGCTCACGTTGGAAAAGCACTTTTCATTTGTTCTCTGAATGGCATTGTACATGGCTCATTCTGGATCCTTTAGACTCATGGACATTACGAACTTAAGGAATTTTGTGATGGAACTTGTGTCCTAAAAATGATTATAAGACTTTGCTACCTTCAGTTCAGTTCAGTTCAGTTCAGTTGCTCAGTCGCATCCGACTCTTTGCAACCCCATGAATCACAGCATGCCAGGCCTCCCTGTCCATCACCAACTCCCAGAGTTCACTCAAACTCACGTCCATCGAGTCAGTGATGCCATTCAGCCATCTCATCCTCTGTCGTCCCCTTCTCCTCCTGCCCACAATCCCTCCCAGCATCAGAGTCTTTTCCAATGAGTCAACTCTTCGCATGACATGGCCGAAGTATTGGAGTTTCAGCTTTAGCGTCATTCCTTCCAAAGAACACCCAGGATTGATCTCCTTTAGAATGGACTGGTTGGATCTCCTTGCAGTCCAAGGGACTCTCAAGAGTCTTCTCCAACACCACGGTTCAACAGCATCAATTCTTCGGCTCTCAGCTTTCTTCACAGGCCAACTCTCACATCCATACATGACTACTGGAAAAACCATAACCTTGACTAGATGGACCTTTGTTGGCAAAGTAATGTCTCTGCTTTTCAATATGCTATCTAGGTTGGTCATAACCCTCTTTCCAAGGAGTAAGCATCTTTTAATTTCATGGCTGCAATCACCTTCTGCTGTGATTTTGGAGCACCAAAAAATAAAGTCTGACACTATTTCCACTGTTTCCCCATCTATTTCTCATGAAGTGATGGGACCAGATGCCATGATCTTAGTTTTCTGAATGTTGAGCTTTAAGCCAACTTTTTCACTCTCCTCTTTCACTTTCATCAAGAGGCTTTTTACTTCCTTTTCACTTTCTGCCATAAGGGTAGTGTCATCTGCATATCTGAGGTTATTGATATTTCTCCCGGCAATCTTGATTCCAGCTTGTGCTTCTTCCAGCCAGTGTTTCTCCTGATGTACTCTGCATAAAATTTAAATAAGCAGGATGACAATATACAGCCTTGATGTACTCCTTTTCCTATTTGGAACCAGTCTATTGTTCCATGTCCAGTTCTAACTGTTGCTTCCTGACCTGCATACAGGTTTCTCAAGAGGCAGGTCAGGTGGTCTGGTATTCCCATCTGTTTCAGAATTTTCCACAGTTTATTGTGATCCACACAGTCAAAGGCTTAAGAACAAACTTGGAGTTGGCAATATGACACATAGTACCAACTTATCTACAGCTATTTTTAAAATTTCCATCAGAAACTGATTGCAGACCTATGATAGTTCATAACAGGATGTTGATTCAAGATTGACAGGAGTGTAAAAGCAAACCCAAATAAAAAAAAAACTTGCCAATTTTTTCTTCAACCAGCTTTCAAGTGGAATGTGTTAACAAATCATGCTTTAAAAAATGATAAACAAAACTTATTTTTAAATAATTTGTATTTGGTGTGAAAAATGACAACATGATAGAATGTAGAATGTAAAATAAATCTAGATTAATGAATAAAGGACAAAAGAATATAAAGAATCATATGAGAAGAGAGAATTTAGGAAAATAACTCAGCCATACTTTTTATTTTTTAAAATATTTTCTCTTCCCTTTCTCAGAAATTTAAAAGCCCCCTTTTTTATATAGTAAAATTTGTAGAGTTTAGTGATAGCAATCTTTATTGTCAAACCAGTGTGCACACCTTGTAGAAGTGGTAGAATTTAATGTCATTTTTCATATGACTGGGGGAAAGACATCTGCACAGAAAATAATAGTTGTCAAAAGTAACACAAATTATGACTTAATAGAGATATGTTCCCTCAATTCATGTCCTGTGATAGAAGATCCATGGAATAAACAATATATCATGGTAAATCGTAATGTTTGCCTATCTTTCCGAGTGTGGCTTTGCCTTCAAGAGCAGGTTAGTGCAGTGTGGTGAAGAGCTTGCCCCCACTACTGACAAGAAGCTGGAGTCCTCCAATATTCAGGCCACAGGAATAAGTCTCCATTAAGCACCAATTTCAACATGAAGCTTAAAGATACTTCTGATACTGAATCTATAAAATTTCCCTTTAATCATTTATTTATCCTGGAAATTGGAAATAAAGCTGATTTAAGGCAAAAGATAAAGGAAGAAATTGGAATTACAAAGTTAGGAAGTTATATTTTATATGTGTGTGTGCATATGCATGTAAAATGTGTATATATGTACTCCTTTGAACACATTCATTATAAATATTCAATATGTCTTTTTGTAAAGTAATGGAACTGATATTTAAACAAACCATAGTTGAACTTAAATAATCATAAAAATGTTAAAATTTAAAGTATTCTTTTATGACTTCATGTATTTATTCTAAATCTGTTATTTTCAAACCACATTTAGAATTACTCTTTTGAGATTTGTTTTAATTACTATTTTATGAGTCACACAGGAAAATTCATCTCTGTATATTATAATTTTGTTGTTCAGTTGCTAAGTTGTGTCTGACTCTTTTGTGACCCCCATGGACTCTAGCCCTCCAGGCTCCTCTGCCCATGGGATTTGCCAGGCAAGAATACTGGACACATTTTAGAAACCAAATGCCACATTCTCCAGCTTTATCTGTTGTCATATTTAATTCTGGCTATGAAATAGTTTTCATTGTTGCTAAAAAAGAAAAATCAAAAACACAGTCAAAAGATTAAGATTTAGCTCTAGGGAGATCTTTGAAAAGTGCATAAATACATGATATATTAAGTGAATTCAAAAATATATAATCTCAGTTCAGAAGATAATTTTATGAGTTTCAAAATGATGAATCTCAGCATCAGTAGAAATCTGTAACTTCTGAGCCACCTAAGATGGAAGTTCAGTTCAGTTCAATTCAGTTGCTCAGTTGTGTCTGACTCTTTGAGACCCCATGGACTACAGCACGTCAGGCCTCCCTGTCCATCACCAGCTCCTGGAGTATACCCAAACTCATGTCCATTGAGTCGGTGATGCCATCCAGCCATCTCATCCTCTGTCTTCCCCTTCTCCTCACGCCTTCAATCTTTCCAAGCATCAGGGCCTTTACAAATGAGTCAATTGAAAAGTGTGTGTGATGAGTTCACATCAGGTGGCCAAAGTATTGGAGTTTCAGCTTCAACATCAGTCCTTCCAATGAACACTCCAGACTGATCTCCTTTAGGATGGACTGACTGGCTCTCCTTGCAGTCCAAGGGACTCTCAAGAGTCTTCTCCAACACCACAGTTCAAAAGTATCAATTCTTTGGCGCTCAGCTTTCTTTATAGTCCAACACTCACATCCACACATGACTACTGGAAAAACCATAGCCTTGACTAGACAGCCCTTTGTTGGCAAAGTAATGTCTCTGCTTTTTAATATGCTGTCTAGGTCATAACTTTCCTTCCAAGGAGAAGCATCTTTTAATTTCATGGCTACAATCACCATCTGCAGTGATTTTGGAGCCAGAAAAATAAAGTCAGCCACTGTTTCCACTCTTTCCCCATCTATTTGCCATGAAGTGATGGGACTGGATGCCATGATCTTAGTTTTCTGAATGGTGAGCTTTAAGCCAACTTTTTCACTCTCCTCTTTCACTTTCATCAAGAGGCTCTTTAGTTCTTCACTTTCTGCCATAAGGGTAGTGTCATCTGCATATCTGAGGTTATTGATATTTCTCCCGGCAATCTTGATTCCAGCTTGTGCTTCATCCAGCCCAGCATTTCTCATGATGTACTCTGCATATAAGTTAAATAAGCAGGGTGACAGTATACAGCCTTGACGTACTCCTTTTCCTATTTGGAACCAGTCTGTTGTTCCATATCCAGTTCGAACTTGCTTCCTGACCTGTATACAGGGTTCTTGTGATCCATAGTCAAAGGCTTTGGCATAGTCAATAAAGCAGAAATAGATGTTTGAGCCTGGCTTGGAGAATTTTGAGCATTACTTTACTAGCATGTGAGATGAGTCAATAGAATCATTTAAAAGAGTCAGTGCTTTTATGTTTATTCAGAAAAATCACATGGCTTTATACGCAGACTGTGTTAATAGAAAACAGTCTATGCATTCAAAAATGAGCATGTCCTTTTACCAAAAGGAAGCAATCATCATCAGTAACAAGTAATTATTTTAGTGAGAGGTACATTTGCTTTTCAATTTTATTCTATATTAGAATTTGAGCTGAAAGGGATCATGGAGACCATATAGACCAATCCACTCATTACTTCACAGCCAAGAAAAATGTGGCACAGAGAAACTAGAAGCTAAAAGACCTGTCAAAGGTTATACAGTCATAAGTCTTACTCCAGAATTTCAGTGATTGATCACTGATATAAGATTCTTCCCATCACACCCTGGTGCATCCCTATTAAGATTTATTTTATATAAGGCTTACTTAATAAATGGTGAGTTTTAAATATTAAATTATAGAATACATTAATGTGTCTTTTGTGGATTTTAAAAAGATAAAAGCCGAGTTGTTAACTTTGTTTTACATGCCAAGAACACCATACTTTTAAAAAGTCACATGTGAGTGATTCAGAAAAGTGGATCACTTAAGGAAAAGTCTAGTCTCTTTTTCATCAGTCACATGGCTTGTTTTATTATTTCACTTAGACTAAAGAGTGAAATCAGAGTGTTCATTTCTGATTTTACTTGTTGTTTTTCACCCTGGCACTAATGCTTGCTAAAGGCTTCTATTTTTTTCATAGGCAGTGTATTACTCTCTTTCCTTGGGAGATTTTTCTAAAATAGTTCAGAAAAAAATTGTTGTTTTATTTGCATTTTATGGTTGACCAACTTTTACAAAGATGTATTTAAAACACTCAAAATCATGAGTATATATAAATTCTTCATATTATCATTATAAAAATCATATTAAAGGTAGACTTCATTACCATTATTTTTTTGGTAATAAAGGATACAATTTTTCTTCAGTATCTAGGGAGGATTGTTCTCAGGACCACCCTTCACACCTCATCTTATACCAAAATGTACAGATGCTCAAGTCCTTTATATAAAACAGTACAGCACAGTCAGACCTCTATACCCACAAGTTCCAAATTTCAGGAAACAAATGTGGATTCCCTCAGATACAGATAGGTAATTGTATTTACTACTGGCATTCAATTGCTATCCTTGAGTTTTGATTAGTTAATTGAGAGTTCCACAATTTTCCTTTTTAATTACAATCCTCAAATTTAAATTCCCAAAGCTCAAACTTTTGCAGTGGTACCTCGAAATATGTTTTCATGTTGGGTGTATTACCTTTCCACATAAAATGACCTTGAGGTACCCCACAGAGAGGGATCCTGGGAATTCAAGGAATTGCTTCATTGAGTTCAACAACAGTCTTTAAAAATATAACTTCATACCCTCAAAAGGCAAACTAGAGGGTATAATCTGAGAAAGTATTCTCATTTAGAAATAATAAAGGTTTTAGAAAACTGTGCTTTAACATCAAAAGAAAGTGAAAGTGTTAGCTGCTCAGCCATGGCCAACTCTTTGTGACCCCATCTATGGACTGAAGCTGGCCAGGCTCCTCTATGCATAGAATTTTCCAGGCAAGAATAATGGGGTGGTAGCCATTCCTTGCTCCAGAGGATCTTTCTGACCCCGGGATAGAACTGGGGTCTCCTGTATTGCAGGAAGATTCTTTACCACCTGAGCCACCAGGGAAGCAATATAAAAAATAATGCAAAGAGACATGGTCTTCCAAAAAAGACTGAGACAAAGGCAGAGCAGATAATACAGTAGACTGAAGAGTTCAGATTGTAGAACAACCCAAACAGAAACACAATAAAGTCTATATGGAAGGCAGAAAGAAAGGACCTGACTGTCGAGAAATTACTAAGAATTAGCAAGATGAGAATAGTGGGGTATTTATGTAAGGGAAGTAGCAGCTTGTGAAAAGCCTTAAAAACCACGGGTGGGGACGGGGCCTAATGAAGAACTAAAATGAATATTGTGGAAAGGATACAGAATTCTAGGAAGGGCAGCCAGAGATAAGAAGTAAGCAGAATCAGTTCTTGAAGGCCCTAATATGCATTTTTAAGAAATTTATACATTATCCTAAGGGGAAAGTAGAGCAATTGAAGAGATTTCTTTATTATAGGATTGACACAATGACTCTTATATTAGAAAGATTACTCTAGATGCAATGTGGAAATAGACTGTGCCTGGAGGCATGGGCGTCAGCTAAAAAGCACCTGTTTTAATCCACAACAGACAGGATGGTAGCTTGGACAAGGTTAATGCTGATGGAGCTGGAGTAAAGTGATTGGATTCAAGAGATATTAAAGTTATAAACTAATAACACAAAATAGATGACTGAATGTGGCAGAAGGGGAAAGCGAATAAAGCAAGGGCAAGACTTCAGCTTTTACATTAGGTGTGTGCTGTGCTCAGTTGCTTTAGTCCTGTCTGACTCTTTGCAACCTCATGGACCATAGCCCACCAGGCTCCTCTGTCCCTGGGATTTTCCTGGCAAGAATACTGGGGTGGGTTGCCGTTTACTTCTCCAGGGGATCTTCCAAACCCAGATACAGAATCTGACTCTCCTGTGTCTCCTGAATTGCAGATGGATTCTTTACCGTTGAGCCCCATGGGAAGCCCAGAGTTTTATATTAGGTAGTAGAGTAAATGGCAATGTATTTAGTAAGAGGGGAAATGTAGAATAGAAGGAGGCCTGATCTTTTGGAAAACATGGCAACATCAGTCTTTTCATGTAATGTCTGAAGAATATTTATGACAAATATATGTATGATTGCCAAGTGGCAATATTGAATAGCAGTTGGATATATTGGTCTGGAGCACAAAAGAAATACCTAGGATAGAAACACAGGTCTTGAAATTTGGGGAGGATACATATAGTGTGCAGGAGGTTTCAGAAAATCTTTGTGGTGATCAGGAATAAAAGTTGGCTTGAGAAACAAGGAGTTTACCCTCCTGGGCAGAAAAGCATAGATTTCTAGTGGCAAGATCTACTGCTTGCCACTAGAAAGCAAGGATGATTTGCTTTCTCCTGAAGCTGCCATCTTTTGTGATAAAGGTGCAAAGATTATGGCCAATCCAATTGATAATCCCTATAAGATAAATTCCATCTTTGTGGAATTCGTCTTTTTTAGACACAACTTTGCTTAACTTTTTCTAATGTAGGATTGACTGGTGTTTGCATGTCACTTAACAATTTGCATTTTCGTATACCTCCTCTCATTTGATTGCCAATATAGCAAAATGGTTTATTATTAAATTTCCACATGATAGGTGAGAAAATGAAGACTCAGGGGTTGAAATGTGTTAAGGATTCCACATAGGCTTTCTGACTATCAAGGCTGTGCTCTGGACCATGTGCATGAAGCATTCAGACTATATTCTGTTTATAACTGAAAGTAGAATTTGCCAGAGTATAAGCTGAAGAGACAAAGACAACTCCTTACCTCTGCAGAAGGCTGCCTAGCTTGCACACAAATGAGAGAATGGAGCTTTCTATGAAATCTGACAAATAACAAGGTTAGATGCAATACATAAAATATATATTATATCTTAAAAGAAATCAATCCTTGGTTCACAGCTCAAAATAGCATCTTTCTTTTTTTTTTTTTTTTTTCTGGTGCAGCAGAGGATGCTCTGGTATTATATCAAGCAACATTTAGTGAGCAAAAGTAACTGAATGCAATATATTTACCGACAATAGTGCCAGGGCTTTTTAAGGCACAGTATTGATTTACTTCTTTCAAAACCAAAGTGACAGCACAGAGGGGAAAAAATCACATGATTCAGGGAAGATATCTGAGGATATAAAAGTGGCGAACACAAATCCATTAGCTTTAAACTGGGTCAAAAGACAAACCAGAAAACTGTGAACTAGTGAATCAGTGAATTCAACATCTATTATAGGAGAAACACAGGATATTATATAATGGAGAATGTAGGAGGAGAGAAGTCAGGAAAGGAGTTGGAACAAGAATAACTGTGCATCTAAAGTCAAGTGAGTAAGTATAGATGTTTTCCTCTTACCTGTAGGAATAAATTATGTCTTTTGGTGTTTAATAGTCATCAGTCATATACAATATATTTATTATTGGTTTTGTAGAATATTTATGAAGCTATTCTCATAGTTTACTTATCATTGGAGAGTTCATTTAAATAAAGCCGGATCCGATTTAGTCATCTCTGGCCCTGAGTAGCTCAGTTGGTCAGATAATGCTACCCCCTGATATACAGAAGGGACAGGGGGTATTTGCCTTGCTGCTATTGGTTAGAAAGCTCTACCTTCAGGTTTGACTTAATAGGATAGTAAGCCCTCACACGTTAGCAAAGTAATGATCAAAATTCTCCAAGCTAGGCTTCAACAGGATGTATGTCAACTGAGAACTTCCAGATATTCAATCTGGATTTAGAAAAGGAAGAGGAACCAGAGATCAAATTGCCAACATCTGTTGGGTCATAAAAAAGCAAGAGAATTCCAGAAAAATGTCTACTTCTGCTTCATTGACTACACTAGAGCCATTGACTGTGTGGATCATAACAAATTGTGTAAAATTCTTAAAGAGATGGGATTATCAGACCACCTGACCTGCCTTCTGAGAAATCTGTATGCAGATCAAGAAGCAACATTTAGAACTGGACATGGAACAATGGACTGGTTCCCAATTGGGTAAGGAGTATGTCAAATCTGTGTACTGTCACCCTGCTTATTTAATTTATATGCAGAGTACATCATGTGAAATGCCATGCTGGATGAAGCACAAGCTGTAATCAAGATTGCCAGGAGAAATATCAGTAACCTCAGATATGCAGATGACACCACTCTTAGGGCAGAAAATGAAGAGGAACTAAAAAGCCTCTTGATAAAAGTGAAAGAGGAGAGTGAAAGGCTAGCCTAAAACTCAACATTCAAAAAACTAAGATCATGGCATCTGGTCCCATCACTTCATGGCAAATAAATGGGGAAACAATGGAAACAGTGACAGACTTTAGTTCTGGGGACTCCAAAATCACTGCAGATGGTGACTGCAGCCATGAAATTAAAAGATCCTTGCTCCCTGGAAGAAAAGCTATGACCAACCTAGACAGCATATTAAAAAGCAGAGACATTACTTTGCCAACAAAGGTCTATCTAGTCAAAGCTATGGTTTTTCCAGTAGTCATGTATGGATATGAGAGTTGGACCGCAAAGAAAGTTGAGCGCCAAAGAATTTGCTGCTTTTGAACTGTGGTGTTGGAGAAAACTCCTGACAGTCCCTTGGACAGCAAGGATATCAAGCCAGATAAACCTAAAGGAAATCAGTCTTGAATATTCATTGGAAGGATTGATGATGAAGCTGAAGGTCCAATTCTTTGGCCACCTGATGTGAAGAATTGACTAATTGGAAAAGACCCTGATGCTGGGGAAGACTGAACACAGGAAGAGAAGGGGATGACAGAGGATGAAATGGTTGGATGGCATCATGGGCTCAATGGACATGAGTTTGATCAAGCTCCAGGAGTTGGTGATGGACAGGGAAGCCTGGCATGCTGCAGTCCATGGGGTCACAAAGAGTTGAACATGACTGAGTGACTGAACTGAAGCCCTGAGCTGCTAGAAGCTTAGTGTAGCTAATGTCAGAAGAGCTTTGTTTTGCTCAACTCACAGTTTACTTGGCCAAATTCTTAGTGACCACAACATCAGGGGAAATAGGTACAAGAGAGCATGCTAAGTTGCTTCAGTCATATTTGGCTTTTTGCAACCCTATGGACTCAAGCTTGCCAGGCTTCTCTGTCCATGAGGTTCTCCACGCAAGAATACTGGAGGGGGTTGCCATGCTTTCCCAGGGATATCAGAGTAGCTGAGTCATTCCTGGGGGTGAAGGAATGACAAATATTTAAGTTAGATCTATGCTACATCCTACTTAACCTCCATTTAGGCACTTAGACTAGGCTACCATTTTTGTTGCTCCGTTGTCATAGCGATGTACCACTCTAAGCCATGAATGACCAAGATAATCTTGCAAAAAATAGTATGATTTTTAGTAAGAGAAGTGGAAAGAACTTTTCACATTGTTTACTAATTTACACTTTTTGTTTACAAAATGTATTGACAATGCTAGAGTTGGTAGAGTTGTATTCAATAGTTTTTTCCCTTTTGTCACATTTAAAAGTTACTGCTTCTTTTTTTTTTTCTTTGTTAGTTCTTTGACAGACTCTATTATTAGACTTTTACTATATAATAGTTCTCAAAAGCAGTGATTTTCAAAGTGTGCCAAGACCACCTGCTTCTTAAAACACACCTACCTTAATCTTGGGTTAGGCTTCCCAGGTGGCACCAGTGGTAAAAAAAAATTATCTGCAATGCAGGAGACATGGGTTTCCAATCGTTGGTAGAGAAAGATCTGGAGAAAGAATTGGCAACCCACTCCAGTATCCTTGCTGGGAAAATTTCCTGGACAGAGCAGCCTGGCAGGCTATAGTCCATGGTGTTGGACATACTGAGCACACAAGCACATACCCTAACCTCATCCTAGATTTTCTAAATCAGAATCTTTAAAAATATAGCACTGAAATCTGTTTAAAAAGAGAGTTGGAGGACTTTTAAAAATAATAAGGGTAATATCCATAAACAGAAGTGCATGTTTCAAAACTATACAGTGTGCTGAATTTTCACAATCTGAATGCCGCTAGGTAACCAGCCCTCAATCAAGAAACAGAATATGACCGGCACTTCTCTATGCTGACCAGGATATAGTCAGAAATCTCTTGAGTAGCCCATCCTGCCCCTGCCTCTACCAAGGATAATTCTACTCTTATTTCTAAAAGCACGGCTAAGCATCACCTGTTTTTGTAATTTAAATGAATTGAATCAAACACTATGTACTCTAATGTGACTGGCTTTTTTACTTAACATTATATTTGTAGAAATTCATCCCCATACTTGCCTACAGTTGTAGCACATTCTTCTTCATTGTTGAATATAATTATTTTGTGAATATACCATGATTTATGTATTCATTCAGCTGTTGATAGGCAGTTGGCTAGTTTTGCAGTTTAAGATTACTTTGAATAACATTGCTTGAACACTATATATATATATTTTTTTTTGCAGTACATATGTTTGCACTTCAGCAGAAGTGCAAACATGTTGTTGCTGTTGTTTAGTCACTCAGTTGTCTCCTTAGATAAGTTAATATAGTGAATTATATTAATAGAGTTTCTAATACTGAACTAACCTTGCATTCCTAAACTGTTTATATTAAAATATTTGTATTTAGCTGCTGAATTATATTTGATTATATCTTATTGAGAATTGTTGCATCAATATTCATGAGTGGGAAGAGTCTGTAAATCTGTTTAATGCCATCTTTCTCAGACTTAAGGAGGGATGCTAAAATTTTTACAGAAATATTCACAAATTTGCATGACAGCCATGAAGGGGAGACAGGCTAATATTTTTCAGTATTGTTCTATTTCAGTATGTTTACCTCTGCCGTGAACACACGTCCATTAAGTCCTTAATTTCAGGAAGTAAGGTATTCACTTTGTTCTTTTATGGCTTTGGCTATTATTTTAAATCTTGGGTTTTTTTTTTCAACTACAGTTTATTTTCCTTTTTCTATATCTTTATCCTTGAAGATCTCATCATCTTCATCTTCTCTTTTTTCATCTTCTATATCCTCAATTGTCTATTCACTTCTTATATCCAATGCCTTAAAGACCTTTTGACTTATAGTAGACATCTGATAAATATTCATCAAATTAATGGAAAGCTGAAGAAATGAATTTTTTCTATCATGTTTGGCAGATTGATACTAAGGGTGTTTACTTCTTTTGAAGTTTGTAAATTTTTTTCTTGTGAGCTTGACAGAACTTCTGTGGAATTTCAATATAAACCATGATAGAAGATTTTGCTTTCTCAAGGATCTAGAATTTTCAATATCCTCAAACAGTGTTATGTTAATTTCCTAGACTGTGTCTCTATTATCATGTATACTGTATATATTTAGACTACATACTTGAACATGCAATAAGCCTGTTGTAGTTTAATTGCTAAGTCATGTTCCACTCTTTTCTGACCCTATGGGCTATAGCCCCCCCTCCCCACCCACCGCCAGGCTCTTCTGTCCACAGGATTTTCCAGGTAAGAATACTGGAGTGGATTGCCATTTCCTTCTCCATGGGATCTTCTCCACCCAGGGATCGAACCCTTGTCTGATTGAACCCCTGAGCCACATGAGAGATACTCTATTTACTAATGGTGATCTTTCTGTTCTTTTATCTTAGATACATAACATAGTTTTAACACTTCTCCAGGACAGTAGACAGCATATTATATATATAATTTAATGTCTAGGGCAGTACTTTAAGGATATGAGCTTCATCCAGGTGACTTTGTAGGGATAGGAGGCCTTATCTATCGACACAACAGTGTTAGATTTTAGCCTTGCAGATTTAATGAAATACCCATGAACCACATTAAAGCACTTTGAGTTTTTTGGTTTTTGTGTTTTCTCTTTTTTTCTTGCCCTTGAAGATTCATTTAATTTTATTTTTATGCTTGATTGCATATTTAACAACTTTTTGAATTATAAATTTTTTCAGTTTTTCTTCATGTAAGGAAATACGATATCTCTTTATCAGTTTGGTCTTCCGGATTCCTGGTAATTTATTTCCTGGTGATTCTCATGTTCACTTAAAATTTACAGCCATTGATGAGGGTAACAATGGCTTAATAATGTTAATCTCATTCTATTTATAACATATGATGTGGCATATGGCATTTCTTTGAATTTCCATATGTTCCTTAATGCAGAGAATTTTTAGCATTTTGATATCCTTCCCTGTAGAATCAACCTGCAATGCAGAAGACAGGGGTTCCATCCCTGGGTTGGGAAGATCCTCTGGAGAAGGGAATGGCTACCGACTCTGGTATTCTTGCCTGGAGAATTCCATGGAAAGGGGAACCTGGCAGGTTACAGTCCATGGGGTTGCAAAGAGTCAGACACAAATGAGTGACAAATACTTTCACTTTTCTTTCATCTTGCACCAACAGAGTAGGTATACAAATAGAAGACACAAATCATTAAGATGAAGGAGATATAGCTAGAAAGGTATGAGAAAATAGTAAGAAGCAGTTTTAAACAGAAGGGAAGGGGGCAGGGCACAAGCTTTGAAAAAATCACATAGTCCAAGGACACACACATAAACTGATTAGCATCAAATGGATCCAAGATGGCAGGCAGAGAAGTCAACTTTGACTAGCCTTGATCCTCAGGATATGTTTATTCCATGGTGGCTCAGATGGTAAAGAATCTACCTACAGTGCAGGAGAACTGGGTTTGATCCCTGGGTCAGGAAGATCCCCCAGAGTAGGGAATGGCAACCCACTCCAGTGTTCTTGCCTGGAGAATTCCACGGACAGAGGAGTATGGTGGGCTATAGTCCATGGGTTCACAAAGAGTTGGACACAACTGAGTGACTAACACTTTCACTTCAGCACATCAGCAAGCTAAATGACACACCCAGAGGCACCATGACAGTTTTAAGGCTGACCATCAAAGATCAAAAAGTGGGCAGTGGCCCAATTCCTGGAAGTTATGCCCCTTCCCCAAAATAGTTGGAATAATCCTTCCACTCATTAGCCTATGAAATTATCCAACCCATAAAAACTAACCACACCACATTTCAAGCCCACAGAGCCCTCAGTGACAGCCCACACTCTGTGGAGGGTGTTTTTCTGAACAAATCCACCTCTTACCTATCACTTTGTCTCTCTCTGAATTTTTTGTGAAGAGACATGAAGAACCTGAACTTTAGTAGGTTTTGAATCCAGGTCTGTAATCTCAGTTGGAAGACTGTGGGTTTTGGCTGGGCTTTAGTCATGGCCATGTGGATTCAAGTCCCAATCTCAGGTAAACGATTTCAGTTTCTCAAAAGTCAAAGAAAGCTATAATTTCAGTAAGAGATAGTGGTAAATAGAGTTAAATACTACACAGAATTCAGATTTTACAATGATAGAAAATGTCTATACCATTTGAAATACAAAGACCATTGACCACTGTTGACTTTAGGAATAGTTGTAATGGTGGAGGCCAAAGTCAGACTGATTGGAGTTAGAGAGCAAAAGGGAAGTACATGAGCAGAAGCAATGAGGGATACTTACACCTTAGAAATACTCAGCCATGAAGGGAAAGAGAAAAGTTGTCAGGTAGCCAGAATTGATCACTAGGATGAAGGGAGATTTATTTAATTTTATTATAGAAGAGACAAGATCATGTTTACAATTCTGAGAGTAAGAGGCTATAGAACAGGAATACAGTTTATTAAGGAGAGAAATGAGATCATTTGTGAAGTGATTGGCTGAGGGGGCAATAGAGATTTAGGATAACCTTTAAATTAAGAAGGGCTTCCCTGGTAGCTCAGCTGGTAAAGAATCCACCTGCAATGCAGGAGATCCCAGTTCAATTCCTGGGTCGGGAAGATCCCACAGAGAAGGGATAGGCTACCCATTCCAGTATTCTTGGGCTTCCCTGGTGATTCAGATGGTAAAGAATATGCCTGCAATATGGGAGACCAGGGTTCAGTCCCTGAGGTGAGAAGATCCCCTGGAGGAGGAAATGGCTACCCACTCCAGTATTTTTGCCTGGAGAACCCCACAGACAGAAGAGACTGGAAGGCTACAGTCCATGGGGTTGCAAAGAATCGGACATGACTGAGCACCTATGCACAGCATAGCACAGCTGCAGGTCTAGGTTAAGACTCAGCACTTCCACTGCAAGGGAACTGGGTTTGATCCCTGATCAGGGAACTGAGATGCCACATGTCTCGAGGTGCGGCCAAAAAAAAAACAAAAAACAAAAAAACCTTGATTTTATTAGAGTGCCAATGTACTCCACTGTAGGGCAGTCAGTCTAATCATTATTAAATTAATTGTAGGAATATCTCCTTTTCTTAACTTTTTTTTTTTTTTCTCAGTTCTGGTCAAGGAAGCAAAAAAAGTTAGGTCTTCTAGGGAGCTTCTGAGTAAGTTTTCCCTTTTCTGATAAAAAGAAGAAATTGACAAAAGATCCTTTTTGCTACCACACTGATTCCTGACATCAAATATGACAGTTTTACACTTGCCCTATGGAAGCCACTCCAAGACTATGAGGCAAGAACACAAAGACAAACAAAAATGTAACAAAAGGAGAATGACAGAGTTGAAGGATGGATAGAGCTAGGTTCTTCCATAATTACTTGTTAAGCCCCTGCCCCCAGACCTGTTAGCTATGCTTTATATTATTTACTGCCAACAGATAATTTATTCAAGTCACAGAAATTTTCCTCTCAACAGTGGTTTGCTACTGTCCATGCAATTTTCCAGTCAATTTGAAAGTGTATCAAATTCTGAGTAATATGTCTATATCATGGGACTCTCAATGTCTTATAAACTGTCTCAAAAAAAAAAAAAAAAAAAAAAAGAAAGAAACAGACTTCCACTTCCATCGAGTAATAAAATTACAGTACATTTGGTAATTAGTAATTATCATTAAGGAAGATACTAGAATTGTTGACCTTCATATTAGCTCACTTTCCATTACTAACATGGATGAGATTTGATAAATAGTAGTTCAATCAATCAAAAGTAACACATTCAGTTTATTTATAAGACATCCACTAAAGAGCTTTACTTAATTCTTCAAGATGAATGAATTCTAGTTCAACTGTTGCTGGATGCTATTTTCACCCATTTTATGAACATTATTTTTTCTTTTGCTACCTTGCAGTTATCAACGTACGTGCTCTCTTCTGCTAGTACAGTCCAGGATACTAAGTTCCAGCAAAATAGATATAAGCAGAATAATGTAAACACCTTTCACGTCATGTCTTTATGTAGGAAATTGCATGCATTCCACTTCCTCTCACTCTCCTTTCTTATGGACTGGAACACTTTGACCCTGTAAAGACTAGAAAGAAAAAAAAAAATCTTAAAAGATTTGAATCCTGGCTAATCTCATGGAACACTATAGCCTATTTTCCCCCTATTTTTTTTTTTATTTATCATTTCCAATGTCTAGTCATTAATTTTTCAAGTCTCTTCTAAACTCAGATGCCATCTGATGAAAAGTAAAAGACAAAGGAGTGTGTAGAGCAATCCTGAAAAGCTGAGTGTCTCCCCCAAGGAAATTGTATTAAACTGGAAGTGACTAGGTTATAAACCTGAAGTGATGGTGATGTTTATCTATATGCCAACACAAATGGAGGTTCCAGATGAATTAAATTCAGTATGGTGAAAAAAATTTTATGTACATCAGGAGTTGTGACTGTAGACTTTACCATACAGTAGATAATTCATTAAATTACAAGAATGTTTCAGTATTTCATTTTATGTGTGGGAAAGAAGGGAAGACAAGACCTTGTTCCATAAGGAGTGTTAGTAAGAGAAAACAGAATGTGAATGGGCAACTGACATTCATTTTGAAAAGTGTTCATCATTAACCTGTGGCGGATTCATTTTGATATTTGGCAAAACTAATACAATTATGTAAAGTTTAAACATAAAATAAAAAAATTTAAAATGTGAATAAATTGCTCTTGTGTGTGCTCAGTGGTTTCCAACTCTTTTGCAACCCCATGGACTGTAGGCTCCTCTGTCCATGGGATTTCCCTGGCAAGAATCCTGGAGGAGGTTGCAATTTCCAGTTCCTTTGGGTCCTTTGGGACCTTCCAGACCCAAAGATCAAACCTGGATCTCTTAGGTCTCTTGCACTGGCAGGCAGATTCTTTGCCACTGTGCCACCTAAGGAAACACGTAATAGGGAGACATAAATCAAATCTAGGAAAACTGAAGCATTTCAAATACTTGAAATACTTCTAATAACACTTCACTGGTTGAAAAAAACAGATGTTTAAATCCTAGGTATCATCTTATTGGAGAAGAAAGTTCAAGGAGCCTCAAAATTTGGAGACTATCTTGGAGCTGTATGAAAAAAAAAAATTTCTATTGTGACTTTGACACATTTATCTAATTGCTTTTTTAATAGCAAATAATCATGTTTAAATACAATAAATAAGTTCTGTGTCAAATATATTTCCTTAGAAAGGAGACCAAGCACAAGTCTATAAACAAGGCTGCTTTAATACCTATCTTTGGAGTCTAATCGGAGCTGTGCTAAAATGGAGTTTCCTCTTGAAGGATGATCATGACAGAGACCAGATTCAGGAATGCTGAAACATAGCATAGCCGGAAAATTTCTCTCTTGCCTACCTGAGCTTGGAACTCTGGAATTTTCCTGGGCAAAACAGAAGATACGTTGCTTAGATGTCACATTTCAAAAGCAAATCAATAACAGTCATTCAAGTATTAATATCTATTAGCTATTGGATAAATTTTATAAAGGATTTAGAGATGATTATATCCACTTAGTCCTTCCCTTGTTTATGTTAAATAGGGGATGGATAAAGGAGGAAAGGGAATATGAATGTTGCATAAAGTAACAATGAGAGAAATAGCATGCACAGATTGTGACACGTTACTTGGGAGAAAAAAAAAACCAAATTAATTTTGTTCTATTTCTTCTAAACCATCTGAGAGCCTTTCTACATTTACCAATACAGACTAAATTAACTGATTGAGTTTATGGAAAGATAGCAGTACATATGTAGATGAAAGCGCAGACGGATATTTATGAAAACCTGGGTTTCTATTTTAAAAAAGGGGAAAGTTGGTTGTTATTTTGAGGTACATTTAGTAATGCACAAATGTAGAAACTTTGAAGAAGATGTCATGTATTCAAACATGCCACTTTTCCTCATAAAGGGAGAAACAATTTAGAGAGGACAACGGTGAACAAATAGGCCGTTGTTAATTGCTGGTTTTGTCTGGGACAGCCTGTTGTGTCCCCAGCTGTATGAATCACCTCTGCAATATGTCCCATTTGTTTGCATAGGGACTCTGAGCCTGGTGGGGGGTGGGGAAATGTGTAGAGAAAAACCTGTTACTTTGTTACCCCTAGAACCAGATTGTTTCAAGTCTGTGTGTGCATATTTTATTTCAGAGCCTTTCCTTAAATCTTGGCTTTCTGTCTTTCTTGTGTATTTCTCCCCATCCTAAAAGAATAAACTAGTTTGGGACCAAAAATAAAATCTGTGTTATTAATAAATCAAATTCTGTAAGTCCCATCTGTTTTTTTTTTTTTCCCCCTTAAAATTGCCTGTTGAAGATAGAAAACATACTGGCCTTTTATATCATTTGCAAGCACATCTAATCTTCTCTTTATAAAAATGCAGCTTCCATAATGCACTTCCATTTGTCAGTATGTGATTATAATTTTCCATTTTATGGGCATGCAATCTGTGTCTATATTTACATATAGAAAGTTTATCTTAATTACAACTTATACATGTATGGTATACATATATTCATCAAAATAAATGTGTCCTGGGCATTCTTATGAGCATTACTTTCTTAAATTCTTTCGGAGTTGGCATCATTTCAACATTTCAGATATGGAAACTGAAACTTGGAACTTTACAGTGAATTATTCTTTTTTTTTTTTAAGGGAGTTTATTTTTGTGGAGAGCTATGTAGCACCAATGTTTATCTGGATAAAGACACCCTGAGACATAGAGACCAGGCTGGGCTCTGGTGAGAAGAGGAACCATATTTGAATTGAGGACAAGAAAGAGTTAAACTCCTGTTCCTTTGGTTACACCAAGATGCCAACACAGCTCAAATATGAAATGTTCTATTCTGCCACTCCAAATGGAAAAGAAGTGCTTGAAAACATTATTTTTGAAACCAGGAGTCATAATATAAATTATATATTTTATTAGTTTTTGAATTGCCAGTTCAGAATGAAGCTTTTCATTTTCTGTTATGAATTTTATCCTTAAAAGTTTAATATACATGTTCACTACAGAAATTCTGGAAAATATCTAAATACACAAATAGTTCTGACATTAAGATATAACCACTCTGAACTTCCTGCCTGACATTTAGAATGTTTTTGCAATGCATGTGCATGTGTATGCTTTTTCTTCTGGAAAACTTGTTCAGAAATATAAACAGTTTGGTTTTTAATATGTGAAAGAGTTTTCATAGAGTTTTTATTTCATCATAAGGGTTATACCTGCTATTTTAGCCAGTCTTTTATTGTTTAGGTTTTATGTTAAGTTTGATTTCTGTATTTTATGAAAATTTTTCTGATGGTCTTACTCATTCTTCACAGTAATGTTAGAAAGTGTCTATTTGCATAGCCAGACGTGCTGACGTTATAAAGCAGTTCACAAATAGCTAAAATTGTATTTCATTTTGGCTTTAACTTATATGTGATTGCTTGCTATTAATATTGTTTTAAAATTTACTCGACTCTTTCAGTCCCTTGGTTGCTGCAATCATCTATTCTTTTATTCACTTGATTGTGCTTGTTCATTTCTTCAAATTGTGTGTATTTAGTGCCTAAGACTACCCGGTTCTCTACTAGAGGAGACGTGCTTGGTCCCGGCCCACATACAGCTTACAACTTTGCCAGCCTTGTAAACAACAAACATGAGAAAAAATCGATTTTTTTTCTTGATTACAGATTTTTATAAATTCCCTGAAAGAAGTGAATGGGATTCTAAATACACTTCACTATACGAATGTAACTTAACACAATCAATACTTGATTAAAAATGCTTCCTTTGATGACAGAAATGTTTCATTTGAGTTCTGTAGTCATATTTAAGTTATATTTCTTGTCATTATGCTATTTTTCTACTTTTGTTATGTTGTATTTGTTTTGCTTACTGTTTGCGATAATTTGCACAAATTATGTGTTTTGCATAATTAAAATCTGCACAGTATGTGTTTTGTTTCAGAGGATACATGAATAGCTATAGTTGATGACATATGTATAATGTTCTATTTTTAAAACTGTACTCATCCTACTAGTAATCATCATTCTCTTTAGAGAAATTAGAATGATGTATTTTTATTTAATTTCTCATCTATAACTCAGTTTTACCTCTCTGTAAATTATTTTTGTTTTACTTTTATTTAAGGCAATATATTTACACCTATTTATATCCTGTAAATGACATATTTTAATTTCTAATTGTAAAATGGTTTCTACTCAACTATTATCTATCACATAATTTTTTTCAAGTTGACTGCTTTTTACCACATAATTTCTGTCAGTTTTAATCATTTTTCTTTGTAAATTTAGCTCTATATTTAAATATAATCTATATGTTCTGTAAAACCTTTTCTGTATTTCCTCATTTTCAATATTAACAACAACAAAAACAAAAATAGGAATTCTGATTAGGCTTACTTTCAATCTGTAGATCAATTTGATCAATTAACAACTTATCGGTCCTTGAACCTGGTGCATTCTTTCCATTTATTTAGATCTTCTAAATTTTTTCCAGTAATATTTTAGTTTCCAATGTATAGATATTACACATATTTTATAAATATATCCCTATGCACTTTATGTTTCTAATTCAAATATAAATTATATATATAAACACATTTGCATATGTATTTAATTTCAATTTAATTTGTTTCTTGCTACTGTGTGGAAATGAAATTGATTTTTAATATTGACCATGTTTCCTATGACTTTGGTAAACATGGTTATTGATGCCAGTATTATTTTTTACCTTTGGAATTGTCTATTTAGACAATCATGGCATATGCAAATATAGTTTTATTTGTTCTATTTTAATCTGTGTAGTTTTTGTTCTTGTCTTAAACATAATGGACAAATTCTTTAAAAGACAAACTACCAAAATCACACAAAATAGCCTAGATAACCTGAATAGTTTTATATCTATTACAAAGTTAAATTTATAGTTAAAATTTCTTTGGCTAGACCCTGCAGTACAATGTTGATAGAAAAAGTGAGTGCAGCTATCTTATCCTTGTTCTGTATTTTAGAAAGAAAGCACTGTCTTTAACTAGTAAATATAATATTATTGATAAGTTTATTCCTGATGTCCTTTATCAGAATAAGAACATTTTATTCTAAGTATGCATAGAAATTTTCTGATCATGAATAAATGTTGAATTCTGTCAAATGCTTTTTCTGAATCTGTTGAGATGATTTTTTTTTTCAGTCTGTTAAAAAGGTGAAATAATTAACTTCTTTTCAAATGAACTAACTTTGCATTCTTGGATTAATTCCCACTTGTTTCTGATGTGAAAAAAAGTGAAAGTGTTAGTCCCTCAGTTGTGTCTGACTCTTTGAGATCCCATGGACTGGAGCATTCTGTCCATGGAATTCTCCAGGCAAGAATACTAGAGTGGGTTGCCATTCTATTCTCCAGGGGATCCTCCCCACTGAGGGATCAAACCTGGGTCTTCTGCATTGTAGGCTATTTCTAGAGTTGATTTAATATGCTGTTAAATTTGGTTAAGCCAGTATTCAAGAATGATATTGTTTCGATTTGTGTGTGTGTGTGTTTGCTTGCATTGCCTTTGTTTGGTTATGGTAACAGGTTAAGGTCATCCTTGCCACAGCATGGCAGTCTCCTTCATTTTGAAGTCCAGCAGAATGTCTCTCTAAAGCCTCTTTTTAAAAAGAACTCATTAAGTCAGACCCATTCAGGATAACCTCCTTTTTGATTAATTCAAAATCAACTGATTAGCAATTTAACTTTGGGAGCAATATTTTATCATATTTTCACATCCCACACACATTTGTGGGAGGGAATTATACAGGGTGTGTATACCAGGGAACAAGTCTTGAAAGGGCATCATAAAATTCTGCCCATAGTATAAATATCTCATTTACTTTAGAAAATAAAATTTATTTTATTTTCTTACTGATCACATGGAAGAGATTACAGCTCTTATTTTAAATCTAGAACTAGAGAGTATCTTTTAGACATACATTTATGGAGGATTACGTTATAAAATTTCACATAATTGGGGTAAAAAAGAATAATAAGCAGCCAATTATATGAAATAAAGGAGACAGAGAATTTAAAGAAAATTTAAGAGCATATGCTAAAGGTCTTGAGATGAAAAAACTGGCATATTTAAGTAGAGACCAGAACTGAGTTAGGAAGTGACTCATGTCATTGTTAGGGAAGAGCTTTTCAAAGATAGTGAATAAGTCTAAACTGGGAAGAAACCTGGGGTGTTCAATAAACTTACATCAGGCTGATATTACTACAGCAAAGCTAGCTGGGAGAAAGAGTGGCAGGGGAAAAAATTAGAATAGTCTGTAGGAACAATCCCATGAAGGGAAGAAATTATTATTTCTAAAGATAATGGTTAAGTAATTAACAATTTTAAGCTAGGATAAGGAGCATGATCAAATAAATGTGTTAAAAAGATGATTCTAGATGATATGTGGATACGCAGAAATCAATCTCTCAAAAATAGGCAAGAGTAGAAGATACTAAAAGACTTGGGCCATTTTTGTAGTAAAAAAAAAAAAAGAAAAATTATGATGATTAGATGGAAATTAGGAGTTATTGACAAATATGATGTATAATTTTGGCTCTAAAACTCTTTTTAATTCTTCACTATTTTTAAACTTGAGTATTGAAGAGGGCAACAGAGGATGAGATGGTTGGATGGCATCACGGACTCAATAAACATGAGTTTGAGCAGGCTCAGGGAGATAGTGAAGGACAAGGAAGCCCGGCGTGCTGCAGTCCATGTGGTTGCAGAGAGTCAGACATGACTTAGCGACAGAACAACAAATTTTCTAAATTCTTCTGATTGGCAGATTCTTTATATGTCATATTTTTGCAGCTATTTTTGTATGCTATTTTTAAAATATTTACTTATTTGGCTGCTCTGGGTCTTAGTTGCAGCGCACAGGATTTTTATTGCTGTTGTAGCACATGGGCTTCTCTCTAGTTGTGGTGCAGGCTTAGCTGTATCCACAGCAGGTGTGGTCTTAGTTCCCAGATCAGGGGTTGAACCCGAGTGCTCTGTATTATAAGGCATATTCTTAACCACTGGATCACCAGGGAGGTCCCTGTATGGTACGAGATTTTATTTTTAGTATTTTAGGTTTTATTCATAGTATTTTTGATAATGTTTTCAAGTGAACACTCTTCTTGATATTAATTTTTTTATTGTGTAGCAACGGTACCACTATCTGTGGTTTATGGTATAAGTTAAGCCATGTCAGTGTACTTAAAGGTACTAAAATATAATTACACAATCTACTGCATAATATACTCTGTATCTAAGAGAATTATTTTTAAAATATATGATATAGCATGGTGCTGTCATCTGGGATTTTCAACAGAAGCAAATAAACCATTTTTCCACCCTAAGATTTTTCACTGATGCAGGATCTATTTGAGTGGTTTTTAAATTTTTAAAATTTATTTAATTTTTGTTTATGAAAATAAAAATTAAAATTTTCAGAATAATTTTACTGAATTATGCCAAAACATACACATGCTTCCTTTGATTTTAAATATGTGCACATTTGAATAGTGAACTTTATTGACTACACTAGATGACAAATTTTTTAAAAAAATCTCAGTTTGTATTACACAGGGATTTCTTGTGTCATGGGACTCATAAATTAAAGGTTACCATGATCTGCAGCACAGTGACCTTTAGAAAGAACTGAAAAGACTCATCTTTTCATTTAGGGCTTTACTTTACAAATCCATAAAGAATGGCCTAAGTTCAGGCTCCAAATTCTCATCCCAAGAAGGAAGTGAACATATTTCCAATATTAACTGTAGTATTCTTGAAAAGTGACAAATGAATCTAGGTCTTATGAATGTGGTAAACATGCGTAGACATTTTACGTTGAGGAAATTATTAACTTTGAATGTTAGTCTTTGTCGGATATGTAAGTGGAGACGCTTCGCTTCCCAAGTTCTTTCTTCAGGCCCACTGATAAAAAGTACTCCTTTGAGTTAGAAAATTATCTGAGACCTCCCTGGTGGCCCAGTGGTTAGGAATTCACTTGCCAATGCAGGGGACATGGGCTTGATCCCTGGTCCAGGAAGATTCCATGTGCTGTGTGGCAACTAAGCCTGTGGTCACAATTCCTGAGGCATGTGTACCCTAGAGCCCATGCTCTGCAACAAGACAAGCTGCTGCAATGAGACGCCTGCACGCTGCACGTGGAGAGTAGCCCCCACTTGCTGTAACGTGAGAAAGTCCGTGTGCAGCAACACAGACCCAGCACAGCCAAAAACTTAAAAATTTTTTAATTAAATAACTAATAAAAATTTATTTGAAAAAAAAATATTTCCAATATCCATGCTCATCTTTGCCTTATCCTTATTCCCCAGGGAACAGTGAGTAATCTATTTATAGAAAGCTTACCATCCATCAGAATACTGCAGTAGGGGCAGTCATGAGGCTGTCTCTCGCATACTCTACCAGGAACAAGAAGAAAGGAAGAGTTACCTTTCTGACATTTATAGAAATTTCACTTGTTGAAATCACCCTAGGAAGAATCATTGTCTAGGTGGAGAAAGGAAATTGTGCCTTAAAGTTCTCATTTCTCCCTTTAGGTTAATTTTCAACCCCTCACTGCCCTACTCACTATCCCATGTTACAGCATGGCTCTCACAACTGCTGTTTACTGTTGGGTTTGGCCATAGGGATATCCTCGCACTATAGCATCAGAATAAGTGAGGAGCACGAAGTAAAAACATTCATTTCTTTAGCTCCTTCTTTACAAGGTTGTATCCCTGTCCTTAAACTGAATCTTGCTGTTCTCAGTGTTTCTTAATCTATGTGACTCTGCTTCTCTGGGTTCTAATAGTCTCTCCTTTTGTTTGCCCCTTGGGCCTTGGATGGTGATAGACAGTGTTGCTAAACTTAGGGCCACTTGCTCATGCACCTAAATCTACACCTTTGTAAACAGGCAGCTTTAAAGTAAAACCTCCTCGAATTACTATAATTTGAATGTGGCATCTGACACAAGAGTGTTGTCATTTCGCAGCTTCCTGAAAGGAAAGAAAGGTGATTGGCCTTTTGGGTCTATCCTCTGTCAGCAATAAGGTTCTCTTTTGCTTGCTAACACGAAGGATCTAGATTTTGTTTTATGATAAAAGCTGGACTATTGCTATATTTATTTTAAGAACAGCATTTGCAATGAGGTCTCACCCTTCCTGAAATTGTTATTAAACAGTTAATAAAAGTGGAAAGCCTTTTTAGCTTGAAGCTATATTCTACAGTTTTCACTTCTACTAATAAATCTGGCTCATCAAAGGACTAAATAGTCAGTCTAAGGCTAAAAGCCAGACTCATAAGGTTGAATACAAGACTATACATGGTAAGAAAACATGCTATCTATTTAAATAAAATATTGATACAATCCAGACCCTCACTGTATATAAATTAAGGAGAATCTCCATGTTTATAGGAAAACCTGCCTTCAAGCTCCTCACTCTGTTCCTTCAAAGACTGGTTTCACCTCCACGATGTCCTGGGCTTGGGGGCAAGGGGAAGGAAGCTCTGTCATTGGCTATTGCCTGGGTCCCCTATGAGTGGAGCTCACCTGACTTCTCCCAGTTCCTAAGTGCAGCAGAGACTAGGTTAGTCCACCTAAGTTCTAGAAATTTACAAGGAACATAAAAAAATAGTTGCACATAACTGATAAAACATTTATCTCATCCTGAACTTGGAGAAACTTATAGGAATTTTTCCTGACTAGAAAAGTTGGACCAACTTTCAAACATATCTAGAAATTTCAAAACATATACTCAGAGAAAGTAGTTTCAGAGAGTCTAAGGCATTTTTATTATTCTTAGCTTAAGATTTGCCTTTTTCCCAATTTAGAATCTGAAAAATAGAAAGCCCCTTCCAGCTATAGTCACAGGCCACTCTATTCATCACACTCCTACAAAATTTCTAAAACACATCAAGCATCCTCTCGCCATGAGAACTTTCCCCTTACTATTTCCTCAGTCTAGACCTCATGAGGTATCCTCATGGCTGACTCCCTGACTTTATCATAACACAGCTCAGCTCGATTCATCAAGAGATCCCCACGCCCTCTAGACACTCTGCAAAGGAATACTTCCTGTTAGTTGTTCTTGAGCTGTTTCTGCTGCTTTATTTTTATTCACAGCACTTTTACCATGTTTTTTATTTACTTATTATCATTGGAAGGACTGATGCTGAGGCTGAAGCACCAACACTTTGGCCATCTGATGTGAAGAACTGACTCAATGGGAAAGACCCTGATGCTGGGAAAGACTGAAGGCAGGAGGAGAAGGGGAGAACAGAGGATGAGATGGTTGGATGGCATCACCAACGTGATGGACATGAGTTTGATCAAGCTCTGGGTGTTGGTGATGGACAGGGAAGCCTGGCGTGCTGCAGTCCATGGAGTTGCAAAGAGTTGGACACAACTGAGCAGCTGAACTGAACTGAACTGATCTGTCTTCACCAGAATGTAAGCCCCATGAGAGACAGGCTCTTTTGCATTCCAAAACTAGAATCTGGTAAATAATAAGTCTTCAGTAGATATTTGTAGTATGAAAGAATAATCCAAAATTGACATACATGCTGTCAACAGCATAATGGTGATTTTATAACAGTATTAAAGTCTGAGGATGATGATGATGATGTGTGTGTGTTTGGAGAGAGAGAAATTTATTTTTAAGTTGGCTCACCAGATTTCAGAGGTTTGATGAATCCAAAGATGAATGGGATAAGTGGGCAGGTTGGAGACTCTGAGAATAGTTGCAGTTAGGGTCCAGGGGAATCATGTTGGAGGAATTCCTGATTGCTTAAAAGAGGTCTTTGTTTAGTAATATTTTCAACTTATTGGAAGAAGCCTGCCCACATTATGGAGGATAATCTGGTCTACAAAATCCACCAATTTAAATGTTAGTCTCAGCCACAATGATACCATGATAGAAACATCCACACTAATGTTTGACACAGTAATATCTAAGCAGTGTGGCCCAGCCAGGTTCACACATAAAATTAACTATCACAGTAGGCTTGGGGAAGTAGCCATAACAGAGTAGTGATGGAATTACCAAGAATATGAAATCAAATAAGTTTTAACACAGAGGTGTCTATGCTTTGGCAAAACACAAGCAGTAGGAAAATGTAGCCTAATAATATTACACTATTATTATATTGGTTAAGGTATAAACTAAGCTGCTATAAGAAAGATTCTCTTAAAATATAGTGGGTTAAATAAAATGAAAGTATATTATTCTTTCCCATAATAGTTCAGGGGAGGTAGGGAGATTCTGTTTTAAAAGTTCTTTCAGGAATCTAACTTGGTAGGTTGACACTACTCAACGTTCTCTGTCAAACATGTAGTCACATGACTACCCTAGCTTCAGGGAAGGGTGGGAAATTTAGTGTGAGGTTGAGCAAATACATTCTCAGCTGAAAATAAATGAGGAGAGGTAATTACTTAAAGGGTAAGTGGGGAAATGCATCCTGGAAGATGGTTTGCAATTTCCATTCTCTGGTCTCTGATCTTAAAGGTATCCATGCTCACTCCTCTTTCTGCACGTGAAATGAGTCTCACTAAGGGAGAGTAGTACATGATAAATGCAAAATCAGTTTTCCATTTAGAAAAGGGGAAAAAAAAAAAAAAAACAGGAAACATGGGGCTTATGAGTCCACATCAATGATGGAATCCCCCTGAATAGAAACTGCACAGTTCTCTCTCCTGGTCGTGGCTTAAGTTTTTTATTAGACACTGGTTCTGTTTTGGTAGAAGGAAAGAACTTGACCCATTGTCCTTCTTTCTGACCTGACTAGGCCCTTTAGATCAGTCTTCCTTGTTCATTATCTTCTGTGACTGTATGGGAGAGGGCAGTGAAGAACTATTCAGCTTCTGCAGCCCACTCCCTGCTGGTGCAGGTTTGAAAGTTTAGGAATAATTTTAGAACTCCAGCAACCATTTGAGTTTTGAAGTTTGGCTAGATGATTCTTTGACAATGTAATTTCCTTAAAAACTTACTTGACTTCAAGTAATTTTGTTTCAATAACTTTCATGTACCATCAACCATGGGCTTCCCTCATGGTTCAGTGGTAAAGAATTCTCCTTCCAATGCAAGCAAAATGGATTTGATCTCTGGGTCAGGAAGATAACCTGGAGAAAGAAATGATAACCCACTCCAGTATTCTTGCTTGGGAAATCCCGTGGACAGAGGAGCCTAGCAGGCTAAAGTCCATGGGTTTGCAAAAGAATAAAATATGACTTAGTGATTAAACAACAACAACTATCAACTATATCAAAGTTATATTTTGGATATAGTTCCTTAAACCTGTAAGACATACTGACTTCTATTCCAGGATCATTCATCTCCTCCCTCATTTTAATGGTTATAGCTGAAAGAAAAAAATAGGCTAAGGGAATAAGATATTCCCCTTAATTTGATCTTTACCACTAGGCTAACTTCCATTTTCCTAGTTGAAAAGCCATAATGAGAGCTATTTGGAGCATCACTTTCTAGTGTTAGAATAAAACAAGCAGTGATTTTTCCAACCCTGCCTACTAAAAATTACTAGACTGTCTAACTGAGACCAAAGGCAGATCAAATCGCCTCCAGATAATTCTATTCTATCTCTGCTTGCAAATTTGTCAATTTTTGACTGGACTCATCTATTTATAATACCTCGCTAAAAGCATTAAGGAACATTCAAAACACTATAATGTTCTCTTTTCAGCTCCAAGCCCCAGAATTACATTCTCTTTAAGGCATGTGATCTGCTTTCCAAGTTATTTCATATGATAGTTTAATATGTTTAGCCAAGACGTAACAAGGCTCATAGCTTTCCAGTTTGATATATGTATATATATATTTAACTATTCACTGAGCCAAAGCTCTATCTTTCATTTTTTTAATGGTAGCATAATATTTCCATTGCCATTTTGGCATTATTTTATTTAGTATGTAGGTTAAACTATTGTATCAACAGAACCCCAAAATTATGTTGCTGAAATGAATTAGCAGTTTTTTCTTTCACCAGAAATAGTCCAGGAAAGGTAGGACTTGGTCCAAGAGGTCATCTAAGAACACGACTTGCCAGGGTGGCTCTTCATCCTCCTCATATGTTTTCATCTGTGATTTTAAGAGCTCATGTTACTGGTTTGGTTGGACAAGGCAGCTTAGTAGCTCCCCTTCTGAGTTTTAGAAAATGGGAAGGGAAAAGTGAAAAGATAAAATTTAGACAGTAGGTTCTGTATTAAAGACGATGACAAATAAACTGCCTATGTAACTTCCCTATTTTATTTGATCAAACTGAATCTAAAGTAAACATAGCAGCAAAGAAGGATGGACTCAGTTAAACTTTGGGAAGTGTTTGGCTTTCCTGGTGGCTCAGAGGGTAAAGCGTCTGCCTGCAATATGGAAATACGGCGTTCAATCCCTGGGTCAGGAAGATCCCCTGGAGAAGGAAATGGCAACCCACTCTGGTACTCTTGCCTGAAAAAATCCCGTGGACGGAGAAGCCTGGTAGACTTCATGGGGTCGACAGAGAGTCGGACACGACTGAACATCTTCACTTTCACTTTTCTTTTAATGAAGAAGCTATGCAGAATGGATACTGGTGGATTATCTTTGTCATTAAAGGACACTGAATTTCTCTGTTTGGACCTGATTTGGAGAAGATACATTCAGAATGCACTAGAGACAGAATAAATTAATATATAGTGAAAACTTCCCCTCTTTAAGAAAAGTTAGAGAAAGAAGAGTAAGTAGATAGATCTAAAGAGACAAAATGGAAAACCTGAATGGAGTGGGAGATCTTTATTGCCGCAATAGAAATGACCCTCTCATGGCTCAAGTGTTAGATGAATTCAGTGATATGGCACCTTTGATCAATCAACAATTGCTTACTATTAGCTGAAAACAGATAACTGTTAAGACTATAAAAAGGACTGATCTTCCAAGAGTTGACATTTAATTGAATGAACATATATTAAAAACATAGTTTGAAATTTTTTTTAGAAATTAATTTACAAAACTTTTATCTTTCCTTTCATTCTACTTAAATATCAGTTTCTTTTTCCTTATGCAATTGCCTTGATAGACTAAGAAAAATCATCAAGAGGGTTTATCTGAATTTGTAAGTTATTTTTATTTTACCATTTCTACCCATTAATTACTTTATTCCACATCAACTATTCGTGCACTCTTCCAAAGAAATGCTCCCAAGTTGTTCTGGGATTCAGTGTGAAGAAAGACAGAAGCTCCATAAACAATGGCAGACTACTGGAAAAATTATTTGCTTCCTTGGAAAGCAAGTGATTTTACTCAAAAATAAGCAATTATTGGATTTATCTTACGCTACTCCTCTCTCATCTCAAGTGACCAATACATCATTTAGAAAATGATGTCAAAACTACATTAAAATTACTTCAGATACACAAATGCATCAAAGCAACATTTATTCTATCACATACCTTATTTTCTGTTCATTTTTGTTGCCAGTTTACCAAGATTCACCTCTCAAAGAAATAAAACACTTCTGTTATACCTTACGTAGAATCTGTGGCTGGTGTTTATTACATCTTTACTGCTATGTGAAAACAAAGACATATACATCCATGTGTGTGTATGTGTGTGTGTGCGTGTGTGCTCATAAACCTGTGAAAGTTTACAAATACATTGAAAGTCTCTGAGAAATAAGCACTGGAAACTGCTGAGTTGAAAAAATAAACTTGTGTTCCATTTTAATGTTTAATTGTGTACCTGCATTTCTTTATCATTATAAATCTAATAATGAAATTAATTTAACAATAAGTAAAATAAGTTTATGATAAAATCTGTAAGATAGGTATATATATTTTATTTAACAAATTATCTATGTTTGTACATGTATGACAAACTCATGATTAATGAAACAAGTACAGTCTGGTGAACCAGTTTAGTTAACACTATATGACTACAACATAGCAGTTTTGATGATATAAGTTTTGAGAAAACAGTGCTCTTTTATGTTCTATTTTTTGGGCAATGACAACTAGGTACCTTGTTTTTCACTTATTTATTATTACATAGAGAATGAATAATAAGAGTTCTCAAGATGTGAGGAACACATCACCTTTTACTATGTAATTTTAGGTCTATATGGAGAAGGAAATGGCAACCCCCTCCAGTACTCTTGCCTGGAGAATCCCATGGATGGAGGAGTCTGGAGGGCTACAGTCTATGGGGTCGCAAAGAGTCAGACACAACTCAGCGACTTCCTTTTCTCTTCCCTTTAGGTCTATAAGCCTATATTGATTGACTACTATGTTTTAAGTAGGGCTTCCCTGGTGGCTCAGTGGTAAAGAAACCAACTGCCATTGCAGGAGATGTAGGTTCAATTCCCAGGCTGCAAACATCCCCTGGAGATGAAAATGGCAACCCAATCCAGTATTCTTACCTCTGAAATTTCATGAACAGAGGAGCCTGGCCAGCTACAGGCCATGGGGTCAAAAAGAGTAGGACATGACTTAAAAGCTAAACAATAATATTTTAAGTATGGTGTTACTTGTGTTCTTTTGCAGGTAGAACATAATATATTTGTACATGTCCATTAAGTAGAATAGTTGTTAAACTTCATGGCAAAGTTTAGATGGGAAAACAATCTATTCAACTGAGGTGACCAAGCACATACACAGGTTAAACAGAAGAACATCATGTTGCTGTTCAGTTGCTAAGTTGTGTCTGACTCTTTAAGACCCTATGGTCTGTAGCACACCAGGTTCCTCTGTTCTCAATGTTCCGGAGTTTGCTCAAATTCATGTCCATTGTGTTGATAATGCTATCTAACCATCTCATATTCTGCAGCCCCCTTCTCCTTTATATTACTGTTAACTATTTTAAATTAATTTTAGAAAATCAAGGAGAGATGATACTAATCTTGAGGGTTTACAAATTTATAAATCATGAGCACATGATATGGGCTGTCAAGAGTAGGCACAATTTAAAAATCAGAAATGTAATGAAAAATGATGTCAGCATTATGGTGGTATAAGTCCCTCCTTTTTGCTTTACCTACTACCCAACAAGGAAACTTTGGCTACTATCCACATACAAAAATGCCTCTATTGGAGTTGTGAGATCCAGCATCGCATGGTAACCACCCATGAAGAGTCTAACTAATCTCTGCATTGAAAAACAGGCAGAAAGAACTTGGATCAGACTGTAGGACTGGCAGGAACCTGTTAATTTGTTCTTATCTTGTTAACTCTCTTGCCTCTGGTTTGTGAGCACCTGCAAAACAGTTCATTGGGAAGGTACCCATAGATGACAGATCCTTTGTAGAAGTCAATAGTTCCAGCTGAGAAGTTTCAGCACTCATCTGGAGGAAGAAAAAAAAAAAAAACAAGCCTGGAGACAAGAGGGTACAACTTAGAGCTAGAAGAGGCCCATGATCTCTCCAAAGGGGAAAAGTGAAAAAATTGACTGAGTGCTGGAATCCCCCAGCTGTATGGGATGCTGCTAAAGAAATTAATTTCTATCCTTCTGTGCCCAGAATATTAATGTAGGACATCCATGACTTGGGGAAGAAAAACATCAGAAAAGAAGCCAATAAGGATATCAGAGGGCATTAAAGGGATGTTGTTCCTGTTGTGTTCTGGGCTCCAGCAATAAACACACTCCCAATCAGCCAGGGAAACCTTACCTAAAGATCCCTCTAATTGGCCCATAGCATCCTTGATTCCCTGGTGCAAAATCCACATGTTCCCCAGCCTTTAGGTGCATGATCCCAAGGGTGCTGAGGAGAGTAAGCTCAGAAAGACAGGAAACAGTCCAGGGGCAGCATGTAGGTAAGGGAGAAATCACAACCTTGAGCTTTACCGCCACCATCAGGGAAAGAAAACAGGCTTACAGCAGCAACCCTGGTAAGTTCTAAGAACTAGAGAAAACACATAAGCTTAAGAATTTTGCCACAGAAAGATAAATAATGTAGAACAAGAGTATTCATAGAAGGCCAGAGGAAGTCCCAGAATAAACAGCAGAACCAAAAAAATAAAAAGAATATCTCTTACATGAAGGCAGCTAGTAAAGATGAGAGGAAATGGCTGCTGTTTTGAATGTAGAAACAGCAACACAAAACTTCAAGAAACATGGAGAATTAAGGACCAATTACACCACACACAAAAAATCACAATATTCCTCTGGTAACCAAAGCCAATGACACAGAGATTTGTGACTTACCCAATAAAGAATTCAAAAAGCTTTTTGAGAATATTCAAGGAGTTGTAAGAAAACAGTGAAAGACAATTCAACAAATCAGGAAAATAACATGGACAAAATGAGGAATTTAGCAAAGAGACAGATATCATTAAAAAATAACCAAAAAAAATTTTGGAGTTGAAGAAGTTAATGAGTGAAGCCAAGACTGCAGTGAAGAGCATCAACAACAGGACAGACCATGCAGAAGAAAGAACCAGTGAGTTAGAGAATAAGATATTTGAAATAATGCAAATGCAGGAGAACAAATAAAAAACAAGAAAGCCTTTATGATCTCCAGGATACGATCAAAAGAACCAATATGTGAATCACTGGAATTCCAGAAGACGAGATGGAGAAGGAAGCCAAAACTACACTGAAAGAAATAATAACTGAGAATGTTGCAAACTGGGGAAAGTCCTGAACACCCAAGGTCATGAAGTTTGCAGATAACTTTATTTTTTTTCATCTCAAAATGAATTTTTTCCAAGGCACTAGTAAAAAATAAAAGACAAAGAAAGAATCTTAGAAGCAGCAAGAGACAAAAATTATAAACTACAAGGAATCCCCATTAAGCTATTAGATTTGTCAGAGGACACTTTATGAGCCAGGAGAGAGAGAGAGAGATGATATATTTAAATGGATGAAAGAAGAATATTGCCAGGCAATAATACTCTACCTGGCAAAATCACCCTTCAGAAATTAAGAGATTTGAAGACTTTTCAAGACAAACAAAAGCTGTGGAAGTCCATCACCACTAGACTTGCTTCACAACAAATGCTGAAAGTTTTTCAAGCTGAAATGAAAAGATGCTAATTAGTAATGTGAAAACATAAAAATTCATAACACACTGGTAAAGGTAAATACATAGTCATATTTGGAAAATTAATTCTGTGATATGATGTATTAACCTCTTCCCCATAGTATAAAAATGAAAGGAAAAGGCTACTAAAAATAACTATAGTTATTAGTATTTGTTAAAAAATATACAGTATAAACAGAAGTTAATTGTGACACAAAAACCATAAAAGTGGGGGAATAAAGAGTAGGATTTTTATATGTGATTGAAGTTAAGTTGCTATCACTGTACAATAGACTCATATCAGTAAGATGTTTCATGTAAGTCTCATGGTAATTATAAAGCAAAAACCTCTAGAGGATTCACAAAATATAAAAAGAGAATTAAGGCATACCACCATCAAAATATCACTAATCTGCAAAGATAGGCAGCAAGAGAGAGAAAGGAAAAGCAGAACAACAAAATAGCCAAGAAGCAATTAATAAGATTTCATGAGTAAATACTTATCTATTAATAATTACTTGAAATGTAAAATGATTGAGTTTCTAGTCAAAAGACACATATGAATGTATTAAGTAAAAGACTGACTCAAGTATATGCTGCATACAAGGAACTCACTTTAGCTTTAAGGAAACAAATAGGTTCAAGGGGAAGAGATGGACTGAAAATATTCCACACAGATGGAAACAAAAAGATAACTTTGGTAGTAATATTTAGACAAAATAGATTTTAAGCCAAAAATAATATTGAGACAAAGTTCAATGTATACTCATAAAGAAATCAGCTCATCAAGAAGGTATAACAATTGTAAACATATATGGACCCAACTAGTAAAGTATTATTATTAGAAGCTTGTAGATGCAGGGGTGGGGGTGGGGGTTGTCATTGAAAAAATGTTGGCCAGAGGTTACAAACTTGCAGTTAGAAGATAAATACATTTTGGAGCTCTCCTAAAAAATATGATTACAGTCAGCAATGCTAAGCAATGGAAACTGCTAAGAGATTAGAACTTAAATGTTCTCAGAATTTAGAAGAAATGATAATTTTGTGACCTGATTGAAGTAATAGCTAATGCTACAATGGTAATTTGTATTATAATATGTACTTTTATCAAATCATTACATTGAACACAATATAAATGCTACATGTCAATTATATTCCACTTTAAAATGAAAAAATATATAGCTGCTTAGGTTTAGGGGGTAAAAATATATTCAGGGATCACACAATAATCTGACATAATATCCAAGGATTACAGATGTGCTAGGGGTTGGGTGGAATTGGAGACAAGAGTTAAGATTTTTAAAATCTTGGAAGGACAAATGATGAAAAATTAAAATTCCCTTTTCAAGGAATTTAGATATTGTTTCAAAGTTTACTTCAGAATTTGTGTTTGAAAAACATCTCCAGCAAAATATTTGAGAATATGTTGATGTCAATACAGTTTGTTAGAGGAAGACAGAACTTATTCCAAATATATATTAATAAATAATGTGAAAATAAATTAAGAGTAAAAATGTTCTTAAGTTTTTATCCTCAACAGATGTGATGTGATCAACTGGCAGAGGGAAAAGAAGAAATCATATCTAAGAAAAAGACTTTGGGTCTTTTTGGCTTTGGGTTCCTAGTGAACCTCTATGTGAAAAATGTTCAAAAGGCAGTTAGTAACTCACCATATGGAACTCTGAAGGATGTTTGGAATTGTGGGTGTATGTAGGGCACATAAAGCCATGGAATTAGATGGGTTCTCCATGTCTAGAAGTTAGAGATGTAATTACTTAATTTATGTTTAACATTATACAATATGACAGAAAGCAGCATAAGCGGTGAGGATACAGTGGTGAACAAGAGATGTTGCCCTAGTGGAACTTACTGCCCAACTGAGCAGATAGTAATATTCAGTACAAATATTCAGATATATATATATATATATCGAGATAAGGTCCATCAAATAAATTTCCAGCGCTCCAGTACTATAAAGCTTGGGGTTCTGCACAAGAAGGAAGTGAAGGCTAAGGCAGAGCTGTAAACTGCATGGCTGAATGTGGATAATGTGCCCCAACATGCATATCTTCAAGAAGGCTCAGGGACTTATTGGTTCCAGGCATTTCAGGAAACTTCTGTCCAATTAGTACTGATCACTGAGTGACTAAGCAAAGACTTCAATGACCACACCTGGAAAAGGATACAGACCTAAAAGACTGTTTGGAAAAATCACTGAACAAACAACTTTACAGTAATTTTTGTTGTTCCTTTTATTTTTGCTGTACATAAAGTTGTTCTCTATATTTATGTCTCACTTCTTCTTCTGGATGTATTTTTTCTGTACATTGAAAAAAATCTCATTATTATCCAGCTTCATTTTTCCTTTTTAAATATTTTTTACTTTCTCTTTTTCAAGATTGAGGCTTTCCTCAAACTTCCTATAACCCATAGTCATTCATCATATTAAAGATTTAGACACTAAAAGCTCTGTATGTGTGAGAAAGGCCTACTGTCTGACTTGCTTGGCAGGAGAACACTAAGCAATCAGAGAGGTTAGAAGACAAGAGGGCTGTGGCATTTTTTCCCCCAAGACAACAAGGGAAGAACATTCCTAGAAGATGGTCTAGGGACTTCCCTGGCAGTCCAGTAGTTAAGACTTTGCAGGGGGTGTGGATTCAACCCCTGGCCAGGGAACTAAGATCCTGCATGTCTAGGTGCAGCAAAAGAGAAAAAAAAAAACTGAAAGAAGATGGTCTAGAATAGAAAATGCAACAGAGAGTAAAACAGGGTGAGAACTTAGCAGAGGGTATCAGATTTGACAAAAAAAAAAAAAAGCCTACAGGTGGCTGTTGAGAAAAGAATTTACATAGAAAGTGGTGTAAACAGAACATTAGAGAAGCAGTGATATGGTGTGTATGGATCACAATAAACTGTGGAAAATTCTGAAAGAGATGGGAATACCAGACCACCAGACCTGCCTCTTGAGAAACCTATATGCAGGTCAGGAAGCAACAGTTAGAACTGGACATGGAATAACAGACTGGTTCCAAATAGGAAAAGGAGTATGTCAGGGCTGTACACTGTCACCCTGCTTATTTAACTTAGATGCAGAGTACATCATGAGAAACGCTGGGCTGGAAGACGCACAAGCTGGAATCAAGATTGCCAGGAGAAATATCGATAACCTCAGATATGCAAATGACACCACCCTTATGCCAGAAAGTGAAGAGAAACTAAAAAGCCTCTTGATGAAGGTGAAAGAGGAGAGTGAAAAAGTTGGCTTAAAGCTCAACATTCAGAAAATGAAGATCATGGCATCTGGTCCCATCACTTCATGGCAAATAGATGGGGAAACAGTGGAAACAGTGTCAGACTTTATTTTTCTGGGCTCCAAAATCACTGCAGATGGTGACTGCAGCCATGAAAGTAAAAGACGCTTACTCCTTGGAAGGAAAGTTATGACCAACCTAGATAGCATATTCAAAAGCAGAGACATTACTTTGCCAAAAAAGTTGGTCTAGTCAAGGCTATGGTTTTTCCAGTAGTCATGTATGGATGTGAGAGTTGGACTGTGAAGAAAGCTGAGTGCTGAAGAACTGAGGCTTTTGAACTGTGATACTGGAGAAGACTTTTGAGAGTCCCTTGGACTGCAAGGAGATCCAATCAGTCCATTCTAAAGGAGATCAGTCCTGGGAGTTCTTTGGAAGGACTGATACTAAAGCTGAAACTCCAGTACTTTGGCCATCTCATGCGAAGAGTTGACTCATTGGAAAAGACTCTGATGCTGAGAGGGATTCGGGGCAGGAGGAGAAGGGGACTATGGAGGATGAGATGGCTGGATGGCATCACCGACACGATGGACGTGGGTTTGGGTGAACTCCGGGATTTGGTGATGGACAGGGAGGCCTGGCGTGCTGCGATTCATGGGGTCACAAAGAGTCAGACACGACTGAGCAACTAAACTGAACTGAACTGAACTGAGATGGTGTGTGGGTAGAGACATTTTTTCAGGAAATCTGATTTTAAAAAAGAGAGAATGAAGACATATCGTAATTTAAAGAGAAACCAGTTTTGGTGTGTTTGTTTGGGGCTGTCTGTTAAAATTCAGTTCAGTTTAGTTGCTCAGTCCTGTCCGACTCTTTGCAACCCCATGAATTGCAGCACACCAGGTCTTCCTGTCCATCACCAACTCCCGGAGTTTACTTAAACTCATGTCCATCGAGTCAGTGATGCCATCCAGCCATCTCATCCTCTGTCATCCCCTTCTCCTCCTGCCCCCAAATCCCTCCCACCATCAGGGTCTTTTCCAATGAGTTAACTCTTTGCATGAGGTGGCCAAAGTATTGGAGTTTCAGCTTAAGCAACAGTCCTTCCAATGTATACCCAGGACTGATCTCCTTTAGAATGGACTGGTTGGGTCTCCTTGCAGTCCAAGGGACTCTCAAGAGTCTTCTCCAACACCACAGTTCAAAAGCATCAATTCTTCAGCACTCAGCTTTCTTCACAGTCCAACTCTCACATCCATACATGACCACTGGTAAAATCATAGCCTTGACTAGATGGACCTTTGCTGGCAAAGTAATGTCTCTGCTTTTTAATATGCTATCTAGGTTGGTCATAACTTTCTTTCCAAGGAGTAAGTGTCTCTTAATTTTATGGCTGCAATCACCATCTGCAGTGATTTTGGAGCCCAAAAAAATAAAGTCTGACACTTTCCCCATCTATTTGCCATGAAGTGATGGGACCAGATGCCATGATCTTAGTTTTCTGAATGTTGAGCTTTCAGCCAATTTTTTCACTCTCCTCTTTCACTTGCATCAAGAGGCTTTTTAGTTCCTATTCACTTTCTGCCATAAGGGTGGTGTCATCTGCATATCTGAGGTTATTGATATTTCTCCTGGCAATCTTGATTCCAGCTTGTGCTTCTTCTAGCCCAGCATGTCTCATGATGTACTCTGCATATAAGTTATATAAGCAGGGTGACAATATTGATGGAGTTCCAGTTGAGGTCTTTCAAATCCTGAAAGGTGATGTTGTGAAAGTGCTGCACTCAGTATGCCAGCAAATTTGGAAAACTCTTCAGTGGCCACAGGACTGGAAAAGGTCAGTTTTCATTTCAATCCCAAAGAAAGGCAATATCAAAGAATGCTCAAACTACCACACAATTGCACTCATCTCACACGCTAGTAAAGTAATGCTCAAAATTCTCCAAGCCAGATTTCAGCAATACGTGAACCATGAACCTCCAGATGTTCAAGCTGGGTTTAGATGGCAGAGGAACCAGAGATCAAATTGCCAACATCCACTGGATCATCGAAAAAGCAAGAGAGTTCCAGAAGAACGTCTATTTCTGCTTTTTTGGCTATGCCAAAGCCTTTGACTGTGTGGATCATAATAAACTGCGGAAAATTCTTCAAGAGATGGGAATACCAGACCACCTGACTTGCCTCTTGAAAAACGTATACGCAGGTCAGAAAGCAACATTTAGAACTGGACATGGAACAACAGGCTGGTTCCAAATAGGAAAAAGAGTATGTCAAGGCTATATATTGTCTGTTAAAATTAAGCAATCCCCAACAGAAACAAATCAGCTGTCATTTAAACATTTTCACTTATCAAACTCCTGCCAGAGTTTTGGGCAAAATGATTTAGAAGTTTTAATTTTATCTCAATTTTTCTTAAAATCTTTTGATTCATGTGCTGACCTCTGGCATTATACAGAGACAGACATAGGAAGAAGGAAGAAAATACAAAGACCTAAGGCAAACACAGTTTGGAATGTTGGTTTCCAAAAAATTGTATCAGTGTATAAGAACATTAAGAAAGAACAAGGATGTCTTTTCTTAGGAGTCAAGTTATCTGAAATTAATTTTAACAATTTTGAGCTTCAAATCTGAACAAGATAAAGATATATTTCCTCCCTCCCCCTCTCTTCTTTCTTCCAATAATATAAAACATAGATTCAAAACAAGCAAATATGCTAAACTGAATGATACATTATCTATCAATCTATGTATGTATGTATGTGTGTGCCCAGTTGTGTCTGACTCTTTGTGACCTTGTATGTATCTATCCATATACTTAAAAAGGTACTTAGGTTGTACATATAGGTATACATGTAGGTATGTATAAGCATAGAAAAGGAAAAAGGTGAGGGCAGAGAACACATTTTAAGTTTCGTATCCAACTGATAACTGACAGAATAATAGGAGAAAAGGATAAGAAGACATATAGAAAACTATTTTACTGAAATGTGTCTTATAAAGACATCATAAAAGCATCAATCATTCCAATACTGAAGTGTTAGTTTTTTGTCACTACTTCAGATTGGAAGGCCTATTTGAAACCTAGGATCAGCATAAAAAAGGTGAACTATGAACATTTTTCTGAGATTATGTAAACTTAGTGTCACCACTCTTTCTGGTGAATAGAGATGATCAGGCCATTTTGGTCTCATTTGTGGTCTCGTAGGAACACTTAGGACAAGATGGGACATAGGAAATTGAACATTTATTATGTTCTATTTAAATGGCATTTCTAAGCTAATGTTAAGCTACAGAAATGACCCAGTTTAATACATCATCACAGATTTCTTTGCTGTCAAATCAGCATCTGTGCTGAGGGTTTATTATTATATTTATTTAGTCAAAGAGGACCGGAGTTGTAAAGTCTCAGAGAATAGATCTTTTATCTTATGCATCCTTTTTTTCTCTCTCAAATTGTCTAGCATAGAGGTTTGCCAAGAGGACTTTGGGTAGTAGAAGCTTATTTAGGGATGGACAGATAATGAATGAATGAATGAATAGATAAATGAATAAATAAAATATTCCTCCCAAAAGCCCCAAGATAAATAACAATACAATTTCATATCATTAAGAAAAGAAAGCTAGTGATCAAATTTCCATTACTGCTTTAGTCAACACTATTTCTATCTCTTTGATTCATGAATAGAAAACGTTACCATAAGTTTATAAGAAAGTCTTACACTGAGTAACTAATTAAATGATGAGTCAGGATTATCATCTAAAATTTTACCCAACCATTTTCTTTGCACCAGTTCCAATAAAACAAAGCTTTAACCTGTCACATTACCATTTGGGGGAATCTCAGAATTCTCAATAAAAGTCTTCAATTCCATTGATTTCTGTATTTCTAAAGGTACTCATTCCATCAGCATTTGTAAAATATTACTTGTTTTCCCACAATTCAATGTAAAGCTTCACAAAGGCAGAAAAATATCTTATTCCTTTTGACATTCTCTGTAGTACTTTGCATTGAATATGTGTGTGTGTGCCCAGTTGTGTCCAACTCTTTGAGACTCCAGGGACTATAGCCCACTAGGCTCCTCTTCTCCATGAATTTTCCAGGCAAGAATACTGAAATGGGTTGCTATTTTCTTCTCCAGGGGATCTTCTGAACCCAGGGATCAAATCTACATTTCTTTTATCTCCTGTATTGGCAAGATTCTTTATCACTGTACCACCTGGAAATCCCGCTTTGCATTGAGCAAAATACCTATCCACTCATTTAGTTCACCATTCCACCTTGCCTCAGCACTTATTGATTTGCAATTTTCTAGTTTTTCTCCTAAGCACTAGACTTAGACAGGTTATGTGATATAGGCTTTTTAACTTGAAGTTTCTTTATCTAGCTTATCTCAAAATCTTTTCACAATATGCAATACAACATTTTCTTTTTAAATAGAAGATCTTAAAACCATACTTTGAGAAGTTCTAAAAAATTGTCATTAGTCCACTTGAGATAATTGGGGATACCATGTGCTACCCTAAGGTTGACAACAATGTCTCCTGTAGAATATTTCTATTCTGTTTTTATTCTGTCTGTGGAGAAAGGGCAAGATTCAGAGTGATTTCATCAGGGGTGCCACTGATCTTTTTGTTGGACAATTAATCATTGCACTAGAGAGTTTAAAATGCCCCCACCCTTTCAAATGTCCCTAAAGAATTGAGTTTCCTGAGGTTGGAAGACAATCAGCTCAAGTTTGATTACGAGGTGATTTTGACAATGACATGAGCACTGATGGTTTGGATAAGTTTGACTGAACTACATTTTAAATACTTGGTGATGGATTACAGGTGTGTTTCAGTTTCTATGGTGTTCAAGTACCTGAAGGGTAAAAGCCTCTAAAAATCATAACAAAATTTCAACATACTAAAGTTACTGCTAATACTTTATTTCTTGCTTACAATATCCGTATACACTGGAGGGTTGCAAATTGAGTCTAGCTACTGGTTCCACTGGAGAAATGTTCATTTAATTGATAGGGATAAATACTTTAATATTATCCAAAACCAGAGAGGATGCCAGAAGAAATTCATGTAAATTGCTAGAGTACTTGAATGATTTTTAGAAATTGTTGAGGAACACTCAAGGTCCCAGGATATCCAACATCAAATAAAATAAACATGCATTTAAAAATTATGATTGTTCCCTTTTCCTTTATTGGCCTATTTTGACTTACAAAATAATTTTTATTTATCAACATACCTGTTTGAGTACTTGCATATTATGGGCTTTCTTGTCATTAGAAGTTTTCACTTTATTCCTCCCTCAGTAAAAATGAGTCACTATGTTTTCCTTGTCTTTTACCTCTTTTTATCTGTGTCTGTAGACTGAGAGTACCTATCTCTTCCTCCTATGGGGACATCTCCAGTCGATAATTTTAATGAGAACATTTGATGCATAAATACTACAATTCTGGGATCTAAGTGATGAGATGGTGGGAAGGGAAATAAATAGTGTAATTGAAGCAAGTCGTATGTTCATGGACCTGGAGCTGCTCTCTAGTTAGGGAAGAGAAAAGCCTATGCTGAAAGCTTAGTTTTCCCAATCAGAATGGAAGGTTTTCAAAGACAGAAATAATTTTCTATAGCACACAAAGAAAGAAAGATGTAGTCGCTATTTGATAAATATTTTAACTGTTTATGTATATTTCCTAATAAGAATGAAAGTAGCCTGAAAGAGGAATTCAAAAGAGCCATAAGAATTTACAATGATCATAAACTAGGAACTAGCATAATTCTTTTACATTGATCTTGACTGACTTTTGAAACAATATGCATATCAAAAAAGAAAATAGAGAGCTTGCAACTGTTTTGGAACAAATTTGATCCACATTTCTCCTTTAGGGAAGTACAAAATATAGAAACTAATATGGCTAGACTTTCTTGGAAGTAAGCCCTTTTCTACTACATTATGTGTAATGTTTTTGCACCTGTTTTTTGCTGCAATTTACCAACATGGGGTGTAGGGAAGCAGGGCTTCATATTTGGCCTACAGCCAAACCAATAAACAAAAATGTCATTAATCACTGTCACTTGTCAATTCTCTATTTAAGAAATTGTCTCTTTTCATTGTTGGTACTAAAAACACAATGGATATTGATAACTTTTATTTTGAGGAACTAAGGCTAAGTTTTCAAAGCTGAAAGTATTTTTACCAAAGGGAAAATGTGGTATTTAAAGGTAGATTACAGCTGCAATTGGAGAGTATATCTGTGAGAAAAAAAATATGCATGTACGTGTGGCTGGTCATCCAAAAGATTGTCTGAAAACAATCTGCATTTAAACAGAGCCCTATTCCTGCAGACTATTTCTTCTGGATGCTGGCTGAAAGATCAGACAATGGAGGACAACAATATATGTATGCTCCTTTGCCCCACCCTCCATATTTAACAATATGAAAGAATCACAAGAGCAAAATGATAAGGTCTTCATAAACCCTGCTATAGTCGATAAACAGCTGTGCCCAGTTCTAAACAGAATGGACACATTATTTTATAAGCAAAACCATTTCATAGATTTTTTTAAAAAGCCTAGACACCTAAGAGCTTTGCTACTTTGGGCAGGTTATTAAATCTCTTTGTTTTAATAGTCAAATAATGTCACTCTTGCAATGCACACACACACACACGCACACAACCCACTTAACACAATGCCTGGAAAATTCCATGTACAGAGGAGCGGGCTATAGTACATGAGGTCACAAAGAGTTAAGACTGAGCAGGCACATGCTACACCATGCATAGTCAATAACAAGTGTTCAATAATGATACATACATAAGTACGTAAGTACTACACATACATGCACGCACTCACACGCAATAGTCTCTTTAACTATATGGACCAGAAGATCAGGGTTTAAAATTTCATTCTATAAGCATCAGTTTTTACAGTAGTAAAATAGTGATACTATAAGACATTTAGGAATTTGCATAGGATTAAGTTAAATAAGGAGAAGGCAATGGCACCCCACTCCAGTACTCTTGCCTGGAAAATCCCATGGATGGAGGAGCCTGGTAGGCTGCAGTCCATGGGGTCGCGAAGAGTTGAACACGACTGAGAGACTTCACTTTCACTTTTCACTTTCCTGCATTGGAGAAGGAAATGGCAACCCACTCCAGTGTTCTTGCCTGGAGAATCCCAGGGATGGGGGAGCCTGGTGGCTGCCATCTTTGGGGTCACACAGAGTCGGACATGACTGAAGTGACTTAGCAGCAGCAAGTTAAATAAATTATGTGGTGAGACTTAGCATAGTTCCTTGCACACAGATTTTGCTCAATCAGCATTAGTTGAATTTGACTTTGATAGAATCTTATGAAAGCACCTTTATTTGTGTACTACAAGCTGCGAGGCACTTTGGCATACAAAAACTTGTACTTTCATACAAGTTGAAAGTAGCTTGATCATGGATTACTTTGTCCTAGTGATACTTGGTAAGATTTCAGTGCTTAAATACCATGAAATACTCAATTCATCACACTTGAGGTTTTTGGTCAGTTTGGAATCTGAAAATGTTGATGTGCACCACGACAGTATAGCAGCCATGCTACTTTAGATTATCAAATACAGTCAAAATATAGCCCACAGAGCTAACATAACTTGTCCAAGATGGTACAATTTTTTACACTTCTCCGGGTACTAGAAACTTGGTTTATGGCTTTTCTTTGACATGTGATAAGTGGCAATCATGTGGACAGCCAGATGAGCTAATTAAGAACAACAACACAGAAAGCCTATGAGACTAGCAGGAGTGTCTAAGTAAGACCAGATATTTTATTTTAAAACAATCATTCATTGATAGAATCATAAAGTTCCATATTTTAAACTGAGGTTATATCATTAGTCCATGAAAAGACAGAACAATGGTAAAAAATCGCATGTTTTACTTTTTTTTTTAAACGTTTTGTACTTTGAAGTATCTTTTGAAAATAGTTTTTCAAATTAGAATCAACATTTTACCATGTGTTCCCTAAGACAATGTTATATGTTCATAGTCCTGCCTAAAGCACTTTCATAAAATGAGTTACTTGCAACACAGTTCATTTATCTTTAAAGAATAGAAGGTGAAATTGCTACTGGGATTTAGATTTGGTTTTTCTCCAGGAAAACTGGGTACTCTAATCCTGATCATTAAGCCACCCCAACAGCTCTTGGTCCCATTTCTATTGCACTGTCATTTTTGTTATCATTTAATTCATCAGCTAAGCTAAGATGCTCTAGAAAGGGGGAAGAATGATACATTAGTGGAGCACCAAGAATAGTTTTTTATATTAAGCTCATTTTTAATGAAGTGTGTACTCATGACAATTTATGCCCAAGAAACTGCAATCAGCTATATTTTCATGGTATTTATCTCAAAGTGAAATGTTCCTTTGAGCTCATTTCAATCTCTTTCCAGTACTTCTATTTTGGTGCCAGGATATTGATGTCCATTAACTACTAAGGTAAATAGCCAGTATAAATATGTTAGAGATAGTCCCAAAGGCAGTACCTTGATTTTTTTCTTCACATATAAAGATGACAATCAGTCCTTTGGAGAAGCTGGCTATTAACTACCTGCTGGGTTTATTTGCACATGTCCTTCTCTATTATATTCAGACACCTAGAAATTAATCTGTTGCTAGATTACTTTTTTGTATATATGATTATATTGAATAATATGAGATTTTGACAAAAAACAGGGCGATTCTAAGGCATTATTTTAGGTCATTCAGTCTCTAATCTTTTCTAGGGCTCTTTTGCATGTAAAGTGTCTTTTTATTAACTTATGGAAATTGGAACCCATCTCCTAGTTTCTAAAAACAATTATTATTGTTGTGTGTGTACTGGAGGTGTTTATGCTTTCTCCCTTTTCTATTATGATGCCTTTTCTTATTATTATATTGAATGCTCTGTTCTCTGACTGAAAATATCTCTTTTTAAGATCTTGCTTTTATTTTTGTATTCTTTCATTTTCTCAGGTGCTTATGCTTTAATAAGTTTCCCCTGATTTGTGCTGCCTCAGTTAAAAGATTTTTTTCCTGCTTACCTCTTTGAGAATGGTTCTTTCACTTAATGTAATATACGGTACATCAACATATGTACTTTGACCCCATCACAAATATTTTTATTTTTCAACTTTTCGAATGTATACCATTTTACAATTTTATTTTATAAAACACTTTTCAGGAAATGCTGAATACTAGTAAATGCACTGAATGGCAATTGGAACTTTCTCCACCTGCCTTTAAGTGTGATATACACAAATCTTTTATTTGGCTTGACTAAGAGGTAAGATCTCTGTGTTTGAGATCTAAGACTTTAAACTCAAGAAAGCTATTTTTTCCCCTTTTTGGTGTGATAATAGTGCTTCTGACAGAATTAAGAGTAATATGACTGTAATGTCTATCCTTTGATTTTGTTATTTCTTGCTATTACCATGAAACAGGCATTCACCCCTTTGCTTCTTAACTATTGAGCCAGATTTCTCAATAATTACTCTGCTTTTTATCTTTTCAAATTCAGTCCATTCTACATACTGCTATTAAATTAATTATCTTAAAACACTCTTTGTACAAGCTATTCCTCTGGTCGAGTCTTCATTGACTTTTTATTGTTTGGAGAACAATATTCAAAATACTTAGCCGGGCATTCAGAAGCCTGCAAAACATAGCTCCATGTTTCTTCCCTCCCTAAATGCCCACCTGTGGGATTTAGCAGAATTTAAAAGCACTGGCTTTAGAGACTATTTTACTTCAAAGCTTGCATGAACATGGGCCTGTTATTTCTCTCTATAAGTCTCAGTCTCCTCAGAGTTATAATAGAGATAATGAGTATTTATCTCATAGGATTGTTGATCATTAAATGTGTTAATAAATGGAAAGTTCCTAGAACAGAACAGGCACAAGTGCTTAGTACAGATTAGCTTCAAAAAATATTTTACTATTTATTTGGTTTAAAATTTCTTCCCCATATCATACGTCTCTTATTCCCTAATTATTCAACCTCAGGTCCTAACCAAGTAAAGACATTTTTCTTGCATAAGATAGTGATCGCTTCCTCCTGAAACTTGGAATAATCATAAATATCCACCAGATATTTGACTTTTAATATTATGCTTTCTTTAATTTCTAGTACAGCATTCAGAATTGTGTGTTTTCTTTTCCTCAAACCACCCTTATTATCACAATATCCAATAGGGTGGCTTGCATGCAGTAGATCTTGCATCAGTTCAGTTCAGTTCAGTCGCTGAGTCCTGTCCGACTCTTTGCAACCCCATGAATCGCAGCACTCCAGGCCTCCATGTCCATCACCAACTCCCAGAGTTCACCCAGACTCACGACCATCGAGTCAAGTGATGCTATCCAGCCATCTCATCCTCTGTCGTCCCCTTCTCCTCCTGCCCCCAATCCCTCCCAGCATCAGAGTCTTTTCAAATGAGTCAACTCTTCGAATGAGGTGGCCAAAGTACTGGAGTTTCAGCTTTAGCATCATTCCTTCCAAAGAAATACCAGGGCTGATCTCCTTCAGAATGGACTGGTTGGATCTCCTTGCAGTCCAAGGGACTCTCAAGAGTCTTCTCCAACACCACAGTTAAAAAGCATCAAGTCTTTGGCGCTCAGCCTTCTTCATAGTCCAACTCTCACATCCATACATGACCACAGGAAAAACCATAGCCTTGACTAGACGAACCTTTGTTGGCAAAGTAATGTCTCTGCTTTTCAATATGCTATCTAGGTTGGTCATAACTTTTCTTCCAAGGAATAAGCATCTTTTAATTTCATGGCTGCAGTCACCATCTTCAATGATTTTGGAGCCCAAGAAAATAAAGTCTGACACTATTTCCACTGTTTCCCCATCTATTTCCCATGAAGCAATGGGACCAGATGCCATGATCTTCGTTTTCTGAATGTTGAGCTTTAAGCCAACTTTTTCACTCTCCTCTTTCACCTTCATCAAGAGGCTTTTTAGTTCCTCTTCACTTTCTGCCATAAGGGTGGTGTCATCTGCATATCTGAGGTGATTGATATGCAATCACCGGTGATTCTCCCGGCAATCTTGATTCCAGCTTGTGCTTCCTCCAGCCCAGAGTTTCTCATGATGTACTCTGCATACAAGTTAAATAAGCAGGGTGACAATATACAGCCTTGACGTACTCCTTTTCCTATTTGGAACCAGTCTGTTGTTCCATGTCCAGTTCTAACTGTTGCTTCCTGACCTGCATACAAATTTCTCAATAGGCGGATCAGGTGGTCTGGTATTCCCATCTCTTTCAGAATTTTCCACAGTTTATTGTGATCCACACAGTCAAAGGCTTTGGCATAGTCAATAAAGCAGAAATAGATGTTTTTCTGGAATTCTCTTGCTTTTTCAATGATCCAGCAGATGTTGGCAATTTGGTCTCTGATTCCTCTGCCTTTTCTATAACCAGCTTGAACAACTGGAAGTTCATGGTTCACATATTGCTGAAGCCTGGCTTGGAGAATTTTGAACATTACTTGACTAGCGTGTGAGATGAGTGCAATTGTGCGGTAGTTTGAGCATTCTTTGGCATTGCCTTTCTTTGGGATTGGAGTTGTGGATGTGACTGGTGAGAGAAGCAATGTCCGATGCTGTAAAGATCTTGCATAAATGTAGCCAATCACAATCACAATAAAGTTATTACATACTAAAATATAAATTAATGTCATTATTTTCATTCATCTGATTAGCTCGCTATATGGAGCTCAGTGTCTTGAAATAAAAAGACTAATCCATGTCACGATTAAATCTTTGTTTGAAAAGTGTGTGTGTGTGTGTGCGTGCACCTGTATACATTCAGGTAGAACTCAGGAAAGATACTCTTAGCTCTGAGTGAGGTGAAGTGGAAATACTAAGGGGCTGAGTAGGTAGGAGCACTTCATTCTCATTTTATATTACTCAGATAAAAGGGATGGGATTATTATTGAATTGTATTTTTATATACTAAATATTTTTAAATCAAAAGTATGAAGTGAACATATGTATTAAAAAGTTAGCTCTCAGTCATAAGGATAAAAACAGTCTTAAAACAACACAAGACTTCTAGTCTCAGTTCTAACATATAAAGCTTATAAAACTACCATTCTTTTATAAAAGCAAAAAAATTGAACAAACTTAGAATCATTGATTTTCCTTAATTTTATAAGAGAACTGAGGAAGCAGGACAAAATTCCACCTTAAAAGCTAAAGATGCAGGTGAGGACAGAATTATAACTGAGTTCAGTTTACTGGGAAATAACATTGGAACCAGAAATTTGTAGAAAAACTTACATATTCCTATTACCAGATATATCATGTCATCACCAGCTTTCAACAAAAAATTATAAGAAATCCTAAAAGCAAAATCTGAAGTGATAAAGCAAGCAACAAGACAAGAATGATAGTGATTTTAGAATTACCAGATTAGAAATTTAAAATAGCTCTGATAATAAGTTAAAGCATTAATGCAAAAATTAGACAATATGTAAGAATAGATGGATGATGTAAATAGAAAATGAAAAATATTATAGTGAATAAAAAAGGAAATTCTGGGGGGAAAATGTAACTGAATGAAGATTGCCTCTGATGGGTTTATTGGCTTAGGTTGAATATGACAAAGGAATCAGTGAGTGAGTATGTCAATAGACTTCCTGAATGGAATGAAAGAAGATAGAATAAACAAAATAGAATGAGCAAAATGGAATGGAATATCCAAAAACAGTGAGATGATTACAAAAGGCATGATGTACATGTAATGGGAATACTGGAGAGAGAAGAAAGAAGAAAAGGAGAAGAAATAACTGAAGTAATAATTGATGAAAATTTTCCAAAACTGGGGATAGACACAAAACTACAGGTCCAGGAAGTTCAGAAAATACCATAAAGACAAAAGTCTACATGTAGGAATATCATGCTCAATAGCAGAGAACCAAAGAAAAAGAGATAATCTTGAAAATAGCTAGAGGGGAAAAAAATCTTATGTATAGAGGAATTATGTATACATATGTGTACAAGAATTACCTATTAAAATAATTATATATTTCTTGTAATTACAAATTATAAGAATTCAGAAACTAAAGAGGATGGACTGAAATATGTATTGAAAGAAAGAAAAAATAGTCACACTCTAGAATTCTGTACCAGTGAGATTAAATTTCATAAATAAAGGAGACACACCTACTAGTGTAACTACAATAGGGAAAAAAAAAGTATTGGTAAGGATATGAAAAATTGGAACACTTGTGCACTGTTGGAGAAATTGTGAAATCATACGACGATTATGAAAAACAGTACGAAGTTTCCTCAGAAAATTAAAACTACCACGTGACCCAGCAATCTTACTTCTGGAAATATATTCAAAAGAACTGAAAGTATGGAGAGCTGAAAGCATAGTCTTAAAGATATATTTATAGATCCTTGTTCACAGCAGCAGTACTCACTATAATCAAATGGTAGAAGCAGTGCAAATGTCTATTAACGTATGAGAGAAAGCAAAGAGGAAATAAAAAGCCTCTTGATGAAAGCGAAAGAGGAGAGCTGAAAAAGCTGGCTAGAGGAATCAACCTGCCTGACTTCAGGCTCTACTACAAAGCCACAGTCATCAAGACAGTATGGTACTGGCACAAAGACAGAAATATAGATCAATGGAACAAAATAGAAACCCCAGATTTAAATCCACACACATATGGACACCTTATATTTGACAAAGGAGGCAAGAATATACAATGGATTAAAGACAATCTTTTTAACAAGTGGTGCTGGGAAAACTGGTCAACCACATGTAAAAGAATGAAACTAGAGCACTTTCTAATACCATACACAAAAATAAACTCAAAATGGATTAAAGATCTCAACATAAGACCAGAAACTATAAAACTCCTAGAGGAGAACATAGGCAAAACACTCTCCAAAATACATCACAGCAGGATCCTCTATGACCCACCTCCCAGAATATTGGAAATAAAAGTAAAAATAAACAAATGGGGCCTAATTAAATTTAAAAGCTTCTGCACAACAAAGGAAACTATATGCAAGGTGAAAAGACAGCCTTCAGAATGGGAGAAAATAATAGCAAATGAAGCAACAGACAAAGAACTAATCTCAAAAATATATAAGCAACTCCTACAGCTCAACTCCAGAAAAATAAATGACCCAATCAAAAAATGGGCCAAAGAACTAAATAGACATTTCTCCAAAGAAGACATACAGATGGCTAACAAACACATGAAAAGATGCTCAACATCACTCATTATCAGAGAAATGCAAATCAAAACCACTGTGAGGTACCATTTCACGCCAGTTAGAAAGGCTGCGATCCAAAAGTCTACAAGCAATAAATGCTGGAGAGGGTGTGGAGAAAAGGGAACCCTCTTACACTTTTGGTGGGAATGCAAACTAGTACAGCCACTATGGAGAACAGTGTGGAGATTCCTTAAAAAACTGGAAATAGAACTGACTTATGATGTTCAAGCTGGTTTTAGAAAAGGCAGAGGAACCAAGATCAAATTGCCAACATCTGCTGGATCATAGAAAAAGGAAGAGAGTTCCAGAAAAACATCTATTTCTGCTTTATTGACTATGCCAAAGCCTTTGACTGTGTGGATCACAATAAACTGTGGAAAATTCTGAAAGAGATGGGAATACCAGACCACCTGATCTGCCTCTTGAGAAATTTGTATGCAGGTCAGGAAGCAACAGTTAGAACTGGACATGGAACAACTGACTGGTTCCAAATAGGAAAAGGAGTTCGTCAAGGCTGTATATTGTCACCCTGTTTATTTAACTTATATGCAGAGTATATCATGAGAAACGCTGGACTGGAAGAAACACAAGCTGGAATCAAGATTGCCAGGATAAATATCAATAATCTCAGATATGCAGATGACACCACCCTTATGGCAGAAAGTGAAGAGGAACTAAAGAGCCTCTTGATGAAAATGAAAGTGAAGAGTGAAAATGTTGGCTTAAAGCTCACCATTCAGAAAACGAAGATCATGGCATCCAGTCCCACCATTTCATGGGAAATAGATGGGGAAACAGTGGAAACAGTGTCAGACTTTATTTTTTGGGGCTCCAAAATCACTGCAGATGGTGACTGTGGCCATGAAAGTAAAAGACGCTTACTCCTTGGAAGGAAAGTTATGACCAACCTAGAGAGCATATTGAAAAGCAGAGACATTACTTTGCCAACAAAGGTTCGTCTAGTCAAGGCTATGGTTTTTCCTGTGGTCATGTATGGATGTGAGAGTTGGACTGTGAAGAAGGCTGAGCGCTGAAGAATTGATGCTTTTTAACTGTGGTGTTGGAGAAGACTCTTGAGAGTCCCTTGGACTGCAAGGAGATCCAACCAGTCCATTCTGAAGGAGATCAGCCCTGGTATTTCTTTGGAAGGAATGATGCTAAAGCTGAAACTCCAGTACTTTGGCCACCTCATGCGAAGAGCTGACTCATTGGAAAAGGCTCTGATGCTGGGAGGGATTGTGGGCAGGAGGAGAAGGGGATGACAGAGGATGAGATGGCTGGATGGCATCACTGACTCAATGGACGTGAGTCTGGGTGAACTCTGTTAGTTGGTGATGGACAGGGAGGCCTGGCGTGCTGTGATTCATGGTGTCACAAAGAGTCGGACAGGACTGAGCGACTGATCTGATCTGATCTGATGATCCAACAATCCCACTGCTGGGCATACACACTGAGGAAACCAGAATTGAAAGAGACATGTGTACCCCAATGTTCATTGCAGCACTGTTTATAATAGCCAGGACATAATAGCCAGGACAATAACCTAGATGTCCATCAGCAGATGAATGGATAAGAAAGCTGTGGTACATATACACAATGGAGTATTACTCAGCCATTAAAAAGAATACATTTGAATCAGTTCTAATGAGGTGGATGAAACTGGAGCCTATTATACAGAGTGAAGTAAGCCAGAAAGAAAAACACCAATACAGTATACTAATGCATATATATGGAATTTAGAAAGATGGTAACAATAACCCTGTATATGAGACAGCAAAAGAGACACTGATGTATAGAACAGTCTTTTGGACTCTGTGGGAGAGGGAGAGGGTGGGATGATTTTGGAGAATGGCATTGAAATATGTATAATATCATATATGAAACGAGTCACCAGTCCAGGTTCGATGCACGATACTGGATGCTTGGGGCTGGTGCACTGGGACGACACAGAGTGATGGTATGGGGAGGGAGGAGGGTTCAGGATGGGGAACACATGTATACCTGTGGCAGATTCATTTTGATATATGGCAAAACAAATACAATATTGTAAAGTTAAATAAAATAAAATTAAGAAAAAAAACTCAACATTCAAAAAACTAAGATCATGGCATCTAGTCCCATCACTTCATGGCAAATAGATGGGGAAACGATGGAAAGTGACTGACTTTATTTTGGGGGCTCCAAAATCACTGCAGATGGTGATTGCAGCCATGAAATTAAAAGACATTTACTCTTTGGAAAGAGGAGAGTGAAAAAGTTGGCTTAAAGCTCAATTCAGAAACTAAGATCATGGCATCTGGTCCCATCACTTCATGGCACATAGATGGGGAAACAGTAGGTACAATGGCTGACTTTATTTTTCTGGGCTTCAAAATCACTGCAGATGGTGATTTCAGCCATGAAAGTAAAAGACGCTTACTCCTTGGAAGGAAAGTTATGACCAACCTAGACATCATAATAAAAAACAGAGACATTACTTTGCCAACAAAGGTCCGTCTAGTCAAGGCTATGGTTTTTCCAGTAGTCATCTATGGATGTGAGTGTTGGACTATAAAGAAAGCTGAGTGCCGAAGAATTGCTGCTTTTGAACTATGGTGTTGGAGGAGATTCTTGAGAGTCCCTTGGACTGCAAGGAGATCCAACCAGTCCGTCTTAAAGGAGATCAGTCTTGGGTATTCATTGGAAGGATTGATGTTGAAGCTGAAACTCCAATACTTTGGCTACCTGATGAGAAGAACTGACTCATTTGAAAAGACCCTGATGCTGGGAAAGATTGAGGGCAGGAGGAGAAGGGGACGACAGAGGATGAGATGGTTGGATGGCATCACTGACTCGATGGACATGGGTTTGGGTAGACTCCGGGAGTTGGTGATGGACAGGGAGGGCTGGTGTGCTGCAGTTCATGGGGTCACAGAGTCAGACACGACTGGGCGACTGAACTGAACTGAACTGAAAATCACTGCAGATGGTGACTGCAGCCATGAAATTGAAAGACACTTGCTCTTTGGAAGAAAAGCTATGACCAACCTTGACAGCATATTAAAAAGCAGAGACATTACTTTGCTGACAAAGTTCCATCTAGTCAAAGCTATGGTTTTACCAGTAGTCATGTATGGATTTAAGAGTTGGACTATAAAGAAAGCTGAGTGCTGAAGCACTGATTCTTTTGAACTGTGATGTTGGAGAAGACTGTTGATAGTCCCTTGGACTGCAAGCAGATGAAACCAGTCAATCCTAAATGAAATCAATACTGAATATTCACTGGGAGGACTGATGCTGAAGCTGAAACTCCAATACTTTGGTTACTTTGGCCACCTGATGCAAATAACTGACTCATTGGAAAAGATCCTGATGCTGGGAGAGGTTGAAGGCAAGAGAAGTGGACAACAGAGGATGAGATGGTTCGATAGTATCACTGACTTGATGGACATGAGTTTGAGTAACTCTGGGAGTTGGTGATGGACAGGGAAGCCTGGTGTGCTGCAGCCCATGGGGTCACAAAGAGTCAGATACAACTGAGTGACTGAACTGAACTGATTATTGTATGAATGGATAAACAAAATATGTATATGCATACAGTAGAATATTGTCACGTCTTTAAAAGGGAAAAAACTCCATCACATGTTACAACATGGATGAAGGCTTTATGCCAAATAAAATAAGTCAGTCACAAAAAGACAAATACTACATGATTCCACTTATATGAGGTACCTAGAGTAGTAAAAATCATAGGGTCAGAAAGTAGAGTGGTGGTTAACAATGGCTGGAATCAGGGTTGGGGAAAGCTCTTGCTTAATGAGTGTAAAGCTTCAGATTTGCAGGATAAAAAATCTCTGGAGATCTGTTTCACAATTATGTAAAAATACTTACCACTATTCAATTAGTGTTAGTTGCTCAGTCGTGTCTGACTCTTTGCGACTCCATGGACTGTAGCCTGCCAGGCTCCTCTGTCCATGGAATTCTCCAGGCAAGAATACTGGAGTGGGTTGCCATTCCATTCTCCAGGGGATCTTCCCAACCCAGGGATGGAACCCAGGTCTCCTACACTGTAGGCAGATTCTTTACTATCTGAGCCACCAGGGAAGCCACTGTACACTTAAAAATGGTTAAGATGATAAATTTTATGTTTTTGCCAGTATAAAAAAATTTACATTATTCCCCCAATTTAAAAAATAAGTGAAGAATTACTGTGTAAGAAAAACAAAAACTAAGGAAATTTGTCACCAGTAGACTGGCACTGCAAGAAATGTTAAAAGTTCTTCAGAGAGGACAAATGATACAGGTCAGAAGCTCAAGTGTACATTAAGAAATGAAGAAACTGGAAAAGGTAGAAATGAATATAAAATGAATCTTATATTTTTTTCTGATTCTTAATTGATCTAATACATAACCTTTTGTCAAAGTATTAGTAGCAACAATATTGGGTGATTACTGAGAGATTATAACACAAAGGTGTAATATATTATATGGTACAGTAAGAAGGAATTGCAAATATTCTGTTAAGTTACCAATACAATCTTTGAAGCAGTACAGAATTATTTGAAAGTAGACTTATATTAACTCTAAATGTGTGCTGTAAACTCTAAAGCAACTGCTAAAAAAAATTAAAAGAAATATAATTGATAAGCTTCCCCAGTGGCTCAAATGGTAAACAATCTGCTGAAATGCAGGAGACCCAGGTTTGATCCCTGGGTGGGGAGTATTCCCCTGGAGAAGGAAATGGCAACCCACTCCCATGTTCCTGCCTGCAAAATCTCATGGACAGTGAAGCCTGGAGGGCTATAGTTTTTAAGGTCACAAAAAGTTGAACATGACTGAGCGAAGAACACACATGTACATATTTGATATGCTAAAAGATGAGAAAAGATGGACTAATGTATTAATAGAATGCGTCATGAAAATTAGGCAGAAAAGAGGGGAAATTAAAAGTAAAAATTTAATGATTAGACAACATTTGTAAACATGGTAGATATTAATGAGCTATATTTCCAATTATTTCAAATGTGAATTGACTAATGTGCAAATTAAAAAACAGAGGCTGTCAGAGTAGATTTAAAAAAAAAAACAAAAAACACAAGACCAGCACTGGTCTGTGGCCTATTGACCCATTTCTATGTAAAATTTGTCTTCCATGAAATCAGTCCATGGTGCCATAATTTTGGAGACCACTGATTTAACCCAAAGATTGAGTTGTTTAACATCTAATCCCTTTATGTTAAAATACCTGTTGTAATACCTGTAATGACCTTTTTGAAATTATCCAGCAGAGCTTAGGAATGAAATCCCACATTAGTATCCTGCTTGGCAGCTCCCTTAATTCAACATCCAGGAACTTCTCCTTCAGTGGCTCAACTGACACCATCTTGGAGTCCTGGCTATCTCCTCCAGTATGAACTCTTCCATGTTGAGCATGGTTTGAAGCATAACTAAAGGCCTTTCCACATTTTTAATCTTCATAGGTTTTCTCACCGTATGAATTCTCTGATGCAGAAAAAGAAATTAATGTTTTCAAGATATAAATATTTTTCTATAGCTGATTATTTTATACCTTGAGTCCAAATCTATACTCCAGCTTCTTTTTTCTTCCCTCACAACCATCCAGGGTTCTTTTCCTTGCTTTAGCACAATTATGTCTGGCTTAGGAATGGAATGGTCCACTGAGACCAAGTTACTACACTTCTCCATCATCACATCAGGGTACAACTTCTTCTGAACAAATGTCAATGAATTTCCTCTCATGTAAAAGAACTCTATGATCACATCTGTGTATGTTATTGGTCTCTGGGTCATGGCTTTAGACTTGCTAGTGCTGATCAGTCTTTAAGGTTCCTTTACCAGAAAAACAGAGTCCAGAAAACCCAACCCATTCCTTGTGGGCTTGGGCTATTTCTATACAGCTGTTTCCATGGTGACCTGTGTTAGCTTCTTGTTTGGATGATTGTTACCACATGCAATTCTCAACAAGGTAGGTATCATTTTATTGGAGAAATAAATAACTGGTTAATATATTTTTATATTTTTAATTGAGTACAGTTTACTGACATATTTATTTCTAAAGGGTATAATATATTTATATTACCATACTATGTTTTATATTAAGGATTATTGGTTTGAAAATAAAACAACCCTCCTAATTTTGTAATTATTAAAATACATACTTTGAAATAAATTTTATATGTATAATTAAGTACTGAATAACTGTGGGAGCAATGAGAAGACTCAATAAATTTTATTAGAGCCTGAATTCTATCCTTTTTGACAATAAGAATAAACAAAATTGCTAACTTTTGCATAGCATTTAAAATATGCCAAGAACTATAGTATTCATACTATTTAAATTATGACATTTAATCTTTATAACAATCAAATGTAGCAGGAATGATCACTGTGAAAGTTTTAAATGTGAAGACAATGAGGCCTAACAAGGTTAAATATTTGAAAATATACATAGCTAATAAGATAGTGAGATTTCTTTGGTAAATCTTATGAAATTATTTTTGAAATATGTACTTACATTTTTCTCTTCCCCTTTTACTTTGGATCAGTAAACTAAAGTTCCAACTATAAAATTGTATTGCTTTGAAAACTGATGATGCATTTCAGAGACTATTTTCAACAATGAAAATTAAGATGATTTTCTCTTTCTCCTTATAAGCAGATGGAATAAAGAACTGGAAAAAAAATGTGAAAAATGATTCACTGAACTCACTCCGGTATTCTTGCCTGGAAAATGCCATGAACCAAGGAGCCTGGTGAGCTACAGCTCATGGGGTCGCAAAGAGTTGGACATGACTGAGCACAGCATAGCATACTTCACAGTGCAGTAAATAACTGGTAATAATACCTTCAGTATATAGATCAGTCAGTATCAGGTTATTACTGTCTCACTTTTATTTCAGAACTGGTTATCTCTAACTTCTCTTTCTCTACACCTCTGTTCCTCTTTCTCTGTCTTTCTTTTCAAGTACCTCTCTTCCTAACATCAATTTCCACTTTTCTAATGTCTGCCACCTCCAGAGTAGTCTCTTAAATTTACTATTTCTATGTAATATGGTAGTTTTTCAGTATACTTAGTGATGTTCAGAAGCCATTTTTAATTTTTTTAACCATACCTGCAGATGCAATAGCCAACTGAAACTTATTTATAAAAACCAAGGTGAACTTCACGCTAATACATAGTTTTTGGAGCATTGTACACTTTTTCCTCTCCTCTTCCTTCAGATTTATTTTGTTCAGAGGTTGTCCCTCCTGACTTTTCTTATATCTGTATAACTCATTTATGGGCTTATGAACTTAGTGAACTTCCAGTGTAGTTACTTCTTAGAGAGAGAAAGAAATGCATTGGCTAGGCAGGCATTTCTCCTACTCTTTAAATTTGCAGTGAATGATATTATTGCTGGGGCAGTAGGAATACTCTCTCTTGGTGCTGCATATATATTATTTGATCTGGTAATAAATGTAAAATATAGTCTTACATAAACATACATATAAGCTAACAGTTGAAGGTGGCAAATGAATTATAGAATACAAAACTAGTCCCTGGTAGCCTGACTGTCCTGTGTGTATGAAATTGCATACTGTGTGAACAGAACTTCTTTAAAAGACTTCCTGAATAATATTTTTAACAGTGTAAGGAACTGGGACCTTGAAGTAAACCTTTTCATTTTTGAAAGTGCATTTACTACTTTAAGATTCTGTCTGGAATCCTCTGTGCATTTATACGCTGCTTCCTACTTCTTGGCCTGTGTACCCGAGTTCTGACACAGTGGAACATGAGAAACCAGCTTATCGTCTAAAGCTCATTTCTGACTGCTGATGGGGTATAGGTCAGTGCTAGTATAGACTGTGAATTCTGTTGCTTTGTTACCTGTGAGCTGTGTATTGAAACTCAAGTGAAATACAGTATTTTGAATCAATCAGTCAGCAAATGTTGATTGAGCACCCATGATGTTTTAGTCAGAGTAGCATATTAAAGTTGTAGTAAGCTAGACACATTCCCTCAGGAAGTTTAAAACTTAGCTAGCTGGCAATTTAAAAAATGTAAAAATCATATATAAAAAACTATAATATTAATATTAAAAAGTAAGTTACATCTTAGGAAACAAGAGTTGTAAGATATAGAGTAGATAAAGGATTAGTATCCAGAATATTTGACTATTGTCTACATATCAGTGAATAAAAATATTAAAAAATCCATATCAAAACATGCAAATTATAATTTGGCTTGTAGGCAATAGTTTGCTGACCTCTGAGTTAGAAGGCTATTGCAACAATCTGATAGCATCAGTCAGGATGAGAGTAGTGATGGTTCTATGATAGGATTGCATCTATGGTTTGAATCAGATTTAACAGAATTTGTTGATAAGTCTGATGTAGAGTAGGAGAGAAAGAGGTGTCAAGGATGATTTCAAGATTTTGATATGAGCAACTGAGGGTTAACATTACCATTTACTGAGCTAAAGAAGATTAAAGGAGGATGATATAAAAGAATAAAAATAGAAATTCAAATTGGGGCACATTAAATGGCACCCCACTCCAGTACTCTTGCCTGGAAAATCCCATGGATGGAGGAGCTTGGTAGGCTGCGGTCCATGGGGTCACTAAAAGTCGGACATGACTGAGTGACTTCACTTTCACTTTTCACTTTCATGCATTGGAGAAGGAAATGGCAACCCACTCCAGTATTCTTGCCTGGAGAATCCCAGGGGCGGGGGAGCCTGGTGGGCTGCTGTCTATGGGGTCGCACAGATCGGACACGACTGAAATGACTTAGCAGCAGCAAGCTATTTGAAATACAGGTAGATATGGCAAAGAAATAGTTAGAAAAAACAAATATGGAGCTTAGGATCTTTGGGATTGAGGATATACTTTGGGAAGTCATCAGTATATAGATAGTATCAAAGCCTTAATACTTGATGAGATGACTAGAGAATAAACACAAAATGGTCTTAATAATGGATCATTCTGCTACTGCTACTGCTGCTAAGTCGCTTCAGTTGTGTCCGACTCTGTGCGACCCCAGAGATGGCAGCCCACCAGCCTCCCACGTCCCTGGGATTCTCCAGGCAAGAACACTGGAGTGGGTTGCCATTTCCTTCTCCAATGCATGAAAGTGAAAAGCGAAAGTGAAATCCCTCAGTCGTGACCGACTCCTAGCGACCCCATGGACTGCAGCCTACCAGGCCCCTCAGTCCATGGGATTTGCCAGGCAAGAGTACTGAAGTGGGGTTGCCATTGCCTTCTCTGAATAATGGATCATGGACTGCATCAAACACAAATGATGAGATGTGAAAATGAAAGTGAAGTCGCTCAGTCGTGTCCACTCTTTGTGACTCCATGGACTGTAGCCTACCAGGCTCCTGAATCCATGGAATTCTCCAGACAAGAGTACTGGAGTGGGTTGCCATTTCCTTCTCCAGATGAGACATGAAGGTGCTGACAAAGATCAGTTTAGTCAAAGCTGTGTTTTTTCTAGTAGTCGTGTACGAATGTGAGAGTTGGATTATCAAGAATGTTGAGTGCCAAAGAATTCATGCATTCAAACTGTGCTGGAGAAGACTCTTGAGGGTCCCTTGGACTGCAAGGAGATCAAACTAGTCAATCCGAAAGGAAATCAACTCTGAATATTCATTAGAAGGACTGATGGCTGAAGCTGAAACTCCAATACTTTGGCTACCTGTTGTGATCAGCCAACTCACTGGAAAAACCCAGATTTGGGGAAAGATTGAAGGCGAGAGGAGAAGGGGGCAGCAGAGGATGAGATAGTTAGCATCACTGATTCAATGACATGAATTTTAGAAAACTCTGGGAGATAGTGAAGAACAAGAAAGCCTGGTGTGCTGTAGTCCATGGGATTGCAGAGTTGGACACGACTTAGCAAATGAACAACTACTGTCTGGTTTATAACAAAATGAAAAGAAATAGAGTTTTTTTTTTTTTTTTAATTTAATTTTTTTAACTGTACAATATATTGGTTTCGCCATATATCAACATGTATCCACCACAGGTATACATGTGTTCCCTAACCTGAACCCTCCTCCCGCCTCCCTCCCTATACCATCCCTCTGGGTCGTCCCAGTGCACCAGCCCCAAGTGTCCAGTATCGTGCATCAAACCTGGACTGGCTCATATAGAGTTCTTTTTTAAAGATAGGCTTTCCCAGTACAATAAGAAACAATAATCTGAGAATTTTTTTTTTTTCTGAAGAAAGTAGAGACATTTAAACTTTGAAATGTGCAATAAAACTTGCAAACTAAACCTTTAGGGTAATCATTTACATGATTATATGGATGAAAATGCAATTTATAGCTTCTAATATAATCTGCTGCTGCTAAGTCACTTCAGTCGTGTCCAACTCTATTCGACCCCATAGACAGCAGCCCACCAGGCTCCGCTGTCCCTGGGATTTCCCAGGCAAGAGTACTGGAGTGGGGTGCCATTGCCTTCTCCAATGCATGAAAGTGAAACATGAAAGTGAAGTTGCTCAGTCGTGTCCGACTCTTAGCGACCCCATGGACTGCAGCCCACCAGACTTCTCTGTCCATGGGATTTTCCAGGCAAGAGTACTGGAGTGGAGTGCCATTGCCTACTCTGAATATAATCTGCAGTAGAGGGCAAAAAAGAAGAGGGGATAAACACTACCAAATTGATAGAAGACATGTAGGAAAAATAAATTATTGGTAAACAACAAGATAGACTTTATATATTAGCAATCATAATAACTCTAAATGAATCAAACTCATCTATTAAAATTTGAAGCACATGAAATATATTTTAAAATTAAAACTAGATTCCATCATTTGTGCTTACAAGAAATACAGTTAAAACATCAGGGTACAGAAAAAAAGAAAAATATACAATAAAATATACATTAGAACGAAATAGTAATATTTTTCAAAATAGAATTTCAGCAAAAATAGCCATATTATTATGGATAAAAACAATGTAAAGCTAAAATAAAATTTATAAAAAAGATATTTCAATAGCAAACTTGCAGATACCTATTAATTTATAATTGAAATATATAAAACAAAAAAATACAGAATTAGAAAAAACATTTTACAATGATAAAAATTTTAACAAATTTTCCAGAAGTTTTATATGAAACAGATAAACAACTGTCTAGAATATAGAATATTTGGACAATAATTTGATTTAGTATGTTTAAGTGGATTCCTGTGGACAACAGAGACTTCTCCTTTTTTGCAAGCATTCATGGACATTAGCAAAAACTGAGTACCATAAAAGTCATAAAAATATCTTACCAATTTTCACTGAGCTTTAATCATTCAAGTTATATGCTATGAACAAAATTAAATGAAATATCACAAAAAGAAGATGGCTTAAAACACCTAGATACTAAAATTTCACTTCTAAGTAGTTCATAGATAAAAGTAGAAATCACAATGAAAATTATGAAATCAATATTTTACAATTAAGGCACAATGATCCATACTATGGGTAAAGCTAAAATGGTATTTAGAGGTAAATCCATAGCCTTATGAATTTAAAGATAAAAGGAAATACTTAAATTGAGCATTCAAGTTAAAATATGACAAAGAGTTAGAGTAAAGGAAAATAAAACAAAGCAGAAATTAGTAAATAAAATGAAAAATAGTTTCAGCCATTTTTATTAACAATTATAATAATAAAATCTCTATTAAGATAGAAAGAGAAAAAGCATAAACAAGTTGTGTTAGACTTTAAAAGATAAGGAAAATAATTACAGATGTGTTCAAGACTTTATAATAATATAGCATAATCTATGCCAACATGTTTAGCAACTTGAATGATTTGGATAATGTATGTATATGTTATATTAGAAATAGAAAATGTACATAAAATAAAAATAATTTAGAAAACCAAATATATAATAAAACATCTCTTGAATCTAAAATATACGAATCAAAGATATTTTTACAGGAGAGTTTTATCAAGTCTTCAAGCAAGAGATAATTCAACTAATAATTGCTTTAGACCCTGGAAAGAGAGAGATACACCACTAACAGCAAAATTGGGAGAGAAAAACATGAGGTAAATATTATAAACTGTGTTACACTAGGATAAAGATGCAAAACACTAGACAATTAACAACGTGAATACAACAATGTAGAAAAAAAATATACTGTGGTTACATTTGATTATCCCAGGAATGTAAGGATAATATTAAAAATTAAATGAGTTACACTTCCACTAAAAGCTAAGATTTAGTATCTTAGTGTGGATTTACTCTCCTTCCAAAAGAGGTAACCAAGTGTAGTGCAAGAATTTGGAAATTCAAGGAAGTCAAGGTAGATAGGGTTTGCAGATCAGAATATGGAGGGGAAAGGCCTGCAAAAGAGAATATTCTAGGTATCTGCAGAGGATTTCTCTTGAATGTTTTGCACAGTACTGATCTGCACATTTTTGACTGCAAAATTACATGGACAGAGGAGCCTGGTGGGCTACAGTCCATGGAGTCGGAGTCGGACCTGACTGTGCATGCATGCATGCAAGATCCGCACATGTGTGTGAGGGAATTAGGCAAGAGTGGGGAAAGAAGAATCCAAAAGGATTAAGGAACAATCTATGAGGTTCACAGTAAGTCAGGTAGAGTTTGTGGTCTTTACAACCAGAGTGGGAAAAGAAAACATAATTGATGGGATATTGGGCAGAGTACTCAGAAGGATGTTGTCTCAATAATGAAGGAAAAGTTTGCTCGAGACTAATAGCTAGTCTGGCCCCATCTCACAAAGCTTAAAAGTCACCCTCAAAAAGATTACCGTGTTTTTCAAATAACTTAACTTTGCTCTAGAACAAAGCTGAAGAAAATCTGTTGTCATACAAAAATATCCAGCACCCAAAAAGGTAAAATTTACAAATTTCTCCCATTTAATAATAATGACCACGCATGCTACAATGCCCTACTGTCTCTATAGTGCCATAATATCTAGAAAAAATGAATGCCTGATATTTCCATATGTTTAGATCTTGAAAGCAGAAAATTAAGGAAATAAGCTTTAGAAAAGTCATATTATGGAAATTTAAAAATATACATAACAACACTATATACTCTTTATAGTTACATACATACATACTAAAAGAACAGAGACAAACTAGATTTTAGAAAGCATGACAATGGGTGTGTTTGGGGACTGGGGATGGGATCATAAGAACTTTTAACATTTTATTTTGTGCATAGCATTTAAGTTTGGAAGGAATTATAACAATTTTTAGCAATAGATATATTTGAAATTTTATATTATGACTTGAAGTCTCATATGTTTCGTGTCAATTAGTTTTGAAAAGCGACAACCCTGATAATCAGGAGCATAGCAACTAATGTAACAATAACATGATATTTTCCTCATCACACTGAAAAAGTTCTAAAAGTCTAACATGGCTGAAATCAGCAAAGATGTAAAAAGTGCACTCTCACACATTCATGTACAAATGAAGTACATGGGTAATATGAATAGTAACATGAAATTAATTTAGTGAAATTGAAATGCTCATTTCCTAATATCCAGAAACTCTGCTTTTTCATACACAGTGAAGAATGTTTTGCACAGGTACACTGGATATATCACTGTTCTGATTAAATGCTGTCTCTATGGTGAAAAACTGGAAGCTTACTTATTCCTCCATAGAATGTAAATGGGTAAATATTGACATATTTATATTACTGTACAGAAACTAATCAGAATATATTAGATTTAGCTGTAGTAAGTACATATATATTTATGTGTATGTGCATATATTTATTTCTAAAATATTTTCTGAAAGATACAAGTTGAAACAAAGAATACCATTTGTGTAATTTCTACTGCAAAATATGTATAACAGAACATGCATGGATATAGATGGATACATGTATAAAAATAAGATGAAAAAAATCACACAGAAATTATGAAAGATTATCTCTGAGAGTAGATGGGACATAGAGTGGGAGTGAAGTACTGAAAAAGGTGAACTTTTAAATATTTTATTAATTCTTGAAGAATAAAATACATCATTTATTTATTCTTAATGATAGATATATATGTAAGCACCACTAGTGCGTTTTAGAGAGTATGTACCAGGAAAATCAATTAAAAAACACATAGCAAAAGTTAAATTTTTTTGTAAAAGTTAAAGAGTAAAAGTTAATTCCTTATGCTTACAATAGGAATGATTGATTTTTAATGATTTGTACTACCCTGTATATTTTAACGGAGAAGGCGATGGCACCCCACTCCAGTACTCTTGCCTGGAAAATCCCATAGATGGAGGAGCCTGGTAGGCTACAGTCCATGGGGTCGTTGGGAGTCGGACACGACTGAGCGACTTCACTTTCACTTTTCACTTTCATGCATTGGAGAAGGAAATGGCAACCCACTCCAGTGTTCTTGCCTGGAGAATCCCAGGGACGGGGGAGCCTGGTGGGCTGCCGTCTCTGGGGTCACACAGAGTCTGACACAACTGAAGCGACTTAGCAGCAGCAGCAGCAGTATATTTTAAATATTTTCACGTAAGTTAAATAATATAGTTGATAAATATAAAATATATCAATAGACTTCATAAGTCAAGACATTATTATTTTTCAAGTGAATAGTAACCTGTAAGTTCCACTTTGCCTCAGAAAAGATAGAAATTTATGTAGACTGAATCATTCAAAGACATTTTCAATAATGAAGGTGTGATATGGTTGGAACAGTGGACAGACTTTTACAGATGGAGAAAAAGCTATCTCAGGAATACCGAATGGAACAACTAAAGAGATTAAAGCCAGGTTACACATTCAGGTAGCAATAAGTAGACTAATGAGAGGAACAGACAATCAAATCCAGATGAAATGGAAAGGTGGATTGGGCTACAGTTGGTTGGTAAAAGCCAGTGTCATTGCTCAGTTGTGTCTGACTCTTTGCGACCCCATGGACTGTAGTCCACCACACTCTTCTGTCCATGGAATTGTCCAGGCAAGAAAGAAGGGTAGCCATTCCCTTTTCTGGGGTATCTTCCTGTCCCAGGGATTGAACCTGGGTTTCCTGCAACGCAGGCAGATTCTTTACCATCTGAGCCACCAGGGAAGCCCCACAGTTGGTCCATAAGCAATACCAAATAATAGAATACCATCAAAGCCCAGTAAGGTGAATAATCTGTGCCAGGGAGCAATTAACAGAAGGAATGAGGGATGACAGAAAAGTTTCTCAGAATTAGTGTTCTTGGTAAAGGATCTAGATAAGGATTCATATGCAAGATAAAAAAACAAAAACAAGACCTGATAGCTGGAGGGAAGGTGTTAGTTTAGTTTGAAGATGATGGAGGAGAGTCTGTTTAACATGGTATCTATGACTTCAGACCCTGCCACTTACTTGCTGGATATATAGTCTTGTTTAACCTGATTGACGCCCAGTATCAAAGCCTTTCTTCCTTGCCTTTCTCAGTCTTTTCTGCAGTTGAGTGTGTCCCATGTGTCACTGTTTTTTCTGCATGAGACATAAGTAGAATTTGTTGGAGACTTCTGTGGAAAATTTTGCTTTTCTGATAAAACGGACATTTTTGTTGTTTGCCTCTTTCTCCTTCTTCCTGGTCAAATGTAAACATAATGCCTATCACTGTAGTAGTTGTCTTCCAACTATTGGGTTGGCCAAAAAATTCTTTTTTTTTTTTTAAAGTAAAAATAAAAGGCACATTTCTCATTTTCATTAGGAACTTTATTGAACAATGTATTCACCATTTTGTTCCACTATCTTCTGCCATTTTTCAGGCACCTTCACAGTTCATCTTCCTAAAATGTTTTATCTTTTGGAGTAAAGAATTGTTCCAGGTGCTTTTTACAGTCTTCCAGGGAACTGCATACTTTTGCCATTAACAAGAATTTTGTAAAGACCAAAGTAAATGGAAATCTGAAGGTGCAATGACTGGTGAATATGGCAGATGAATCAGAACTTCCAGCCAACCTGTAACAGCTTTGCTGGTCATCAGACAAACATGCAGTCTTACCCTAATATAAGATTATGCATTTTCTGTTGAAAATTCCTGATGCTTTTCATGTACTGCAGCTTTAAGTTGGCCTAATTGGGAGCAGTATTTGGAATTAATCATTTAGTTTCCAGAAGGAGCTGATAATAGAGGACTCCCTTATAATCCCACCATAACACAGCATCACCTTTTTCTGGATTAAGACTGGCCTTTGATGTCATTGGCAGTAGTTCATTTTGCTTGCTCTATGATCTCTTCCATTCCACAGTATCACACAGTATTCACTTTTCATCACCTGCCACAATTTGTTTTAAAATGGAACATTTTCATTATATTTAAGAAGATAATCACATGTGGAAATGCAGTCAAGAAGGTTTTTTTTTTTTTTTTTTGCTTAACCTATGTGGAACCCAAACATCAGAGCAATTAACATAAATAAGCTGTGCAAATGATTTTCAATGTTTGGTTTGGATATTTTGAGTATGTCAGCTATCTCCTGCATGGTATAACATTGATTGTCCTCAGTTAATGTCTTGATTTGACCACTATCAACTTCAACTTCTTTGCCTGACCATGGAACACCATCCAGCAAGAAATATCCAACACGAAACTTCTCAAACCACTTTTGAGACATTCAATCAGTCACAGCTCCCTCTCCATAGACTGTACAAAAGTTATTTTGAGCTTCAGTTGTGATTTTACCTTTCTTGAAATAATAAAGCATAATGAGCTAAAATGTTGTTTTTACTTCCATCTTCAATATTAAAATGGATATACAAATATTGACCAATTTTGGTTTTTTAAAAAATACACTCTGATATGACAGCTGCCACAGTACAGTCTAACAAAATTGTTTCAAATGAAGTTCAATTCAGTCGTGCAGTCGTGTCCGACTCTTTGCGACACCATGAATCACAGCACGCCAGGCCTCCCTGTCCATCACCAACTCCCAGAGTTCACTCAGACTCACATCCATCGAGTCAGTGATGCCATCCAGCCACCTCATCCTCTGTCATCCCCTTCTCCTCCTGCCTCCAATCCCTCCCAGCATCAGAGTCTTTTCAAATGAGTCAACTATTCACATGAGGTGGCCAAAGTACTGGAGTTTCAGCTTCAGCATCAGTCCTTCCAATGAACACTCAGGACTGATCTCCTTTAGGGTGAACTGGTTGGATCTCCTTGCAGTCCAAGAGACTCTCAAGAGTCTTCTCCAACACCACAGTTCAAAAGCATCAATTCTTTGGTGCTCAGTCTTCTTCACAGTCCAACTCTCACATCCATACATGAGCACAGGAAAAACGATAGCCTTGACTAGATGGACCTTTGTTGGCAAAGTAATATCTCTGCTTTTCAATATGCTATCTAGGTTGGTCATAACTTTCCTTCCAAGGAGTAAGCGTCTTTTAATTTCATGCCTGCAATCACCATCTGCAGTGATTTTGGAGCCCCCAAAATAAAGTCTACCACTGTTTCCACTGTTTCCCCATCTATTTCCCATGAAGTGATGGGACCAGATGCCATGATCTTAGTTTTCTGAATGTTGAGCTTTAAGCCAACTTTTTCACTCTCCTCTTAAACTTTCATCAAGAGGCTTTTTAGTTCCTCTTCACTTTCTGCCATAAGGGTGGTGTCATCTGCATATCTGAGGTGATTGATATTTCTCCCAGCAATCTTGATTCCAGCTTGTGCTTCTTCCAGCCCAGCGTTTCTCGTGATGTACTCTGCATATAAGTTAAATAAGCAGGGTCATAACATACAGCCTTGACATAATCCTTTTCCTATTTGGAACCAGTCTGTTATTCCATGTCCAGTTCTAACTGTTGCTTCCTGACCTGCATACAAATTTCTCAAGAGGCAGGTCAGGTGGTCTGGTATTCCCATCTCTTTCAAAATTTTCCACAGTTTATTGTGATCCACACAGTCAAAGCCTTTGGCATAGTCAAGAAAGCAGAAATAGATATTTTCCTGGAACTCTCTTGCTTTTTCGATGATCCAGCAGATGTCCGCAGTTTAATCTCTGGTTCTTCTCCCTTTTCTAAATCCAGCTTGAACATCTGGAATTTCACAGTTCATGTGCTGCTGAAGCCTGGCTGGGGGAATTTTGAGCATTACTTTACTAGCATGTGAAATGAGTGCAATTGTGTGGTTATTTGAGTATTCTTTGGCATGACCTTTCTTCAGGATTGGAATCAAAACTGACCTTTTCCAGTCCTGTGATCACTGCTGAGATTTCCAAATTTCCTGGCATATTGAGTGCAGCACTTTCACAGCATCATCTTTCAGGATATGAAATAGCTCAACTGGAATGCCATCACCTCCACTAGCTTTGTTTGTAGTGATGCTTTCTAAGGCCCACTTGACTTCACATTCCAGGATGTCTGGCTCTAGGTGAGTGATCACAGCATCATGATTATCTTGGTTGTGAAGATCTTTTTTGTACAGTTCTGTGTATTCTTGCCACCTTTTCTTAATATCTTCTGCTTCTGTTAGGTCCATACCATTTCTGTCCTTTATGGAGCCCATCTTTGCATGAAATGTTCCCTTGGTATCTCTAATTTTCTTGAAGAGATCTCTAGTCTTTCCCATTCTGTTGTTTTCCTCTATTTCTTTGCATTGATCGCTGAGGAAGGCTTTCTTATCTCTCCTTGCTATTCCTTGGAACTCTGCATTCAGATGCTTATATCTTTCCTTTTCTCCTTTGCTTTTTGCTTCTCTTCTTTTCACAGCTATTTGTAAGGCCTCCCCAGACAGCCATTTTGCTTTTTTGCATTTCTTTTCCATGGGGATGGTCTTGATCCCTGTCTCCTGTACAATGTCATGAAGTTCCGTGCATAGTTCATCAGGCACTCTATCAGATCTAGTCCCTTAAATCTATTTCTCACTTCCACTGTATAATCATAAGGGATTTGATTTAGGTCATACCTGAATGGTCTAGTGGTTTTCCCCACTTTCTTCAATTTAAGTCTGAATTTGGCAATAAGGAGTTCATGATCTGAGCCACAGTCTGCTCCCAGTCTTGTTTTTGCTGACTGTATACAGCTTCTCCATCTTTGGCTGCAAAGAATATAATTAATCTGATTTTGGTGTTGACCACCTGGTGATGTCCATGTGTAGAGTCTTCTCTTGTGTTGTTGGAAGAGAGTGTTTACTATGACCAGTGTGTTCTCTTGGCAAAACTCTATTAGCCTTTGCCCTGCTTCATTCCGTACTCCAAGGCCAAATTTGCCTGTTACTCCAGGTGTTTCTTGACTTCCTACTTTTGCATTCCAGTCCCCTATAATGAAAAAGACATCTGTTTTGGTTGTTAGTTTTAAAAGGTCTTGTAGATCTTCATAGAAACATTCAACTTCAGCTTCTTCAGCGTTACTGGTTGGGGCATAGGCTTGGATTACCGTGATTTTGAAGGGTTTGCCTTGGAAACAGAGATCATTCTGTCGCTTTTGAGATTGCATCCAAGTACTGTATTTCAGACTCTTTTGTTGACCATGATGGCTACTCCATTTCTTCTAAGGGATTCTTGCCCCCAGTAGTAGACATAATGGTCATCTGAGTTAAATTCTCCCATTCCAGTCCATTTTAGTTCACTGATTCCTAGAGTTTCAATGTTCACCCTTGCCATCTCCTGTTTGACCACTTCCAATTTGCCTTGATTCATGGACCTAACATTCCAGGTTCCTATGTAATATTGCTCTTTACAGCATCGGACCTTGCTTCTATCACCAGTCACATCCACAACTGGGTATTGTTTTTGCTCTAGCTCCATCCCTTCATTCTTTCTGGAGTTATTTCTCCACTGATCTCCAGTAGCATATTGGGTACCTACCAACCCAGGGAATTCCCCTTTCAGTATCCTATCATTTTGCCTTTTCATACTGTTCATAGGGTTCTCAAGGCAAGAATGCTGAAGTGGTTTGCCATTCCCTTCTCCAGTGGACCGCATTTTGTGAATCACAACCACCAAGCTACTAGAGCCACCTTGCAGAAAAGAATGAACAAATCTTTTGCCCAACCCAACATAAAGGAAAATCAAAAGTATCATGAATACTGACATTATTGTGCAAACTAGGCCAGGACTATTTACTTCTCATTGTGAGAGAAAAATCAGCTCCAATTTATTTAATATATTGTGATCTGGTGTTTGATACTTACAGCTGAAAGCATTCTTAACTGCTATGCTTGTTACATAAGCTACAGGAAGTTATTTTAATTCTCTAAGTCTCAATTTCCTCATTACTTCATGTGTGTATTGAATAATAAATGTTTGGTGCTTAGCTTTAGTGCTTAATTTGAAACATGCTTAACAAATGTTATTACTCATTGCAGTCATTATCAAAATAAAACAAAGTTGTTAAATTTTTTAACAGCAAATCAGCAGATTTGTGGCTGATGGAGCTAATACTCCCTATATTGCTATGGATTAGAAATATAGAGATGATCCCCAAATCAGCAACTAGACCAAGCTTAGAAGAATGGGTGAAGTGGCTGAGCCATTAAGATTTGATGAGTGTGGAAAAAGACAGGCCAGTAAAGAATTTTTCATATAAATTTAAATATATTTTGACATATAGTCAACACTCCCATAGCAGTGGTGAACATATGCTCTGATATGCACTACATAGAATGGGTTAATCTTACCTCGTATGGATTGACTTCATTCATTTATCCATAGCTACCCAACTCTTGAGCAATCTATTGAATCTGTTCATTGAAAAAAAAACAATGTTATATAACCACAGATTTCTTGTTTTTCCAAGAGTTGTATTAGTCTGTTAGCATTACTTAATAATAATTGACTGTACAATTTGTATATGGGTTTGGTGAAATCTGTCATGAGAGCAGGGTGGGGGTGGGGTAACAGTGGGCCAAGAGGTGTAATTTTAATGGTTATGAAAGGTCAAATAGTTAGAATTTGTCTCTGTAACCAGTTCCCTTAAGGGATCGCAACCACAAGCTGAGGTTGGGCTTTGTGGTACTGAGGTAACGGAGTAGCTGTTTGAGACCCACACACAATGCACAACTTGGCCAGTGGAAATAGGACAAAGAACTCTGCACTGGAGTCTCTAGACACTTTTAATGGATATTCTTCTCCTACCGTTTCTGTACTGTACCCTTCCCCATATGAAAGTTGTTCAATGAGTATAAACATTTTGAGTCCTGTGAGCTCTTTCAACAAACACTTAAAATTATGAATAGGTCCTAAACACATAGAGTCATATTTAAAAGATACTATACTGAGAATTATGTCATAATTATAGTTTAAATTGCTATACTGCAGATAATATAATAAAATAATCACTCATCTAATCACCCCACCAATACATTTTAAATGCTTTCTTCACACTTTTAGCTTTTCTAGGGGTAAAATTTATACCTTGAATTACATTACACTACAGTTACATGCAACCCTAAAAAGTATTATTAGTTTTGTCTTGTTTTCAACTATGATAAATGAAATCATAAAGTGTTATTTATTTTCTGACATAATGTTTTCTGTTTAATATTATATATTTGAGCTTTAACCATGTTGTTGTTTTCAGCTATAGTTTATTCTTTTTAATATTTTAAAAATTCTTAAAGAGATGAGAATACCAGACCACCTTACCTGCCTCCTGACAAACCTGTATGCCGGTCAAGAAGCAACAGTTAGAACCCAACATGGAATAATGGACTGGTTTCAAATTGGGAGAGGAGAATGTCAAAGCTGTATTTTGTCACCCTATTTATTTAACTTATATGTAGAGTATATCAGGCAAAATGTCAGGCTGATGACACACAAGCCAGAATCAAGATTGCCAGGATAAATATCAATAACCTCAGATACGCAGATGACACCACCCTTATGGCAGAAAGCAAAGAGGAACTAAAAAGTCTCTTGATGAGGGTGAAAGAGAAGAGTGAAAAGCTGGCTTAAAACTCAACATTCAAAAAACTAAGATCATGGCATCTGGTCCCATCACTTCATGGCAAATAGACGGGGAAACAATGGAAACAGTGACAGACTTTATTTGGGAGGGCTCCAAAATCACTGCAGATGGTGACTGTAGCCATGAAATTAAAAGACGCTTGCTCCTTGGAAGAAAAGCTATGACCAACCTAGACAGCATATTAAAAAGCAGAGACAGTACTTTGCCAACAAAGGTCTGTCTAGTCAAAGCTATGGTTTCTCCAGTAGTCAGTTACATGACTACTTTTCCAGTAGTCACATCCATAATGTGAGAGTTGGACCATAAAGAAGGTTAAGTGCTAAAGAGTTGATGCTTTTGAACTGTGGTGTTGGAGAAGACTCTTAGGAGTCCTTGGACTGCAAGGAAATCAAACCAGCCAATCCTAAAGGAAATCAATCCTAAATATTCACTGGATGATGAAACTCCAATACTCTGGCCACCTGAGTCAAAGAGCCGACTCATTAGAAAAAGCCCTGATGCTGGGAAAGATTGAAGGCAGGAAGAGAAGTGGACGGCAGAGGATGAGATGGTTGGATGGCATCACCGACTCAATGGCCAAGAGTGGGTGTTTGCTATGACAAGTGCATTCTCTTGGCAAAACTCTATTAGCCTTTGCCCTGCTTCATTCCATACTCCAAGGCCAAATTTGCCTATTACTCCAGGTGTTTCTTGACTTCCTACTTTTGCATTCCAGTCCCCTATAATGAAAAGGACATCTTTTTTGGGTATTAGTTCTAAAAGGTCTTGTAGGTCTTCAGAGAACCATTCAACTTCAGCTTCTTTAGCATTACTGGTCAGGGCATAGACTTGGATTACTGTGATATTGAATGGCTTGCCTAGGAAAAAGAACAGAGATCATTTTGTTGTTTTTGAGATTGCATCCAAGTACTGCATTTCGGACTCTTTTTTGACCATGATGGTTACTCCGTTTCTTCTAAGGGATTCCTGCCCACAGTACTAGATATAATGGTCATCTGAGTTAAATTCTCCCATTCCAGTCCATTTTAGTTCACTGATTCCTAGAATGTTGATGTTCACCCTTGCCATCTCCTGTTTGACCACTTCCAATTTGCCTTGATTCATGGACCTAACATTCCAGGTTCCTATGCAATATTGCTCTTTACAGCATCAGACCTTGCTTCTATCACCAGTCCCATCCACAACTGGGTGCTGATTTTGCTTTGGCTCCATCCCTTCATTCTTTCTAGAGTTATTTCTCCACTGATCTCCAGTAGCATATTGGGCACTTACTGACCTGAGGAGTTCCCCTTTCAGTATCCTATCATTTTGCCTTTTCATACTGTTCATGGGGTTCTCAAGGCAAGAATACTGAAGTGGTTTGCCATTCCCTTCTCCAGTGGACCACATTCTGTCAGACCTCTCCAACCATGATCAGTCCGTCTTGGGCGGCCCCACACGGCATGGCTTAGTTTCATTGAGTTAGACAAGGCTGTAGTCCATGTGATCAGAATGGCTAGTTTTCTGTGATTATGGTTTCAGTGTGAGTATCATTCAGTTCAGTTCAGTTCAGTCGCTCAGTTGTGTCCGACTCTTTGTGACCCCATGAATTGCAGTACGCCAGGTCTCCCCGTCCATCACCAACTCCCGGAGTTCACTCAGACTCATGTATATCGAGTCAGTGATGCCATCCAGCCATCTCATCCTCTGTCGTCCCCTTCTCCTCCTGCCCCCAATCCCTCCCAGCGTCAGAGTCTTTTCCAATGAGTCAACTCTTCGCATGAGGTAGCCAAAGTACTGGAGTTTCAGCTTTAGCATCATTCCTTCCAAATTGGGAAGGGTCAAAAACCTGAAGAAAACTCAAAATCATTTAGCAGAATTGGTTCAGGGATGTCATTTCCTCCCTCTGTATCCCAGATGCCCACATGTACATTTTGATACAGAGGTATCATAGAATGGATGTTGCTACTGACACTGCCAGTATCTTCCCCTGGGAAGATAAATAAGTATGTATAAATAAATATTGCTCAATAAATATAATAAATAAATATAGATAAATAAATAAATATAGCTGTTGCTGCTCCTGTAGGAGACCCCAATTTTTTTTTTTTTGCATCACTAGTTTCTGAATCCATATATAAGATGATCTCAGTGATTGGCTAATTACAGGTTAGGTGCTTGCATCATAGGCACTTTACCTTCTGCGCTTCCCTGGTGGCTCAGATGGTAAAGAATCTGCCTGCAGTGCAGGAGACCTGGGTTCAATCCCTGGGCCAGGAAGATCCCCTGGAGAAGGGAATTGCAACCCACTCTAGTATTCTTGCCTGGAGAATTCCACGGACAGAGGAGCCTGGAGGCCTACAGTCCATGGGGTCACAAAGAGTTGGACACAACTGAGTGACTAACACACACACATCATAGTCACAAGGGAGGATAGAAAAGCAAGTAGAATATCTGGAATAATAACTTTAATTAATGAAAGTTAGATCAGAGGCTGGGTGGCCAAAAATACTGGGTAATGTCCATTTGTTTTGTTTTTTTTTTAATCCATTCAAAACTGTTGATAAAGCAAAGGTACAGAAAAGTTAAGTGATACGTATCTAAAGTCAGAGAAGTATCTTGGGGCAGACACACAAATTGAAACCTGCATGTGGCTTGACTTCAAAGAACATAACCATCAAATTATTCTAAATTATTTCAATGAAAGTAAGTCTACTATGGTTTTGTTTTGTTTTTCCCCTTAATACCTGGGGACTAAGGAATAAATGGGATGTCTTACATCTTTACTGATGCTCTGGCAGAGTTAATGATAAAGCTGATAAAAAAAAAGAAAAACATGGTGTTTTTTCTGGCTCCATATGGGTAAAGGTTCTCTGTATTTTAAACTGCACTATGTTATAAATACTGTATCTGTCATAAACCAAAAAGAATGAAAACTGTATTATGAAGCTCATGTACTAAGATTCCAAGACAGATTTGTCCATTTAAGCAGCACATAAATCTGTCTACATTTCACTAACTTCTTTCCAAGTATAAAGTGCTGCATAAATTCTTAATGATAACAACAGTGACCCAAGTTCCTGTTGTCTAATGCCTTTCAGCTTTAAATGTTGATAGTGTAAGTTCAGTTCAGGAGAGAGCAGTGCTTACACTATGGAAACCTCTATCACAATCAGTACTAATTTGCAGTCTAAACAGAAAGGCCAAGATTTGATGAAAGAGGCTAAATTCCCTTCTTCCTTTGTGACTATTTCTACTAGCTCTGTATTACAAGCAAATACTGAATACAGTCACTACACAAATTCATATTTAAGCATTAGATAAAGCATGACAGATCCAATTTGCATTGAGGGGGACATGTTGAATGTGGGAATGCGTTCATGTGTAAGAAGCAGAGAATCTAGTTTGAGTACCAAGGCTGTTGCTTTTGTTTGTTTTGTAATCTTAGACAAGTCACCTACACTTTGTGAGCCTCAGTTATTTCATCCATGTAACGTGAACAATAATACCTATTGAACAAATGTGTCATATTGCAAAGAGAATGAACAAGAAACCATGGTGCTATGATGCCCTTCAGATGTAGGTTATTACATTAAATTTAATTTTTATTGTTAACTTATTTGCCACACAATTTGGTAGCCAGGACCCAAAAGGTTACAAAAATTTAAGGAAATTAGTGACTGTTTCAATTCAAAGAAGTGTTAGTTTTTTTCAGCATTATTAATGTACAATTGACAAATAAAATCATTACATATTTAAAGTATACATCATGTTGATTTGATATATGCATACATTGTGAAAGGATTCCTTCCATCTAGTTAATTAGCACATTCATTATCTCACATGTATTTATTTATATATTTACATTTTTATGTCAGGATAGTATTACTCTTTATTTGAGGGAAGTGCTGAGTCTTCTTGGCTCTTATTTGAAAGTGGAAGTCGCTCAGTGATGTCCAACTCTTTGTGACCCCATGGACTATACAATCCATGGAATTCTCCAGGCCAGAATATTGGAGTGGATAGCCTTTCCCTTCTCCAGGGCATCTTTCCAATCCAAGGATCAAACCCAGGTCTTCTGCATTGCAGGCAGATTCTTTACCAGCTGAGGTACAAGGGAAGTCCAAGAATACTAGAGTGGGTAGCCTATCCCTTCTCCAGCAATTCTTCCCAAACCAGGAATCAAACCAGGGTCTCCTGAATTGCAGGCGGATTCTTTACCAACTGAGTTATCAGTGTTAACAAACTTTAAGTAATAGGTGGGCTGCTACCACTGAAAGGAAGGTGCTGCCCTTATTATTAAGTAGAGTTTTCCAAAGCCATTTTATGTTTTCAGCATTGCTTAGAATATAATTCTTAAATTTATCTGCATATTGTATCAATTTCAATTGAAATTATATCTGAAATCTGTTTATTTTCTCCATCTTGTCTCCTTGCTTTTCTTCCTTCTCACTTTCTTTTATTTATTTATTTGGCTGCATCGGGTCTTAGTTGCGCCACACCGGATCTTTCAGTTGCAGCACGTGGGATTTTCAGAGCAACGTGGAAACTCGAAGAGTTGTGGCACATGGGATCTAGCTCCCTAACCAGGGGTTGAACTCAGATCCTCTGCATTAGGACTGCAGAGCCTTAGCCATTGGACTACCAGGTAAGTCCCTATTTCTCATGTTCATTCAATGCATTCCTTACTCATCACCTCTGAAGTCTTTTTTTTTTTTTTAATTTCAAATCATGTTTCTTCCCCTGACTTAAAATTATTTAATAGTTTCTCATTTAAAATGAAATGTAAAAACAATATATACATAATCATATATATATATAATCTGACATCTTCTTTCCACATTTATATTTCACGTCATTCTCTTTTCTCTGACTTCAGTCATAAAGGTTGTCTTTTGTATCTTCTATTTGGTCAGCTCTTAACTGCCTCCAAGTGTTTTGCCAGCCTTTACACAGTTGAAATACCTTTTGCCCTTTTCTCACAAAGTTAACACATCAAATTTCAATATTCAAGATACATGTCTGCTCTGCTCTTCAGAAAGAGCAGACAATCTACCTAACTTCCTCCCCAGTTTAAATTAATTTATCTGTTAAATTGCTTTTGTTCTAGGTTCCCCCTAAAATGAGAGCTGCATGAAAGGCGGAGGCTATGTCTATCAAGATCACCAAAACATACTCTTAGCAAAAGACCTGGGATGTATCTCCTACTTCATCTATACTTATGGATGAATAGACCGTTGCCTGAATTGTTGGCTGTCTGAATGGATAATGTATTAAAACCTTCCCCCTCCTACTCCAAAATGAAAAAAAAAAAAAAAAAACTTGTCAATTAAGATATCTATAATGTTCCTGGGAGTCTACATGTAAATTAGAATTTTATTTTAAAGCCATGATTTCCCATTATAATTTCATAAATTATTTATCATTTATTTTAAGTGATTTGGGTAAGCATCTGTTACTGACAATCAAAATCTATCTTCAGTTTCTTGGTAAAAGACTTAAGAGTATCTGAGAATCAGTAGGTTTGAAGAACATTGATTTCAATCATATATCCTACTCCTCAATTCACAGCCTAGACTCCTGTCTATGATATCTGAACCATTGTTTTGTCATGAACAATTCCATGACAAGGAATTCACTATTGCCTAAGTCCTTGCATTCTGTGTTTGAACAGCTCTGACTGATGGAAACTTCTTCTGTTTATCTAAGTCAAAAATCTCAATTCTTTCCACTGATTTCTTGCAATTCTATATTTTTTAGTCATAGCAATTAGGTTAATCTGTTTGGCACATGAATCCTTCAAATATCTGAAGATGGACATATTGACTCTTCCTTAACCACTTCTAGCTAAACACTATCTTTTCCTTATGCTATTAACCTCCAAATAAATGTGGAAAATAAGTTTAAATTAACTTTTTTCATATTTCGGTAAAGAATCATAGAGTGAATATGACTTCCAGTGAATTTCTGATATAAAGTCATGATTATGATTAAATGGGTAACATACCTTGCAAATAAATATTGAAAATTTCAATCTATAGACTTCAAATTTTTTAATGCTTTATTTTGTGTGCTTTTACCAAGTTTCCATATTTTTTGTCAAAGTAAGGCAGTTCTTTGAACTAGAGTTAGTAAAAGACTATATAAACTATAATTGCAGTTGTATCCCTCTCATGGATATGTGAATAGAATTCACCCCTTATTCCCTGTCTCATCTCTTCCCATATATATGCATATGTATATATTTACTATGTACACTTTATAACCTTGGTTTCCTGTATTGTAACATATTTCATTCACCCACTTATGGTTTAAAAATGTTAGTATTCTACACATTAAACTTGAGGAAGAAAAGGGGGAGAAAAGACTTTCAAGATTTTTCCACTATAGGAAAAAAATTCTCTTTGCTAGTTACTTGTTTTAATAATTTTAGCCAAGACAATCCAGATATTAACTGTACATTTTTATAACATCATGATAAAACAAAGATCTAGAAAGTTTATGTGAACAGCTAAAATTTTTTTAAGTGTTATCTTTGTAAAATATTAGAAATCTAATTTGGTAATAACATTCTATATATTGTCCATGAAATTTTTCATTTGTGTTATGAAAGGTGATTATATGAAGGCAACAGGACAAAGAAATGCTCTTGGATTGGAAGGATTAATATGGTTTAAAAGTCTTTACTACCCAAAGGAATCTACAGATTTAATGCAATCCCTATCAAAATACCAAGGACATTTTTCACAGAAGTAGAACAAATAATCCTAAAACTCATATGGAACAATAAGATTCTGAATTGCTAAACCAATTTTGAGGAAAAAGAACAAAGTTGAAGGTATAACCATCCCAGACTTCAGATTACAAAGTAATGAAACAGCATGGTCTTGGCACAAAAACAGACACGTAGATAAATGAAACAGAGTAGATAGTCCAGAAATGAAACACACCTATGCTCAATCCATGGCAAGGAAGGCAAGAATGTACAGTGAAGAAAAGACGGCGTCTTCAATAACTGGTGCTGGCAAAACTGGATAGAATGTGAAATAAGGAGACTAGAACATTTCCTCACATAATATTTATATAAATAAACTCAATATGGTTTAAAAATCTAAGTATGACACCAGAAAGGATAAAAGTCCCAGAAGAGAACACAGGTAGAACACACTTTGACATAAATCAGAGTAATGTTTTTTTGGATCTCCTAGGCCAAAATAAATAAAAGCAAAAATTAAAAAAAAAAAAAAAGAGGGGACCTAATTAAACGTAAAAGCTTTGCACAGCAAAGGAAACCATCTACAGAACAAAATGACAGCCTGCAGAATAGGAGAAAATACAATGTGACCAACAAGAGGTTGATACACAAATAGCTCATTACAACTGAATACCAAAAAAATCAAACAACTCAATCAAACAATGGACAGAAAAACCTGAATAAATATTTTTTTTTTCCACAGACAACATAGAGATGACAGGCACATGAAAAAATGCTACTAAATGTCTACCAATAGATGAATGGATGAAGAAGATGTGGTATACACACACATACCCCACACACAATGGAACATTGTTCAGCCATAAAAAAGAATGAAATAATGCCATCTGAAGCAATATGGATGAACCTAGAGCTTAGCATCGGAGAAGGCGATGGCACCCCACTCCAGTACTCTTGCCTGGAAAATCCCATGGACGGAGGAAGGAGCCTGGTAGGTTGCAGTCCATGGGGTCGCTCAGAGTCAGACAGGACTGAAGCGACTTAGCAGCAGCAGCAGAGCTTAGCATACTAGATCAGACAAAGACAAATGTCATATGATAGCACTTTATGTAGAATGTGGAAAAGATGATAAAAATGAACTTGTTTACAAAACAAAAACAGACTCACAAACACAGAAAATAACTCAAGTTGCCAAAAGGGAAAGATGGGGGAGGGGGCATGAATTGGGAATTTGGGATTAACAGATACATACTTTATATATATGAAAAATGAAAGTGTTAATTGCTCAGTTGTGTCTGACACCCTACAACCCCATGGATTCCAGCCCACCAAGCTCCCCTGTCCATGGTATTTCCCGGGCAAGAATATTGAAGTGAGTTGCCATTTCCTTCTTCAGAGTATTTTCTCAACCCAGAGATGGAAACTGCATCTCCTGCCTTTCCTGCTTGGGAGGTGGATTATTTACTACCGAGCTATCTGGGAAGTCCCCCACCCCCATCCTGCCACCGCACACACAGTTAAATCACTGTTACACACCTGAAACTAATACAACATTGCAAATCAACTATACCTCAATTAAAAAAAACATGTTTAACAATTATTAGAGAAATGCAAGTAAAATTCACAATGGGGTATCACCTCACAACTTTCAAAGTGGCTATCATCAAAAAGTCTACAATTAAAAATGTTGGAGAGGAGGTAGAGAAAGGGAAACCCTTGTATACTGTTGGTTTGAATGCAAGTTGGTGCAGCCACTATGAAAAATAGTAGTCAAAAAACTAAAAAATGAACTACCATATGATCCAGCAATTCGACTGCTGGTATATATCAGGAAAAACAAAAAGGCTAATTTAAAAAGATATACACACCCCACAATAGCCAGTACATGGAAGCAACCCAAGTTCCTGTCCATCAATGGAGGAATGGGCAAAGAAGATGTAGTATATATAGACTAGAACATTACTTAGCCATAAAAAATGAAACGTTGCCATTTGTAGCAGTGTAGGCAGATGTAGAAAATATTATGCTTAGTGAAATTTCAGAAAGAAATATCAGTTATATCACTATAATATCATTTATATGTGGAATCTGAAAAATAATACAAATTAATTTATATGCAAAACAGAAACAGACTCACAAACATGGAAAACAAACTTGTGGTTACCAAAAAGGAAAGGAGAGGAGGAAGGAGAAATTAGGGTTAGGGAATTAACATTCCACGTTTATATGATGTATAAAATATCTAAGTAACAAGGATATACTGTATAGCACAGATAATTATAGCCATTATCTTGTACTAATTTATAACGGATTATAATCTGCAAAATACTGAATCACCATGATATACACCTGAAAATAATATAATGCTGCAAATCAACTATATCTGAATACAAAACAAAACAACAGAAAATTGTTGTAAATTAAAAAAAAACAGAAATCAAGAGTTACACGTTTGTCGAGAGTTTAAAAAAATAAGTTTTTCCCTCATTTATTGTTAATATCTTTTCAAAAACAGAATAATTGGGAAAACTATCAACAGTAAAAGAGGAACTGACCAAGTCCATGTGAATGAAACAATTTGTAAACAAATAAATTAAAAACTCTTTATGGCATTTGAGTTTAGGCCTCTTTCTGGTTTTTAGACTAGAGGATAGTTACTACAAAATTCATATCTGCATAAGTATAAACGAGCTAGACTCTACTAATCTTTTTGGCCATGCAGCATTCAAGATCTTAGTTCCAGTTACCCAGCCAGTGATTAAACCTGTGCCCCTTGCATTGGGATTGTGGAGTTTTAATTACTGGACCACTGGGAAGTCCCTAGACTCTACTAATTTAAAAGGAGTTTATTCTTGCACTCTTGACCCTATCTACTTTTTCAAATTCTTTTATGAGTGTTACTTAACTACACTGATTGGATTAAGAGTGGACACATAACTCAAACTGAGCAATGGTTTTTTTGCTGATGTTTTCAAAAATGAAACTATTTTCTCCACAAGATAGCTAGAGCAGTAAGCAGCCATCAACAGCACAACATGGAGAGAGTCTGCCTTAAAATCAAGCCAATAGACTGAAAAGCATCATTCGATGACAGATGAAAGAATAAGTAACCTGATGACATTATTTGAACTATTAGATCTTAAAGGTTTTTAATTTATCAAAGAAGCTAATACACTTGTTTTTGTTTTTCTCCTGCTATATGTTTGCTTTCGGTCATGTGCACTGAAGTAGTCCTGACTTTTACACATACTATATATTTAGTGCATGTTTCAACTCCTTATATAAAATAGAATAAAAAAAGACTATGAGCCTTTCTGCTGCCTTTGGGTTTCATTTTGAAGAACTATGGTATGAAGAACATAGGTATACCTATGGGTATAGCACTCCAAATGCTTCAAATAGTCACTTATACATAGAAAATATATTCATTTTGTAAATTAGGTAACCAGGAATCAGTAGCCATCCTCTCAAATAAATTAAATTGGTTAGATGTCTCTGTTCAGTATCTTCTGAGAGGGCCATGTCTCTCTTAAGAACCTACCAATCTATGTCCTTAAGGTCTCCTATTTTTCTGTGAATCTGCCAGTCTCCCTTATCTCACTTTAAATGATTCTTGTCTCATTTATGCCTACGCAGACGTGTAACTCAGGCTTTTATTTTAATTTCACTCAACTCTCTCACACAAGGCACATACACATAACAAGCTTTTAATAGTGTGGAGTGACAAAATGTGGTTTGCACTGCAGCCAGTGAATTATCACCATCACCTTTTCCCAGTGTGTCAGAACTTACATATTGTCCAGATTTTGCTTCCGTTCTTGCTTTTTCATCTTTTTCTGTCTTTTTTCCTTTCTTTTAGGCTCTCTGCCTTTCCTAATTTCTATTCATTTCATCTGCAAGGTAGTTTGACATCCCCTTTTCCCCTCTATTCCTAAATCTTGTTTCAAAAGCTTCACCTTTCTTAGTAAACTCATTATCAGGCTGTTTGTCCAATAACTGCCTCCCTGCTAAGCTCTCAAAGTAACTTTTTTGTCCCAATTGTAACATACATTTTAAAGCACTCCAGTATTCTCTCCTGGAGAATTCCACAGACAGAGAAGCCTGGGGGGCTACAGCCCACGGGGTCAAAAAGAATTGGCCACAACTGAGCGGCTACTACTTTATAAAAATGCTGAAATTATAAACATGTAGCATTTCTTTCAGTCTGCATATAACTCACCTCTCATTTCTCATAGCAAGTAAGTATTTTAAACAAATTGTTCAGGAGATAAAGTCAATCTGTTAACTAATGAAAGGAAGAAATGTTACCCACAATTAGCAAACACGTGACATTTCACCCTGGGCAACCAACTGATATCTGGTGGTAAGAGAAGCCCAAGTCTAGTCAGTATTTGAGTTATGTTCCAATTCGTTTATGATCAAGAACAGAAATTTAAAAGTGCATTGATTAATATGTAAATAGGAAACTTGTTTGGGGAAAGAGGAGAAATTCGGTTGCTGACAGAATCAAAATCTTGCCTTATCTTCCAGAATTGTTTACTGGAAAACAAGACTGCTTTTTAACATAAAAAATAAATGGCCTGAATAAAGACGCTTACTCCTTGGAAGGAAAGTTATGACCAACCTAGATAGCATATTCAAAAGCATAGACATTACTTTGCCAACAAAGTTCCATCTAGTCAAGGCTATGGTTTTTCCAGTGGTCATGTATGGATGTGAGAGTTGGACTGTGAAGAAGGCTGAGCGCCAAAGAATTGATGCTTTTGAACTGTGGTGTTGGAGAAGACTCTTGAGAGTCCCTTAGACTGCAAGGAGATCAAACCAGTCCATTCTAAAGATCAGCCCTGGGTGTTCTTTGGAAGGACTGATGCTAAAGCTGAAACTCCAATACTTTGGCCACCTCATGCGAAGAGTTGACTCATTGGAAAAGACTGACTGGGAGGGACTGGGGGCAGGAGGAGAAGGGGACAACGGAGGATGAGATGGCTGGATGGCATCACCAACTTGATGGAAATGAGTTTCGGTGAACTCCCAGAGTTAGTGATGGACAGGGAGGCCTGGTGTGCTGCGATTCATGGGGTCGCAAAGAGTCAGACACAACTGAGAGACTGAACTGAACTGAACTGGCCTGAATAAATAGTATAGGGAATCAAGCAAGTCTCTCATTTGGCTGATTTTTAGTGTTACCATTCCATAACCAAAACTGAGTTCATTTTTGAAAAACATCAACATAGTGCTTCAGTAATGCTTTCTGGTGCTATCTGTAAATGTATACCAGCAGAATTGTTCTGGGAGTAGCAAACCCACACATGGGTGAGATGACAGTATTGTCAAGGGTTTGTAAAAACTGTGTGTCTCTCCTGTAATACACACTACTTTTGCCATGAACTGAACATGATGCCAACATGTCTCCTTTTCCAAAAAGTGAGAGAACTGAGATAGTATCCAGAAAGTGAAAATGTTAGTTGCCCAGTTGTGTCTGACTCTTTGTAATCCCATGGACTGTAGCCCACCAGGCTTCTCTGTCCATGGAATTCTCCAGGTAAGAATATTGGAATGGGTAGACATTCCCTTCTCCAAGGAATCTTCCCCACTCAGGGATCGAACCTGGGCATCCTGCATTGCAGGCAAATTCTTTACCATCTGAGCCACCAGGGAAGCCCAGAAGATGTTCTGAATTTCATGGGACATGAATCTGAGCTAATTATGCCCTCCCTGAAACTTACTCACACAGACTATTACCCCATTCCAATTGTTCTCTCTGAGCTGAGTTACTTTTTTTTGAGTCATTATTATTATTATTATTTCATGGACTACTCTAAATTCTATTCAAAGTGTTAACTCAAGTTCTTATGTCTGATGCCTACTGAGGCCAAACAAACTGAAAGGTCGGAATTAGAGGAGAAAGGTTTATTGCAGGGCCATGCAAGGAGACTGGTGGCTCTCTCCTTAAAAGCCCCAAACTCCCCACAGGGTTTCAGCAGAGCACTTTTAAAAGCTAGGTGAGGGAAGGGGTGGTCCAAGGATCTGTGATCAGTTTGTGCACAATTCATGATTGGCTGATAGTGAAGTAGCAAAGGTGGTGTCACAAGGGTTAACATTATATGTCCTTAGGCTCCAGAGGCATGGGGCTATGGGCTTATGGTCATCAAGTAGTTAACTTCCTCTACTTTTTGGAGTGGGGGAGGTTTGTTAACATCTTCGAAAGGACTCAGGAAATGTGCATCAAGTACTATTAATCTAGGAGCTTCAGAGAGAAGCTAAAGCAGAGGATATGGGGGAAGTCCTGTTTACCTTCCCGCACCTCAAGGCACATGGGGTCCTGCTAAGTTACAAAAGTAGCCACTGAATTATTTAAACCTTGCAGACCAGTGACTAGAAGATGATTTGATAGTATAAGTCTGTAGGAATCTCTTTTACGGGACCAAGGTAGAATGAAAGGAATTGCCCCAGCAATTGGGGCAACATACTACGGTAAAAATCACAGAAGAAATTTCCTTCAAGTTTAAAACCAAACAGGTGGAAGCTGTCAAGACACACCAGCGAAGAATCTGAGAAGCTAATTCCAGCTCAATCTTTTCTTTTAATGTCCCTTTGCCCACACGATCTTATTTCTGCCTGATCCACTGTTGTGTAAGGGACTGAACACAGCTGTGGATCAATGAAGTCATTTACAGATCCCCCTCGTGAGTAAGATAAATGATGGATTAATCTAAATTCCCTGGGGCCTTTATTTTTGGAGCGTATCCTAATGGTAACTGAAATCCCTTACTGGAGCTTCCTCAAATTGTTGCCTTCTCTTCTCCTCCTTCCTAAATTTAAGGTTTTTTGTTGTTAACATTTTATTATTGCTTCCAAGTTAGTCCAGTAATACAAGAGCATGAACACTGGTTTCTACATCTAGTCATGGATCTTTCCTACTACAAAGACAAAAGGTACTTTCTTTTATCATGTAGTTGCCAATGCTAAAATAATCCCACATATCATTTATCTTTGAGAATTATGGGAGGCACAACTCAATTCCAGCACTTGATGTCATTAATATTGATGCTGAAGACCAAGAGAGAAATAAACTAAGGACAGAAAAACTTCAGAGAATTAGCCTTATTTTTTTTTTTCCCCTGAACTTTGGGGCAGTCATGATAAAGATGAAATTATACTAATAAAGTATGACTGCTAGTTTGGTGTCTTCATTTCTCCTTAGCTCTAACATAATCAATGAATCATCATTTTCATGCTGGTGGTAGCACCTGGTTAAGTGTTTTACATGTATTATTTTGAGGAGAGAATGGCAACCCACTCCAGTATTCTCGCCTGGAGAATCCCCATGGACAGAGGAGCCTGGCAGACTTCAGTCCATGGGGTCACAAACAGTCAGACACTACTGAGCTACTAAGCACATGGCATGTATTCAATGCTCAGAATAGCTACAGAATACTAAAGTCCCCATTTTATAGATGAAGAACTGTGGCTTAAAATAAACTTATCCAAGGTCCTACAGTCAATGGAAGATAACAATTGACTGCCTTGGAAAATAACATTTGAAACATATGCACTATCTATGCTCAACACAAAGAGCTTCTTCCCTGGTGGCTCAGCAATAAAGAATCCACCTGCAATGCAGGACTCGGTTTTGATCTGAAAGATCCCCTGGAGAAGGAAATGGCAACCCACTCCAGCATTCTTGCCTGAGAAATCCCATGGTAAAAAGAGCCTGGTGGGCTACAGCCCATGGGCTCATAGACTGACTTGACATAAGTCAAGACACTACTTAGCGACTCATCAACAATGCTCAACACAAAAGTCTTTTATCTCATTTTTTATACATACAAAAATATGGGACTTTTTACCCTCAGAGTTAATTAACAACTTTTTTTCTTCCACAGAATCAGTCCTCTGCCTTCCAATGAAACTACTCCTTTTATGTGGGTTCTCTTTTGAGTACTTCAGATGACCACTTTCTTGATGCTATTCTATTTTGTGTATTCAGGTCTCTAAGTGCATCTTAGAAGATACATTGTTTGATGTCTAAGTTACTAAGAACTGAGTCTAACAGAATGGAGCTATCTTATAGGAGTGAATAAAGGATATGTTCCTAGAAGTATCACAACACTCAAAATGAATAATCAGAACAATTTTGACAATCTGGGGTCTATTGTTCTAGCAGTGGATACCTTTTAAAATGTTAATACCTAGTTAACTCTTGGTTATCCTTTTTGTTATACAGAAGGTCATTTTACCAACATATCTTTAGAAAATTCTTACTTCCTGGTACGTGCTGTCTTTGCCTCTGTAGCAATTTAATATGGCTCAATCCTTGAGGTTTTCATAAAGTTGACCTAGAACATACAATTCTGTGAAATACTAGGTGTATCTTTTAAAGATTTGGTCATCTTTAATGTGGTATTCATTGTATATATAGCCTATGATGATCACTTTTTGGTCTTTGTGGTTCTTATAAAGATACTCATTATTTAGAACCCAGTTACTTTAGAGATTGTGTTTTATTGCTCCTCACTGTTACAATTAAGTGAATTAGTTACTAACGGTTATATAATCACTGAAATCTCAGTAAAAGAGAAATAAGACTTTCCACACTCCATTTTTTGTATGTGTTTGTGCAGTTCTCCTTGGTGATGAAACTATACAGTTGAGCTCTTTGAACTGGAGACAAAATCAGAATTTTTTGGTGAGTTATTACAGTTATATTAGAAAGAATATTTGATTTTTTAAAATTTATTTTGATGGCAGGAAGAGAAAATGGTTAGAAATAAGTTCATATTTACATTATGTTTAACTATCTGATTCATTCTGCTATATTTTAAAAAATCAGTGAATTACTATGCTTTACTTTATAAACATTTACTACATATTTTAAAGTCTTGCAAAAAACCTTTGAAAATTTAGGAGCCTCAAAATTAATTATGATTATTATTGGCATAATGAGTACTGAGTAATATACACAAACTAGATTCAAAATATGGCTAGGGAAATATGTACTAGTAATAAAATACTTAGCATTATACTGGAAAGTATTTGGAAAATTACAAAGAAATTTTAGTTTTGCACTATACATTGATAATATCAAGACAATAGGATAATCAAAATTCCTTACATATCTCTGAAAAAAAAAAAACCCTATAGAAATTTGCCCACCTCTCCTATTCTACTTAAAGTTACATTTTTCAGGAAATCAAGACAAATTTAATATTGAGAAGGGTCTGAATGATGTCTAAGAACTTATCTGATTCTTATGTATAAAGAATAATCTGCTTACAGTTTTGAATTCTGAGATTATCTTCTCAAGTTTACTTAATCTAATTAAGTGTAGTATTATTTTTAAGCAGAATTCTCCTAGCCACATTTTCCTATGCATTCTGAGAGGATAAAAGCAAATATTTGCCTTAGATATTTGGTTAATTGAGAAAAGACTGCACCTGGTGTCCGAATTATTTGCATGCTTGCCAAATCTTCCATTCTTCCTTTGATTGGTAGCCCTGACCCTAGGCTGTGACTTCGGAACACACTTGGACTGGAATTAACTCACTTGGGCACTATTCTGTCCAGTTTCCCTTCAGCTTGTAAATTTATTCTACATAGTTTAGTTCTATCTGCTTTCATAGTTTAGTTCTCTTCGTATTATTGGCAAGAATTATTTTTTATTGGAAATTTTAGAAAGAAAACTAAAGAATTATTTGAAAATGGCAGAACCCATAGTGAGAAAAAATTACCGGTATTAAAAAATATTCACTTGAGTATTATCAATTTTGTGTGTGTGTGACCCACTGTGGATATATTATATTACATGCACACACAGGTATAGGAATAGGGTATTACTTCCAATCTTTGTCTTTAAGGAATTGTCGTGAACTTTGCTCCAAAGTGAGCATAGATAATACTCATGTCATAAGCCTGCACAGATCTTTATTTCCTGTCCTCCTTGGTTCCACTACGCATGCTCTCACTTTTCTCCCTTAATGCTGGTCAACACCCTACAGAAACGGGAGAGAGAAAGGTCACTCTCATGTATGAAAAGAGGGTCCTACGGTTAATACAGAAAATTCTCAGTATCTGTTTGCTGCTGATCAAAGTTTGGATTTAAATTTTTCACTGTATATGTATTGAACTGTTACATCTATTAGTGTTTTAGCATTTTTATTTATTACTACATAAACCCCTGGAGTCTATGATAGATGTGTCTTTTAATGCTGTGGCTTCTCAAACACTAAGCACTACAAATCACCCAGTACTATTGCTAACATGTAGATTGTGATTCAGGAGGTCTAGGATTTATCCTAATAGTCCGCATTTCTAACAAGGAGATGTCAATGCTGATGGTCCCAGCATACATTCTGAGTAGCAAGATCATAAGCACATCAACACAGCTCTTTCCAGCTGTTACCAGAGAGTATCTTTTCTGTGCTTCCTGTGGTAAGGGAGCAAACGTGTGCATTTTCATGTGCATGGGTATAAGGGATGCAAGTAAGAAAATGATGTTTTACCCTGGTTTATGACTTCTGAAGTAAGTGCCAGCATAAAATGTTTTGACTTATTGTTCAAAAAGTCATTTACCCATGAACCAACTTCTTTGGCTAAAGCAGATTGTGCTCAGTCATTCAGTCATGTCTGACTTCTTGCAATCCCATGGACTGTAGCCCACCAGGATTCTCTGTCCATGGGGATTCTTCCAGGCAAGAATACTGGAGTGCGTTGTCATGCCCTCCAACAGGGGATCTTCCTGACCCAGGGATCAAATCTATATCTCTATGTCTCCTACACTGGCAGGAAGGTTCTTTACCACTAGTGCCACCCAGGAGGCCCATTTTAGAGCCATACTACTAAAAAGTAATTAACTGATAAGCAATTTCCGATGTCTTGATTTTATTGATTTATGTATTTTGAATGCTACTTAAAAATGAACTACTTTTTCATTATGAAATAAAACTAGATCTGGCATTTTTAAAAAAGACACTATATTGCCTTTCTTGATATATAATACTATCTCTAAGTATTACTAGAACTTGTAGTTCAGGTCAGAGATTTACATCAGTTTATAGTATCAGGAATTTAGAAAATATTAAGACATGAGCATTTCTGGATCATATATGAACTGATAAGAATGAGCCTGATCTCAACTAGCAAATGGCCAAGTGGAATGAAAACTTCTAGTAATTCTTCTTGACTTCTAAAGTCAAGAAGGAAGATGACTCCTCAGAGAGTAAATAATTGGTAAATATGTACTGGATATACTACTACTTATGCAAGGCTTTCTGATAAAGTGTGACTCTTAAGGTGATTCCATTTAAAACTGAAAAGAAATTGAAAGTGAGAATGGTTGCAGGTAAGATTCAAGGTCTGGGGCCAAAGCACAAGATTCCTACACTACTGAGCTGGCAGCCCATCTGCAATCACCATGTAAAACAAAGAGCTATAACTAGTGATTATTTTTATTTACATATAGATCATACTGATTAGATGAGGTTTCCATTTATTCTTCTTCTTTGTTTCCATCTGACTATCATTTACTCTCAAGATTAAGTAAGAAATTTATTGAACTGTAACATCAAAAACTTATTATTAAATTGCTACTTATTATATATCTATATTTACATATTTACATGTATCTTACCTAAATCTGCAACCAAAGCCTACAGTAACTTTGTATAACTCTGCACCATTAATTTCTTCAGAGTGACATTCTGATGTGAGCTGAACAGATGGAATTGCAGGATTGTTCTAGCAAATTTATCATAAAAAATGCATCCGACACCTGTGTAATTTGCCTAATCATTTTCCTAATAAGCTCCCACCATTAATTATGCACGATTTCCACAATGCAATCAAGATAAAAGTAAATCTGATGACTTAATACCCTTCAAAATAATTGGTTCACCCAACACAAGGCCTCCTTTGCTTTCCATAGCCATTTTAGTTAATTAGGAAAAGGGTGCGCCCTGCTGGAGTCAGCAGAACGGAGGCTGATCGCTTGGTGGGAGGTAGACCTGCTGGGTTTTTGGGCAGGAGTCAAGGATATTAACTCGTGAAAGAAGAGAAGAGCGTTTTGCCCCTTCCTCTTCTCTTCATCCCTTCCTCCACCCGCCACCCTGCAACTTCCCTGCCTCCGCCGCCCCCCTCAACCCCACCCCAGTAGCAAACAGATGCGATTAGTGTTCTTCAGCCATCAGAAAACTGACTGCAGGACTCTGCGGGTCTAATGAGAATCAACTTTTCCGAGTCTGCTGTCTTGCGGTGCAGTCCACCTGTCACATCATTAGGTGCAGCGTGTGCCTTGAATTCACTTTGCTAAATGAGATTTACAGGCCCCAGTGAAACCCGTCCTGCAGCATCCCTGCTTCAATTAGCTAAAGATTAATTGTCTGAGAAAGGGAATGAAAGTTTTACTTCAACTGACCTGAAAAAAAAAATAAAAAAAGAGTAAAAAAAAAATGTATGGTTCAGGTATTCCGTATAGGCCTGAGGCAGTGTGGAAAAACGTGATAATTTAAAGGTGCTGCAAATTTCCTACACCTCGCCTGGATGAATGAAATTAACTAGCACTAAAAGCTGTCAAATTAAAGGTTGACTTCCAGATATTAGCACCTTAAATGTCACCGAATCTTCTCTTTCGTTCTTTCTTTTTTCTTTCAATTTTTTTTTTTTTGGCAAACATTCACATCAGCACACCTGCACGTGCACACAAACATTTTCTTACTGCTGTTCCTGCTAACTGCTTGTTCGTGCCCAGCCTCGAGTTACTCGCTATAAATCTTTGATGTAACCATGGCTACAGAACAACTGGCAATTACAAAATTTCCTCCATTTTAATGTTACACTAATTATGTTTGAATACGTTTTAATGGAGATGAAGAGTTGGAGGTGAGAAAAGCTCCTGGAAGAAGGGCAGAAGGGGAGATTCTCTGTTTCCATCTGCCACACGTTCCCTGCGCTATCAGACACGCTGCCTGCAAGGGGAGGTATATTGCGCAGTAGCTCTGGTTTCTTAATTTCTAAATATGAATGAAATTATGGAACTTCAAAACTTTAACATTCTGGGGAATGCCCTAAAATAAATAGACAATTTTTTTTTTTTTTTTTTAGCATTGTGGAATATGCAGTGCTTTATTAGGATGTAGTTAGGGAATATGAGCATTTCTATGTGTAGCTGAAACTTATTTTTAATTAATAAATAAGAAAAACATTTTCACACTCCTAATTTTTAACATAAGGACAGGCACTGGTAACTTCAGCTGGCTAAAATGTTAGATGCATCATAGAATATAGGCGGGAAGGACGAGCATACTCTTCCTTGGGGGCAGAGATTATCTGCGGGCTCTAATTCTTCAGTTCACTTTTAACATATTTTAACTGATCATAATTTGTTTGTCCCAATTTAAATCTGTAGGTTATAGCATGTGATTTTTTTTAATAAAAAAAAATTCACAAAATACAAACATTTTTTTTTTTGTTTTTGCCTGGGGAAAATCTTTAGCAAGACAAAGCACAGAAATAAGGTAATACTAAGTATTTTAGCACAAGGGAACAGTAAGAAAATAGAATTGACATACCTTTACTTCGAACAGGAGTTCCCTGTCACCCACATTGAGACAAAAAAGCAAGAAGAAAAAAATGGTCTGATCGAATTTAAAAATATTATTGAATTATTTTAGGAATATCACAGACTATTGGAAATATGCATTTGAATTCTCTATCATTAACAATGTCCCTCATACTAAGTGAATGTTTTTCTGAGTTATTAACAATACTATGAAGGATGATGATTTAAAAGTTATCTAAAAACACTGTTCTTTTTCTATTTTGAGTTGTACTTATGTTTATGTTTCATAAACATATGTTTAATATGTATATATTTTATCAGTACAATTATGCAAATGAACTTGCAAATGCATATGTATATGTATTTAAATAGGTATTTTAAAATTTAAATTTAATTGTTTTCCTTAATAGGGTACAGATCCAGAAAGTTCCAAGATCTTATTCCAAGATTTCTCTCATTATATAAAATAAGAACAAAACCTGGAAAATTCTGTATATGGCTACTTTGAGTCATAAACTTCTGATGGCTATAAGCTTTTCTTTGCCTATGGAACTTTAACAATTGAAGGTTCTCCCCACCTTAAACCAAATAGGTAAGACCTGACCAAATAGGAAGAGAGATAGAAATACTTCTCAGAGCAAAATTATGTTACCTTTTCACGTTATTAGAATTGTAGGCTATGTTCTTAAAATAACTCTTTGCAAAAGGATGCTTCATACCGGTTACCATTTTGACAGATATTTGCATATTTACTTAGTTTAGCCTTTAGACCTGTGATTTAAAAGAAAGGTATTACAGTCTTTGTATCCTCTTCTATTTCTCTAAAGGCCCACATAATAAGCAACCTGCACTAAACAATTAACTACACTCCCGACTCCGTTCTAAATACCTTTATAAATATTACATCGTTCAATACTTACCATAATCTTATAAATTAAGTTTTATTATTTTTCTACATTTTCTGATGAGTAAAATTGAGTTACAGATTTTAAGTAACTTGTTCAAGGGCACCAATGTGAAAGCAAGAGTAAGACTCAAACTACCACCCACCACATTGTATAGCCTATGTCACTTTGGCATGACAAAACTCACATCTATTAATTATTGTTTAAAATTGATACTATACCTGTTTCCATGGTAGTTAGAAAAAAGTGATAACATTTAAATGATTTCTAGCTTATAGATTTGGATCTAAACTAATGGCTGTATATGAGTGTGCATGTGTTTGTGTGTTTGGGGGTGGGTGGGGATAAATGGGGAGGCTAGGGTGCTTATATGTGATTAACCATATAGATAAACTGATATATAATTGGATCTTGGGTGCCATAGTTATGATGTAGCATCCATGGTTAAGAGAACTTATGAGTTTAATTTTGATTTGTTTATGAGCTTAAGTTTGATTCAGCTTGTGTCTCCAAAATATATTTCAGTATAACATACACAGGTCCAACCTTGTAAAATATCAAAAACAATATAAACAAAACTATATAATCTTTCTGAAGAAGCACAGAAGAATTCTGAATATTTTAAAGGTGTCCATTTTTCTTGATTATAGTATATTGCATACAATTCTGATTAAAATCTTAGTAAAGATTATTTGGGTCTTGGCAAATAATTCTAGAGCACATCTGGAAAATTAACTTAATGAGGCCAGCCATTAGCATTTTGAAAAAAGAGTAAAAATAAAAGACTTTCTCTACTAGATAATAAATCATACAAAACTATAATAATAAGAAGATATTAATTATAAGGGATTGGCATAAAGATCAAAAGGAGAAAATAGTTCAGAAGCATAAAACCACGTATATAAAATTGTACAGATAAAGAAGATTCAACATTCTTTAGGGAATAGAAATATAAATAAATCAATACATGGTGATGTGACAGTTGATTAGACACAATAATTTTATATCTGTACTAATATAGATTTCATATTTTTGAATAAATAAATCAACATAAGTAAAGGAGAAGAACTGATTTTGTCCTAGTGAAGAATTTTTAAGCATAGAAATTATGTAAGAGATAGTATAGGAAAAAAAAAAGGATAAATCAAACTGCTCAAAAGCTGAATCTCTGTATCTTATCAAATAAATAAAAATAAAGCTGGAATTAATGTTTTAAATCTATATGATTGAAGAAATCTTAAAGTTATAAATGAAGCTGAAAACAACTATGAAAGGAAAACTGAGGAAAGGACACAAACAGGCAATTCACAAAGAATGAGGCAGTAATTAAATTTGTAAAAATCATGTTAAACATAAAAGTTAAAATACTGAAACCTCCAGAATGGAATATAAAGAAAATGCCAATGCCAAAAGATGATTATTTAAAAATAAGTATTATAAATGATGTTTTTAGGAGTAAAAAATTATTCCATTTTGCAGAAGTTTGGCAAAAACAATTAAGTTTTTAAAATCATTCATAAACTTCTACTATACAGAACAGTCTTGCTTCAATCGTGCTTTCATGATAATTTAATCAGTGTCTCTCCACAAGACTGAAAAGAGAAATAATCTAAGTATACACCAGAGAGGAGAACTGTTATATAAACATTACTCATCAATTTAAAAATAACATTTTGAAGAGCATGTAATGCATAAGGGAAAGCTCAGAATTGTCTTCAGTCAGTCAGTTCAGTCACTCAGTTGTGTCCGACTCTTTGTGACCCCATGAACAGCAGCATGCCAGGCCTCCCTGTCCATCACCAACTCCCAGAGCTTGCTCAGACTCTTGTCCATTGAGTTGGTGATGCCATCCAACCATTTCATCCTCTGTTGTCCCCTTCTCCTCCTGCCCTCAATCCCTCCCAGCATCAGGGTTTTTTCCAATGAGTCAGCTCTTTGCATCAGGTGGACAAAGTATTGGAGTTTCAGCTTCAACATCAGTCCTTCCAATGAACACCCAGGATTGATCTCCTTTCGGATGGCCTGGTTGGATCTCCTTGCAGTCCAAGGGACTCTCAAGAGTCTTCTCCAACACCACAGTTCAAAAGCAGCAATTCATCTGCGCTCAGCTTTCTTTTTAGTCCAACTCTCACATCCATTACATGACGACTAAAAAAAATCATAGTCTTGACTAGAGGGACCTTTGTTGGCAAAGTAATGTCTCTGCTTTTCAATATGCTGTCTAGGTTGGTCATAACTTTCCTTCCAAGGAGTAAGCATCTTTTAATTTCATGGCTGCAGTGACCATCTGCAGTGATTTTGGAGTCCAGAAAAATAAAGTCTGCCACTGTTTCCACTGTTTACCCATCTATTCCCCATGAAGTGATGGGACCAGATGCCATGATCTTCGTTTTCTGAATGTTGAGCTTTAAGCCAACTTTTTCACTCTCCTCTTTCACTTTCATCAAGAGGCTCCTTAGTTCTTCTTCACTTTCTGCCATAAGGGTGGTGTCATCTGCATATCTGAGGTTACTGATATTTCTCCTAGCAATCTTGATTCCAGCTTGTGTTGAAGAGATACCCCACGTCCAAGGCAAGAGAAACCCAAGTAAGATGGTAGGTGTTGTGAAGGGCATCACAGGGCAGACACACTGAAACTATAATCACAGAAAACTAGTCAATCTAATCACACAGAGCACAGCCTTGTCTAACTCAATGAAATTAAGCCATGCCATGTGGGGCCACCCAAGATGGGTGGGTCATGGTGGAGAGGTCTGACAGAATGTGGTCCACTGGAGAAGGGAATGGCAAACCACTTCAGTATTCTTGCCTTGAGAACCCCATGAACAGTATGAAAAGGCAAAAAGTTAGGACACTGAAAGATGAACTCCCCAGGTCGGTAGGTGCCCAATATTCTATTGGAGATCAGTAGAGAAATAACTCCAGAAAGAATGAAGGGATGGACCCAAAGCAAAAACAACACACAGTTGTGGATGGGACTGGTAATAGAAGCAAGGTTCAATGCTTTAAAGAACAATATTGCATAGGAACCTGGAATGTCAGTTCCATGAATCAAGGCAAATTGGAAGTGGTCAAACAGGAGATGACAAGAGTGAATATTGACATTCTAGGAATCAGCAAACTAAGATGGGCTGGAATGGGAGAATTTAACTCAGATGACCATTATATCTACTACTATGGGCAGGAATCCCTTAGAAGAAATGGAGTAGCCATCAGTCAACAAAAAAGTCTGAAATGCAGAATTGTCTTAAAAGTAATGAAAGTGAAGTCACTCTGTTGTGTCCGACTCTTTGAAACCCATGAACTGTAGCCTACCAGGCTCCTCTGTCCTTGGGATTTTCCAAGCAAGAATACTGGAGTGGGTTGCCATTTCCTTCTCTAGGAGATCTTCCCGACCCACGGATTGAACCCGGGTCTCCCGCATTGTAGGCAGACGCTTTACCGTCTGAGCCACAAGAAACCAAAAACCATGTAACTTAAATGCATGGACTAGTCTGCATGTAAATAAAACAGACAAAAATGCTTTAACAATATAGTATAGGGTTAAGATTTGAAAATATTCTAGGTTTGGAATCTAACTCCGACACTTCAACTATATGTCTTTGGAAGGTTACTTACTCTATTTTATCCCAGTTTTTACAAACTGATAATAATCCTACCTTATAGTTTTATGGGATTTAAAAGAGGTTAATGACGTGTTTAGCACTGGAGTAAGCACTAAGAAAGAGTGCAGAGAGTGTTATTAGCTAGGTACTAAGAAAGAGTACAGTGTGTGTTCTTAGCTATTATTATCTCTAGATGGTGGTACAGATAGTATTATGAATATTTTTCTCTTTTAAATACATATGAGATATTTTTACAATAAAATTTTGATGGGCTTATTTTTAAAATTTATTTAAAGAAAATATGAATCTACTACTCAAAAGTAAACATAAAAACATGACTGAGGAATAATGTGTTTAGATAAAAATTCTTTCTTTTTTCATTTAATCCTTTTTCTATTAACTCTAACTCTATTATATATGATTATCTTATTCATTCATTCATCCCACAAATAATTATTTAATGTACTAGGTGCCAGGCAATAGTCTAACTTCTGGGAACACAGTGAACAAAATGTTTCCCTTTTATTACACAGTTTATATTTTGTTGGAGGAGACAAGGAATTAAGAAAAAAAGAAACTTCAAATGCCAATAAATGCTAAAGAGAATAACAAAGAAGTGGAAAACAAGTTTTTATAATAACCGAAGTAAAGACCTGATGAGACATTTTATTGATGCTTAACTTGTCAAATTAAGAAAATAAAACTGCCCAACTGTCCAAAGGACATAATTAAAACTATAAAGCAAAAAGTTAATGTACTGGTATATTAAAAGTATACTATGAAATTTAAAATACACAAAAGACCTGAATGGCCAAAGCAATCTTTAGAAAAATAAACAAACCAAAAAAAAAAAAAAAAAAAAAAAAAACCGAAGCTGGAGGAATCAGGTTCCTTGAGTTCAGACTATACTATAAGGCTACCTCATCAAAACAGCATGCCACTGACCCAAAAATGGACATACAGCTCAAAGGAACAGATACAAAGGCTAGAAATAAACCCATTCATCTATGACCAATTAACTACAACAAAGGAGGCAAGACTATACAATGGAGAAAAGACAGTCTCTTCAATAAGTGATGCTGGGAAAACAGGACAGCTACAGGTAAAAAAATGAAATTAGAACGTTCTCTAAATGTTTAAAGTTTTCTAAAAACTTAAAATGGATTAAAGACCTAAATGTAAAACCAGATACCATAAAATTCCTAGAGGAAAACAAACATAGGCAAGACACTCCTCGACATAAATGGTAGCAATATCTTTTCTGATCTCTCCCTTAGAGTAATGGAAACAAAAGCAAAAGTAAACAAATGCGAGTGAATTAAACTTAAAGGCTTTGGCACAGTAAAAGAAACCATAAACAAAACAAAAAGATGACCTGCAGAATGGGAGAAAATATTTCCAAACAATACAACAAACATGGTATTAATTTCTATACGAACAGCTCATATAGCTCAATATCGAAAAATAACCCAATCAAAACTTGGACAGAAGATCTAAATAGAACTTTCACTGAAGAAGATATACAGATGTCCAAAGGCACATGAAAAGATGCTCAATTTCACTAATTGTTAGAGAAATGCAAATCAAAAATACAATGGCATTATTATTTCACACCAAAATGGTCATCATCAAAAAGTCTACAAATTAATGCTGGAGAGGGTATGGAGGGAAAAAGGAAGCCTCTTACACACTGTTGGTAGGAATATAAATTGGTGAGGCTACTATGGAAAACAGTATGGTGGTGCTGGTGCTCAGTCGTGTTCAACACGGTGGCCCCATGGACTGGAGCCCACCAGGCTCCTCTGTCCATGGAATTCTCCAGACAAGAATATTGGAGTGGGTTGCCATTTCCTACTCCATAGAGGTTACTTAAAACAAAATTAGAGCTACCGTATAATTATTCAGTCTAACTCCTGGGCATATATCTGGAAAACCGTAATTCAAAAAGATGGATTCATTTTGATATTTGGCAAAACTAATACAATTATGTAAAGTTTAAAAATAAAATAAAATTAAAAAAAAAAAAAAGATACATGCATCCCAGTGTTCACTGTAGCACTATCTACAATAGTGGTGTTGAAGACTCTTGAGAGTCCCTTAGACTGCAAACAGATCAAATCAGTCAATCCTAAAGGAAATTAATCCTGAATATTCATTAGAAGGGCTGATGCTGAAGCTCCAATACTTAGGCCAACTGATGTGAAGAGCTGACTCGTTAGAAAAGACCCTGATGCTGGGAAAGACTGAAGGCAGGAGGAGAAGGGGATGACAGAGGGCGAGATGCTTAATCGCTGATTAAATGGACATGTGTTTGAGCAAGCTCCAGGGGATGTGAAGGACAGGGAAGCCTGGAATGCTGCAGTCCATGGGGTCTCAAATAGTCAGACATGACTGAGGGACTGAACAACAACAACATCTACAATAGCCAATGAATGCAAGCAACCTAAATATCCATGGAAGGATGAACGGGTAAAGAAGATGTGATATTACATTTTGGGATGATGATGGAGTATTACTTAGCCATAAAAAGAATGAAATAATGCCATTTGCAGCAACCATGGATGGACCTAGAGGTTATTACACTAAGTGAAGAAAGCCAGACAAAGAAAAATATCATAAGATATTGCATGTATATGGAATCTAAAAGGAAAAAAGAGACAGAAATGAATTTACTTCCAAAAAAGAAAGACAGTCACAGACACAGAAACCAAACTTATGGTTACAAAAGTGGGGTGTGAGGAGGGATAAATTAGGAGGCTGGGATTAAAATATACATACTACTACATATAAAATAGATAACCAATAAGGACCTACAGTATGGCACAGGGAAATATATTCAATACTGTGTAATAATCTATAATCAAAAAGAATCTAAAATAAATGTTTGAATATATATATATATATAAAAATATGAAACTGAACTGCTGTGCTATACACCTGAGCCTTACATATAACCAATCAACTATATGTTAATAAAAATTAAAATAAACATAAATAAATAATATAAAGTTAAAAGAGGATCTAACTATAACATATTTCTGAGTCTATAGGCAGGAAATATTTTAGTTGATTTAAATATGATTTTAAATATAGTTTTTACAAGTTTAGTTTTTTAAAGATTTTTTTATGTGAACCATTTTTAAAGTCTTTATTGAATCTTGTCACAATATTGCTTATGTTTTATGTTTTTTGGTATTTTGACCATGAGGCATGTGGGATCCCAGCTCCCCAACCAGAGACTGAACCTGCACCCCATGCCCTGGAAAGCAAAGTCTTCACCACTGGACCACCAGGGACGTGCCTACAAATTTATTATATCAAACTTTTAAATGCCTTTTGTTGTTTTCATGTAGCTTCAGATAGATTAGTTTATCACACACATCATGATAGCAACAATAATCAGTAATATGTATGGAACAGTTAAAATCAGCCAGGATATGCTGCTGCTGCTAAGTCACTTCAGTCGTGTCTGACTGTGTGCAACCCCAGAGACGGCAGTCCACCAGGCTCCCCTGTCCCTGGGATTTTCCAGGCAAGAACACTGGAGTGGGTTGCCTTTTCCTTCTCCAATGCATGAAAATGAAAAGTGAAAGTGAAGTCGCTTAGTCGTATCCGACTCCTAGCGACCCCATGGACTGCAGCCTACCAGGCTCCTCCATCCATGGGATTTTCCAGGCAACAGTACTGCAGTGGGGTGCCATTGCCTTCTCCCAGGATATGCTAAGTAATCTTTAAGAAACACTATGAGACTGCGGCTAGTATTATGCCTACTTTACAGAAGGGGAAACAAACAGATACAATCTTTCTTTCCAAAACCATCAGTTGCTAAGTGATGGAGTTATTAGAATCAGGTGGCTGGATGGCATCACTGACTCCATGGACGTGAGTCCCAGTGAACTCCAGGAGTTGGTGATGGACAGGGAGGCCTGGCTTGCTGCAATTCATGGGGTTGCAAAGTGTCAGACACAACTGAGCAACTGATCTGATCTGATATCCATTATCAATTTCAGTTTCTTACTATATAGGCTATACTGCTTTGGGTTTGGGCATCTGTACATATATGAAACATTTTAAATCTAACTTAAAGCATTCCCTAATCATTTTTAATTTCAAAAATTAAAACATTAAATCAGTTATTTGAAAAAATATTAGTAGATCCAGCTGAAATATAATAATTAATTGGTTCATTGACTTTAGACATGCGTAAGAGTTTGAAATAACTTAAGTGTTAGTTCATTCAACCTAATACACAACCTTTAAGAAGAATTCTTGAGACTGCAGCTTTTAAAGGGAGAGAAAATTGAGAAGCTACATGTTTTACTATATTAGTACATAATATATTATTTACTAACATATCCTAGGTATTTTATATGTATTAAATAGATTATATGGCAGGGGATAAATAAACCAATTAAATAGTTCTTAAATTAATAAGTAAGTCTGATTAATTATAATAGTGTCATGATAACAATGAATTTTAAAATGTTTACATTAATTAAGTTCTCACTGTGTGCCAGCAGTAAAATTTTTCAAAGTTGGCATGCATTTTTTCAAATTCACAACTCCATGAAGTATTCAGTATTGACCAATATGCAAATTGATGCATTAAAATTTTAAATATGCTCAACTCCTCCCAACTGCTTAACCTACAGTCAGAATTTAACAATCATATCTGCCTAGTAATAAAACTTCTATACTGACATCTACTTCCAGAGATGTGACATCATTATCCAAGTAATTTTAACTATTTATATTATATTTAATTTTCCAGTATGGAAGTTTTCATACAAAGCATCATGGGTAGTTATGCTAATTGAAAAGGAGCAGCACAGCTGACTCTGGTTGTTTCGATAACCATCTGTCACAGCGTTAAAAAAAGGATGTATTGTTTTGGTATAACTTGGGTTGAAGTAGGCCAAATAGCTTGGCAATATTCTGCCAGAATATTTGATGTGGAACTTGTTTAGTCTTGTAGACTGGTATTGTGTGTGTCTATGTGTTTAATTTCAGAAAGAATTCAGATAATCTTTACCTCCCTTTCTTGCAGTGTATAACATTTTGCCCCTTCCACCTCCCTAGTTCTAACTCCTATCTCAATAATAGATGTAAGTTTATCTGGTAAGTAAGATACATAATATGTCAATGGGTGCTGGATCCTATGAACAGATTTTTACTTCCAAAACATACCATCAAAATCTCCTCTTCTGAGCCACACTTCGCTTTCTGTCAGTTTTATAAAAATGGTTAAATAAGCAGATGGAAATGGATTGACAAACCATTAAAATGGGAGCATGTTGGTGTAGGGAAACAAAGTAGAATGTCATTTTTTTAATCAGTTAGTTCAGTCACTCAGCTGTGTCTGACTGTTTGCAAAGCCATGGACTGCAGCATGCAAGGCTTCCCTGCCCATCACCAAATCCTGGTGCTTGGTCAGACTCATGTCCATCAAGTCGGTGATGCCATCCAACCATCTCCTCCTCGGTCCTCCCCTTCCCCTCCTGCCCTCAATTTTTCCCAGCATCAGGGTCTTTTCAAATGAGTCAGTTCTTCACATTAAGTGGCCAAAGTATTGGAGTTTCAGCATAAGTCCTTCCAATGAATATTCAGGACTGATTTCCTTTAGGATTGACTGGTTGGATATCCTTGCAGTCCAAGGGACTCTCAAGAGTCTTCTCCAACACCACAGTTCAGAAGCATCAATTCTTCAACACTCAGCTTTCCTTACAGTTCAACTCTCATATCCATACAAGATTACTGGAAAAACCATAGATTTGACTAGATGGACCTTTGTCAGCAAGGTAATGTCTTTGCTTTCTAAAATGCTGTCTAGGTTGGTCATAGCTTTTCTTCCAAGGAACAAGTGTCTTCTAATTTCATGGCTGCAGTCACCACCTGCAGTGATTTTGCAGCCCAAGAAATTAAAGTCTGTCATTGTTTCCATTGTTTCCCCATCTATTTGCCATGAAGTGATGGGACTTGATGCCATGATTTTCATTTTTTGAATGTTGAGTTTTAAGCCAACTTTTTCACTCTCCTCTTTCACTTTCATCCAAAGGTTCTTTAGTTCTTCTTTGCTTTCTGCCATAAGGGTGGTGTCATCTGCATATCTGAGGTTATTGATATTTCTCCCAACAATCTTGATTCCAGCTTGTGCTTCATCCAGCCTGACTATTCACATGATGTACTCTGCATATAAGTTAAATAAACAAGGTGACAATATATAGCCTTGATATACTCCTTTCCTGATTTGGAACCAGTCTGTTGTTCCATGTCCTGTTCTAACTTCTGTTATGTTGCTTCTTGACACGCATACAGATTTCTCAGGAGGCAGGTAAGGTGGTCCTGTATTCCCATCTCTTGAAGAATTTTCCACGGTTTGTGGTGATCCACACAGCCAAAGGCTTTGGCATAGTCAATAAAGCAGAAGTAGACATTTTTCTGGAACTCTCTTGCTTTTTTGATGATCCAGTGGATGTTGGAAATTTGATCTCTGGTTCCTCTGCCTTTTCTAAATCCATCTTGAACATCTGGAAGTTCTCAGTTCACATACTGTTGAAGCCTGGCTTAAACAATTTTGAGCATTACTTTGTTAACATGTGAGACGAGTGCAATTGTGGGGTAGTTTGAACATTCTTTGGCGTTGACTTTTTTGGGGCTTGGAATGCACTTTCTTAATACCTGGGCTTAAATCCAGTGCTTTGGATAGCTGCAGAACACCTCTGCCCAGAAATGAAGATGTGTGTGTGCTAAGTCGCTCAGTCGTGTCTGACTCTTTGCAATAGGCTCCTCTATCCATGGAATTCTCCAGGTAAGAATACTGGAGTGGGTTGCCATGCCTCCTCCAGGGGATCTTCCCAACCCAGGGATTGAACCTCCATCTCTTATGTCTCCTGCATTGGCAGGTGGGTTCTTTACCACTAGTGCCACCTAAGGAGCCCCGAAATGAAGACACTAAGCATAAACTAAAAAGTGTTCATTCTCAATAAGTCTACTGCATAAAAAATAGGACATTTCAAGTATAGTATTACTACATTCTAGTGCCTTTTTGGAATATGTAATCTAATAGACTTTCAGACTGAATAAAAGGGTGTTAAAGTGATAGGCACCAACCAGACTCATGTGAGTGTTAAAAGTAAAGTTGAAGGAGTCGGGGGCAAAGAGATATTTAAGATTTCACACATCGGTAAAAAAAGAAATGAGAAACATGTTACTTTCTGTAGTATTTATTGTTCCCTTTCTTTTCATTCTTAGCAGGGAGGTTTAAAATACAGACACACAGACATACCCCACATGTCTATTGGTGACTCTGGGTCTGGAATACAATTACAAGTTTTCTCACAGCAGTGAGTTCTCAAGCCCAGCCGAGCCTTCATTGGCATGAGCCACCTTGATTATGCTAAAGCACCCCTGGATTCCTTCTTCTTTTGTTTCATTTCACCCAGGGTCTTAAAGCTTAAGCATTTGACATGCTTGGGCAGTTTTCTCTCTAATTTCACCCAAGCTGGCTGTGCAGTAAGTTTAATGTGTAGGTGTAACCTGTAGGTGCAAGTAATCTCTTCAGTTTTTTTTTTTTTTTTTTTTTCACTTCAGCCATCTGAACACTGGATGCCGTCCAAGTTGGAATGAATCTATGCTACAGTAAAAAGTTAAACCGTATGACAAGAGAAATACTATTATCAGACCAAGCTGATTGAAATTAACATTTATTCAGGCATTGGTTGATTTTCATATGGGAGGAACAATGCTCCTGGTTTCAGTAACATAAAGGATGAAGCTCTCTAGAAAAGCAACAAATGAATTTCACATATAAGGTGTGTAAATTCTCATTACGATCTAGAAAACCATGTGGAAAGAAATACTAATTTCCCATTATTTAAGGTTAATGTTGAAGAATATATATAAATATAAAGAATACATAATTTTTAATTTGTATTAAATTAAAACTTTTTAATAGGAAAAAAATACATTTTCTATACCAACAACCTTGGTCCCAAACCAGAATTTAGAGATCACCTTTCAATCCTTTTTCTTTTGGAGGTGCTCTAGAACTCTTTGCTACTTTGTGAAAATACAATGAAACACATTACTCCTGAAGTACCAGATGTTTGATGCACTCTGAAAATTAAGTATGGAGGTCATTAGTGACCTTTGAATATTTCTTCAAATACTGCAGTGTACGTATCTTAGACTCCATATTATGCCTGCTTTACTCTGAAAAGAAATTGTACTTATTTTATCCTGGCTTGATTCTCGATCATCTCAATTCTTAGGTAGATTTATTTGGAATCAAAAACACTTATATCTTAGAGAAGGTATATATATGTTTTGTAGAATATTAAACCTAGAGTGAAGTATTTCAGAGATGTGGACAGCCTAATGGCAATGTATAGTTTTAGCACTGTGTATTATTGACTATGCCAAAGCCTTTGACTGTGTGGATCACAATGAACTGTGGAAAATTCTTCAAGAGATGGGAATAACAGACCACTTGATCTGCCTCTTGAGAAATTTGTATGCAGGTCAGGAAGCAACAGTTAGAACTGGACATGGAACAACAGACTGGTTCCAAATAGGAAAAGGAGTTTGTTAAGGCTGTATATTGTCACCCTGTTTATTTAACTTATATGCGGAGTACATCATGAAAAACGCTGGGCTGGAAGAAACACAAGCTGGAATCAAGATTGCCGGGAGAAATATCAATCACCTCAGATATGCAGATGACACCACCCTTATGGCAGAAAGTGAAGAGGAACTAAAAAGCCTCTTGATGAAAGTGAAAGAGGAGAGTGAAAAAGTTGGCTTAAAGCTCAACATTCAGAAAACGAAGATCATGGCATCCGGTCCCATCATTTCATGGGAAATAGATGGGGAAACAGTGGAAACAGTGTCAGACTTTATTTTTTGGGGCTCCAAAATCACTACAGATGGTGACTGCAGCCATGAAATTAAAAGACACTTACTCCTTGGAAGGAAAGTTATGACCAACCTAGATAACATATTCAAAAGCAGAGACATTACTTTGCCAACAAAGGTTCGTCTAGTCAAGGCTATGGTTTTTCCTGTGGTCATGTATGAATGTGAGAGTTGGACTGGAAGAAGGCTGAGCACCGAAGAATTGATGCTTTTGAACTGTGGTGTTGGAGAAGACTCTTGAGAGTCCCTTGGACTGCAAGGAGATCCAACCAGTCCATTCTGAAGGAGATCAGCCCTGGGATTTATTTGGAAGGAACAATGCTAAAGCTGAAACTCCAGTACTTTGGCCACCTCATGCGAAGAGTTGACTCATTGGAAAAGACTCTGATGCTGGGAGGGATTGGGGGCAAGAGGAGAAGGGGATGACAGAGGATGAGATGGCTGGATGGCATCACTGACCCAGTGGACGTGAGTCTGGGTGAACTCCAGGAGTTGGTGATGGACAGGGAGGCCTGGTGTGCTGCAATTTATGGGGTCATGAAGAGTTGGATACGACTGAGCGACTGATCTTATCTTGTCTTATCTTATGTGGCTCTGTGTGTAGGGGGTGCCTGATGTGTGTTGGAATGTGTGAGTATATAAAATTTCACAGGTAAGTGGATGGAGAATAGTGTGTCCTCCCATTAAAAAACTTGTCAGAACCTCCTATGTGTGGCAGTTTTCCATCTTTTATTGGCTACACATATAGAGAATGATAAACTCCAACATACTGACCTAGAAAATCCACCCCTTTCTCTTTCATTCAAGAAAGCATATTGAGTACAGTGAGAGGAATAATTAATTTAGTAATAAACTTGTATCACATCATTTCTATTGTAAGAAATGTGTTTGTAAACTTTGGAAATATGAATGTTATATGAAACTTATTTCAAATATTCTATAAGTGAAGTTAAATTCACTCAGTCAAGTTCAACTCTTTATGATCCCACGGTCTGTGGCCTTCCAGGCTCCTCTGTCCATGGGATTCTCCAGGCAAGAATACTGGAATGGTGTGCCATTCCCCTCTTGAGGGCATTTTCCCAACCCAGGGATTGAACCCCATTCTCCTGCATTGCAGGCAGATTCTTTACCCATTGAGCCACCAGGGAAGCCCAATACTCTACAAAGAGTCATATGATCCTTTTTCCCAGCAAACCTCAGATAAGAACTGCTATCTTCGAGTGGCGATGGAGAGAACATTTAGGCCAAGAGGTATCATTATTTGCTGTTCTTACTAAGCCCCAGTGGGACTTCCCCGGTGGCTCAGAAGGTAAAGTGTCTGCCTATAATGTGGGAAACCCAGGTTCAATCCCTGAGTCTGGAAGATCCTCTGGAGAAGGAAATGTCAACCCACTCCAGTGCTCTTGCCTGGAAAATCCAGAGTGGACGGAGGAGCCTGGTAGTCTACAATCCATGGGGTGGCAAAGAGTCGGACAGGAATGAGCAATTAAACTTTCAACTTTCAACTAAGCCCCAGTACTTTGGTGACTCATTATAAAAGACCCTGATACTGAGAAAGATTGAGGGCAGGAGGAGAAGAGGATGACAGAGGATGAGATGGCTGGATGGCATCACTGATTCAATAGACATGCATTTGAACAAACTCTGGGAGATGGAGGTAGTGAAGGACAGGGAAGCCTGGTGCGCTGTAGTCCATGGGGTCACAAAGAATCAGACATGATTTAGCAACTGAACAGCAATAATAGGCCTTATTTTAAAATCATGAAAAATTACCTTAGTTCTTATAACACTTTTCCAAAAATCATGGATAGAGCTTCTTAGCTTCCTGATGGGAACACTAATAGAATAGTGGCTATCACCTTTACATCATTTACACCCTCTGATTAGCCAGTTCAGGACTGTCATTCTGTCAGAGGCTCAGAAGTCAACACTGACTAGGAAACTGACTTGCAGGCTCCTAAAGTAGTGATTTAAAGGAAAAAGGTAATGAAAGATAAATTATTTCCTGTCACAGTGCATTTGAAGTAAAGTGTACCCACTATGGCAATGAAGAATTCCCCAACTAAATTTACAATGATTCTGATTTCAGCAATCTAGACATAGGAGAAACTTGAATGGAGAGTCAGGAGGAATGAATATTAAGTTATATCATAAAGAAGAAGGAAAAGAGCATCACACAGAGAAAAGAGACCCAAGTTTTAGATTTGATTCTGCTGTTAAGATGTGTCACTTTGGGCCATGACTTAACTGCCTTGACCTTTCATTCTTCTCTTTGGTGCATGAGAGTATTGGTTTAGGGCAGCTGATTTCAACCTACTTCAAGAAACATTGGTTAACAGATCATGTAGGAATAAAGATTGACTGGTAAATACATTTGGTAAATTCTGAATGAAACATATTCCACCTTGAGCCTGTTATCAACATGTATTGTAACAACATAGAGGCTATATAATATCTTGTCATAAAGCTTTGCTTAACCTTCTGGTTCTCGACTTTGTCTGACTGTGTGAAGCACCTAGTGGGTTTAAAGAAATATGCAGGAATTCACTCTATACAAAATCAATTTGATTCTCCAAGGATGGATTAGGGGAATTAATAACTTAACAACCTCTTTCTACTGCTCCCCACCCTACCCAGGTGAGGAAAGTATTAACTTTGGAAGAATGAGTGGAGAGCCATCGACTGAGTTACAAGACTTAATGTAAAAAAAAGACCAACCTCCCTCCAAGGAAGAGGAATTCTGCCACAGACTGCCGTTGGACTCAACTGAAACATCAACTTTTCTTGTTCTCCAGTCTGCCAGCCTACCCTGCGGATATTGGACTTGTCAACTTCCACAGTCAGAGGGCCAATTTCTGAAAATAAATCAACCTCCCTCTCTCTTCTTTCTCTCTTTTTCCCTTCCACCACATTTCCATCACCACCAAAGAAGGTCTCTTGCTCACAGTTCTTCTCACCGACATATGGATTAAATACCAGTCTGATTCAACCTTGAAAAGCTACCACAGCTCTTTAATGCAACATCTAACAGTATCACTGGAGTAGGAAATTGCAACCTGCTCCAGTACTCTTGCCTAGAAGAAACTTCCATGGACAGAGGAACCTGGCAGTCTATAGTCCATGGGATTGCAAAGAGTCAGACACAGCTGAGCTACCGAGAAAACAATAGTATCACTGTTGGAAATGTGTCTCTTTTCAGATCTATATTTTATTTTCCAGGTTTTCAAAGTTCTTCTTAATGGGCCAGCTTTTAAACATTTTAGATTTTGCAGGCTGTAAGATCTGTGTTGCAATCATATTAACTCTGCTTGTAATGTGAAAGTAACTGTAGACAACATATACATGGATAGGTTTGCATGTTTTCCAAACCTATTATATTTACAAAAAGAAATGTGAGTTCATATATACTCAATTTGTCAAATGCTACTCTAGATCATAAAAGGATTGTTCTTTAGGTCTCCACTGACTCTAATTATAATGTGTTTAATTATTAGTATATGAATTAGTACATTTATAAATTGTGGTTCTGTCTTTCCCCATACCCAACTCTCATTGGGGTGGGATTCATCATTGTATCTCATATTCATCATGCTTACAGATTTTTTAAGACCTTCCCTGGTGACACAAATGGTAAAGAATATGCCTGCAATGCAGGAGACCTGGGTTAGGATGATTCTCTGGAGAAGGAAATGGCAACCCCTTCCAATAACCTTGTCTGGAGAGTTCCATGGACAGAGGAGCCTGGAGGGCTACAGTGCATAGGGTTGCAGAGTCGGACTTGACTTAATAATTAACACTAAGTATAGATTTTTAAGAAGAATATGTACAGGTTTTATTATTAATTTAATCTGAACTTTAAATAATAAATACTAACTTCTAGATCCTTTCCTAACTCATAAGCTAAGTCACTTCAGTCGTGTTCGACTCTGTGCAACCCCATAGACGGCAGCCCACCAGGCTTCCCCGTCCCTGGGATTCTCCAGGCAAGAACACTGGAGTGGGTTGCCATTTCCTTCTCCAATGCATGAAAGTGAAAAGTGAAAGTGAATTCGCTTAGTTGTGTCCGACTCTAGTGACCCGATGGACTGCAGCCTTCCAGGCTCCTCCATCCATGGGATTTTCTAGGCAAAAGTACTGGAGTGGGGTGCCATTGCCTTCTCCAAACTCATAGGTTTATATTGTTTCTTTTATACTTGTTAAAAAATGTTCATTTGTATAATAAGATTTAAAATATCTTTCAAAAAGTTTATTATCTCTTGTCTTTTAGGATTTTACTTTCTAAATTTAAAATTGATTCTGTCTGGGAAAACATCAGCTACCTTTAAATCATGTCTATTAATTTTAACTCCTCTCCTCCCCATGAAGTAACACATATGCTGATGTAAATATGACAATAGTTATCAGGTATAATTTTGTGATTTGAGATGAGAGGCTAAAAAAATAAGATACCTTATTTGACATTTTATAAAAAACATGTCTCAGGGAAGAGGACCTTGGGAGTTCAGAAGTTGTAGCCTTTATATCACCTCTCTTACTTGAAGCTCATTGCCTTTCATGAACATAAAATGAAGTAAAATTTACTTCAGAATAAACACATTTATTCAAGCATTATGTTTCACTATTTATGGAAAGCAATGCTATAGAGAAATCAGAGAGCCATACAGATGTTTACTGGCTATTATTCAGAAGTGAAATTATATATTATCAAGAATGTAGACTATACAGAAAAAAGTAATTTTGTTTTTCCAAAAGAAAGAGAAATGCAAAAAGGCAAAATGGTTGTCTGAGGAGGCCTTACAAATAGCTGAGAACAGAAGAGAAGCAAAAGGCAAAGGAGAAAAGGAAGGATATATCCATCTGAATGTAGAGTTCCAAAGAATAGCAAGGAGAGATAAGAAAGTATTTCTCAGTGATCAATGCAAAGATATAGAGGAAAACAATAGAATGGGAAAGACTAGATAGCTCTTCAAGAAAATTAGAGATACCAAGGAAACATTTCATGCACAGATGGGCACAATAAAGTATGGAAATAACAGAGGCAGAAGGTACTAAGAAGAGGTGGCAAGAATACACAGAAGGACTATACAAAAAAGACCTGATGACCCAGATAATCATGATGATGTGATCACTCACATGGAGCCAGATATCCTGGAATGTGAAATCAAGTAGCCCTTAGGAAGCATCTATGAACAAAGCTAGGGGAGGTGATGGAATTCCAATTGAGCTATTTCAAATCCTAAAAGATGATGCTGTGAAAAGTGCTGCGCTCAATATGCCAGCAAATTTGGGCAACTCAGCAGTGGCCACAGGACTGGAAAATGTCAGTTTTCATTCCAATCCCAAAGAAAGACAATGCCAAAGATTGTTCAAACTACTGCATGGAAAGTGAAGTTGCTCAGTCGTGTCTGACTCTTTGCGACACCATGAACTGTAGCCTACCAGGCTCTTCTGTCCATGGATTTTCCAGACAATAATACTGGAGTGGATTGCCATTTCCTTCTCCAGGGGAATCTTCCCAACCCAGGGATCAAACCCAGGTCTCCCTCATTGTAGACAGACGCTTTACCACCTGAGCCGCCAGGGAAGTTCTCAACTGCACTCACTTCACACGCTAGCAAAGAAATGCTCAAAATTCTCCAAGTGAGGCTTCAACAGTATGTGAACTGAGAACTTCCAGATGTTCAAGCTGGATTTAGAAAAGGCAGAGGAACCAGAAATCAAATTACCAACATCTGCTGGATCATTGAAAAAGCAAGAGAATTCCAGAAAAATATCTACTTCCTCTTCACTGACTTCGCCAAAGCCTTTGACTGTGTGGATCACAAAAGACTGTGGAAAATTCTTAACAGATGGGAATACCAGACCACCTGACCTGTCTCCTGAGAAATCTGTATGCAGGTCAAGAAGCAACAGTTAGAACCGGACATGGAACAACAGACTAGTTCCAAATCGGGAAAGGAGTACATCAAGGCTGTATACTGTCACCCTGCTTATTTAACTTATATGCCGAGTACATCATGTGAAATGTCAGACTGGACATAGCACAAACTGGAATCAAGATCTCCAGGAGAAATATCAATATCCTCAGATATGCAGATGACACCACCCTTATAGCAGAAAGTAAAGAGGAACACTAGAGCCTCCTGATGAAAGTGAAAGAAGAGACTGAAAAAGCTGGCTTAAAACTCAACATTCAAAAAACTAAGATCATGGCATCTGTTCCCATCACTTCATGGCAAATAGATAGGGAAACAATGGAAACACTGAGAGACTATTTTGGGTGGCTCCAAAATCACTACAGATGGTGACTGAAGTCATGATTAAAAGACATTTGCTCCTTGGATGAAAAACTATGACAAATCTAGACAGCCTATTAAAAAGTAGAGACATTACTTTGCCGGCAAAGGTCCGTCTAGTCAAAGCTATTGTTTTTCCCGTAGTCATGTATGGATGTGAGAGTTGGACCATAAAGACAGCTGAGTGCCAAAGAATTGATGTTTTTGAACTGTGATGTTGGAGAAGACTCTTGAGAATCCCTTGGACTGCAAGGAGATCCAACCAGTCCTTCCTAAAGGATACCAGTCCTGAATATTCATTGGAAAGACTGATGCTGAAGCTGAAGCTCCAATACTTTGGCCACCTGATGTGAAGAACTGATTCAACAGAAAAGACCCTGATGCTTGGAAAGATTGAAGGCAGAAGGAAAAGGGGACGACAGAGGATGAGATGGTTGGATGGCATCACCACCTCGATGGACATGAGTTTGAGCAAGCTCCGGAGGTTGGTGATGGACAGGCAAGCCTAGTGTGCTGCAGTCCATAGAGTTGCAAAGAGTCGGACATGACTGTGTGACTGAACTGACTTGAGACTATAGAATTGACTAGTAGACATATCTTGGGTTCTAATATATAAACTATTTGTTCTGGTGTCATTAAAACAATTTTAAACCCTCATTACTTCAGACTTCAACAAACTGGATATTAGATCAATTGCCACAAATGACTATAGAAACAATTTGGTTTTCAACTTATCAGTTTTGATAAAGTGGAAAGAAAATTCTATATTTAAACTAAGATTTCTTGGTATAGACTACTTTCCAGATGTTAATTATTATTTTTTTATTCATGAACTGTATCGAGCTACCATTTACAGAAAACAATACATGCTCTTATATATATAGGTGTGTTTACATTAATATAGCTGGTATAATCACCACCCCAATTAATATATAGAAGATTTCCATCATGGTAAAGTTTCCTCATGCTCCTTTGTAGTAAATTCTATTCTTCTTGCCTACCAGAGCCAATTACTTTATCTGTTTTTTTTGGGGGGGGAGAAGGGGCCTATGCTAGAATTTTATATCAATGAAAATATATAGTCACAAATTGTGTCTGGACATGCTCATTAAAAATACTTCAGTCTCATCCAAGTTGTTTCATTGTGCAAATGGACTGCTCCTTTTTATTGCTGAATGTGTCTTCAGTTTAAAGTACTTTTTGATGAACAATGTATAACTGTTTTTTTAAAAAATGAAGTTTGATAATTCTCTTTTGGGTTAGTAATTTTAGTCCATTTATATCTAGTTTAATTATTGATATTGTATTTCAGTCTACATCTTGCTAATTTTTTTCCATTTGACCCATCTACTTTGTTCTTGTTTTTGTCCTTTAATATTTTTTCTTTTTAATTACTTGAATATCTTTAGTACTCCATTTTATCTTCTCTATTGGTGTTCTGTTAAATCACTTGGTTTTGTGTTTTACTCAGTGTATTTTGAACTTCATGTAATCTAGTTTGGATAATTTTTATGCCATTTTTTCAAGTTCAGGATGTCTTCTTTGGGAAAAGCTAATCCCCAGCTAAGTCAATCCATGTCAGAATACTAAAATATCTTGTTTCATCTGACTTTTCTTATGGTTTCTGTTTTTCTTATTATTATGTTATATCATATATATTTACAGTAGTTCTTTTAAGTCTTTGTCTCATAATTCAGTCCTCCCTGTAACTTCTGACTCTGTTTTACTGACCAACTTTTTTCCCTATTATAGGTCATATTTTCAGCTTTTTGCCTATTTAGTAATTATTGATTGAATACTGGACATCCTGAATATCGTTGATCCTACTGTCTTCCTTTAATAGTTGGTTTTGCTCTGGCAAGATGTTAATTTACTAGCAAATCACTTTGATCTTTTTGAAACTTGATTTTAAGCTTTGTTAATACACATCTAGAGTAGTCTTTATCTCCTATAGTTTAATCTTTGTTCTAAGGCATGGCATTTCAAAGGTGTCCATTGAGTTTCCTGTCTGTTTGATGAATGTCATTGAAACTGTAGGATCCAAAACATGTCTTAGTGGGTGCAAGCATGAGAGTTCAGATATTAGTTTAGTTTATAGTTCCCTTATAGGTTTTTAGTCATGATTTTCTTTGTATGGCTTCATAGAATATCAGCCTTTTAATGTTCAGTTTAATATTCATCCCAGAGATTAACTGAGTCACTTTAAAAAATTCTGGATGTATTTCCCTTCTATGTAGCCACCATTTATGGTATAGTGAAGTCACTCAGTCGTGTCCGACTCTTTGTGACCCCATGGACAGTAGCCTACCAGACTCCTCTCTCCATGGGATTTTCCAGGCAAGAATACTGGAGTGGGTTGCCATTTCCTTCTCCAAGAGATCTTCCTGACCCAGGGATTGAACCTGGGTCTCCCGCATTGCAGGCAAACACTTTACCGTCTGAGCACTGCCCTACAAATTCTAACCAGCTTCAGTTCAGTTCAGTCCAGTCGCTCAGTCATGTCCGACTCTTTGCGACTCCATAAATCGCAGCACACCAGGCCTCCCTGTCCATCACCAGTTCCCGGAGTTCACTCAGACTCATGTCCATCGAGTCGGTGATACCATCCAGCCATCTCATCTTCTGTCGTTCCCTTTTCCTCCTGCCCCCAATCCCTCCCAGCATCAGAATATTTTCCAGCTTAGCCTTCTTTATATCAGCAAGCCTTTACTGTGCTTAGACTTTCTCTGAGCTTTGGTCTGGACAGTGCTCCAGAAATAAAGCCTGGAAAAGGGAGGTAGGTTGTATTTCACTTTTTTTTTTCCTCTCAGAATTCCAGCTCTGTGCTGTCTGTTGTTCAATATCTGTGAAGAAATTAAAAAAAAAAAAAAGACTATTTATCTACTTTTCTAGGATTTTTTTCTTTTATTTTGCTTTTAAAGGTATTAGGGATAGTCCAGTGCCTGTTATTCAATCTTGACCAGAAGCACATGTCCAGGTTACTGTTTTTTTGGTTTTATTTTATCGTATGTGAGACTTTATCATTGGGATTCTTATGGCTATGGCTTAATTTAATATACACTGCAATTTCTTTACATTATGCCATTTCCCAAAAATGTTTTATTGTTAAACTTTTGTGTTACAGAACTTCATTATACCTCTCACCAAACTCCAGTGTTCTTGAGAACATAGGTTGAGAATCACTGATTCAATTGCAAAGGTTATAGTCAGAATCTGTGCATTAGGACTCATTAAAATGAATGAAAAGTTTCAAATAAAAAATCACTTATAAATTAATACCATTTAATTTCTACTTCATTTGGTAATTTCTATTACTTCCTAATGACCTGCTTTACAAAAATAACAAAAATAGTAAGTATTTAGCATAGCAATTGCACAAAGACTTTTTTTTAATATAAATTTATTCATTTTAATTGGAGGTCAAAGACTTTTAAGAAAGATTAAAACATGTTGTTCTACTAAGGATGTTAATATGCTTTTAGAATCTTAAAAGTACTTACATTATTTTTTCCCCACATCCATCAATCTCTTTACATATATATCCTTAAAATATATCAAATATCTTTTACTGGTGGGATATTTAAATTCTATTATGTTAGTAAATTTTAATTATACATAGCAGTGCTATCAAATACAGCTATCATGTTATATATTCAATCCTGAGACCTTATTCTGAATATTTGTATGTATTTTCTAATCACTCCGTATATCCCCTACCTCCCAGCCTCTGCCAAATATTTTTAAAATATCCGTTTCTACAGACTTGACTTTTTCTCTAGATTTTACTTATAAGTGGGATCACAGGGTATTTGTCTTTCTCTGTCTGGCTATATCCACTTAGCATAATGCCCTCAAGATCCATCCATGTTTTAGCAAATGGCATTTCCTTCTTTCTCATGGATGAATAAAATTCCATTACACATACATATCATATCCTCTTTATGTGTTCAAAATTAAAGTCACATTTTCAAGCTCTAGTTTTAATTCTAGTTCTTTTGCTATTTCTACCACAACTGGAGTTATTTCCTCCACTGAAACCTCTCAAAATCATCCATAAGGTTGGAATCAGCTTCTTCTAAACTCCTGTAAGTGTTGATATTTTGACATCTTCCCATGAATATGAAATGTCTTCTTAATGGCATCTAGAATGGTGGATCCTTTCCAGAAGCTTTTCAATTGACTTTGCCCAGATCCATCAGACAAAATACCACCTATGGCAACAATAGCCTTACAAAATGTTTTTCTTAAATAATAAGATTTGATAGTTAAATTTACTCCTTAATCCATGGGCTGCAGAATGGATGCTGTGTTAGCAAGCATGAAAACAACATGAATCTCTTTGTACATTTCCATCCAAGCTCTTGGGTGACCAGGTACACTGTCAATGAGCAGTAATACTTTGAGAGGAATCTTTCTTTTTTTTTTTCAGAACAGCAGTTATTATGTTTAGGACATTACCTCTATTCCCAGTTGGCTGAGAGTTTTTAATCATAAATAAAATTTGAATTTTCTCAATTTTTTTCTGCATTTATTAAGATAATTATAATTTTTATCCTTCATTTAGCTAACGTGATGTATCACAATGATTAACTTCTGGATATTGAAGCATCTCCTTGCATCCCTGGAATAAATTCCAATTAAACATGGTGTATGATCTTTTTTTGCTGATTTCAGTTTACTAATATTTTGTTGAGAATTTTTGCATCTATATCTATCAGGAATACTAGTCTACATTGTTCTTGTATCTCCCTATCTGCTTTTGGTATCAGGTGATGCTGGCCTCATAAATGAGTTTAGTAATGTGCCCTCCTCTTACACATTTTGGAACAGTTTGAGAAGGACAGATAGTAACTCCTGATTAAATATTTTGTAGAATTCATTCATGAAGACATCTGGTCCTGGGCCTTACTTTGTTAACAAGTTTTTGATACGATTTAGCCTCCATATATACTGGGAAGGCCAAAAAGTTCATTCAGTTTTTAAGTAAAATAAAAGACATTTTTCATGTTCACCAAGCACTTTATTAAACAACATATTCATTAGCCAAATAAATTTTTCTGGCTAACCCAATATTTATTGCTATGTTCAGATTTTCTACTCTTAATAATTCAGTCTTGAAAGAATATATAGTTCTAGGAATTTATCCTTTCCTCTAGGTTATCTAAATTGGTGTATAATTGAATGCAGGTCTCCTGTATTGCAGGCAGATTCCCTACCATCTGAGCCACCAGGGATGCCCATAATTGTTCCTAATACTCTCTTGTCATCATTTGTATTTCTGCAATATCAGTTGTAATATCCCTTCTTTTATTTACTATTTTATTTTAGTCGTCTTTTTCCTTGTTGAGTCTAGCTAATGGTATCTATACATTAAAAAAAAAAGAAAAAAACACCCATTAGTTACATTGATTTTTTTTTCTATTGTCTTTTAAATCTCTATTTTTTTAAAAAAAATTTTACTCTAATTCTTTTATTTCTTTCCTTCTGCTAACTTTGGGCTAAGTTTGTTCTTTATTTTTCTAGTTTTTTGAGGTATCTAGCTAGATTATTTTTTCTTTTTTCCTTAATGTAGGCATTTATTACCATAAACTTCCCACTTAGAACTGCTTTTGTTGTACCCTAAGGTTTTGTTATTATATTACCATTTTAATTTGCTTCAACATATCATTTAATTTTTCCTGTTTAAGTCTTCTTTGATTCACTGGTTGTTCAGTATCTTCAAGCTTGATTTCCATATTGTTGAGAATTTTCCAGCTTTCCTTTCTGTAATTGATTTCTACTCTGGGACTCTTATTCCAGAAAAGCTTTTTATTTAGATAGGACAGATTAGTATAAACTTTCATGGTCCATGCTATATGACTTCAACTTTAGCTTTTTGTTGACCTTTCTTCCTTTAACTGCTGTATTTTATTGTAATCGATAGGCACCCTTTAGATCCTTCTGTTAAAGACTAAAGCCTACAACCAAAAAAAAAAAAATTTAAAGTTTAATTCATTTACATTTTCTTTTAATTTCCAAATGAATTTTAGTTATTAATCTAAGGAGAATATAATCATAAGCTAGAGGTCATCTGTCTACTATTGTTACAGGATCCTAAATAAAAATCTCATAGAAATAATAAGTTAAATAAACTAACATTTTTATTTAATAATTCACTGTGAATTGGGTTAGTCCTATATAAAGCACAGGAGTATTCTTTTGTCCCACAGACCTATAGACTATTTTAAACACAGAGCTTCCCAGATCCTTTTTACAGGTGCACATACTGGTTTTGCCACTTACTATCTTAGTATAACCACAGTCAATAAAAAAAGGTATAGTATAAACATTTTTTTTTTTTTACTCAGCACTCCATTCTACAAAGTACACCTGATCCAAGTGGTTCTGTCAATCACAGTGCCTCGTCTCACTTATAGTCAGCTGGGCATGTGTCCCAGTCAGGAATAATCCATAGACTTACCACTGGCAAGTCCAAATAGAGTGTTTTCCAGGATTGCTATATGGGCACAGGAAGAGAAAAGTGTCTTTTCTGTTTTACCTGCTAGAATTAGTAAGCTGGCAGATTATGAATGGGGCTGACAGTGGATATCTTTCCTGCCATGTGGAGATAATGTATCTGCTGCATTAAAACAAAATGAAGAGAAAACTGGATCTAAAAGATGGAGAGTACAACCCCAGCATTTAAGCCTCTGAGTACAGCTATGTCTAAGCCAAATCCATGGCTAAACTTTCCTGTTACATAAATCAATATGTTCTGTGTTTTAAGACATTTTCAATTGAGTATCTATAAATTCACACAGAAATTTCTGACTGATATAGAAAACAAAGAAAGACAAAATTTTAAATTTCATTCATGATTTAATTGTATTTATAAGGATACATCAGTAATTCTACTGTTGGTATTTCATGGTGTAGTTTTTATATCCCTTTATGTTTCATTCTGTTCCAGGCATGTCTTTTGTAAGCAAGAATATTTTAAAATGTAATCTTATAATCTCTGACTTTTTAAAACTAAATTTAGTCTCCCACCTTTATTTGTTGATATATTGGACTTATTTTAGCATCTCATTTTATGTTTCTTATTTACTATCAGTTTATTTTTTTTGGTCATTTTTCCTACATCTTGTTAGATTCATAAAGATTGCTATACCCCTCTTATAGAGGTTAAGAAACTTGTCCAAGGTCACACACTAGGCAGAATGAAAATGGAACCTGGAACCATGAGTGACTTGAATCCAGCATTTTCACACTTACCAACTAAATAATATTGCTTACAGGGTGCAGAAGGATAGTAATTAGTCAACAAGTCGTGTTCGACTGTTTGTGATCCCACGGACTGTAGTCTGCCAGGCTTCTCTGTCCATGGACTTCTCCAGGAAAGAATATTGGATAGGGTTGCCATTTCCTATTCCAGGGGATCTTCCTTACTCAGGGATTAAACCTTTGTCTCTTGCATCTCTTGCATTAGCAGGTGGGCTTTTTTTTTTTTTTTTTTTTTACCATTAGCACCACCTGGGAAATACTACTTCCAGGGTACAGAAGGAAAAGTATTTGCTTAAAACATCTGCAGTGGGGATGGAAACTCAAGGATAAGCAAAAAAGATGGTATTATTTTGAATTGATTGAAATTAAAGAACAATTAATGTTAAAACTTAAAAACACAAAGGTATGTAGAATGAAATGATAGAATTCTTGTTTTGAGTGACTTGATGTGTGCTGTCCAGGGACCAGGATAACAGATACAGAGAGCAGGAGGATATTTTTAGCTGGGATGGCCATATATCATCCAGATGGAGATGTTCAGTAGGTAATTTGCTAGAAATTTTCCAGTTCAAAAATTCTGTCTGGGATAGAATTACACAATGCATCATATCTAGATGTCTATGGAAGCCATGGACACTCAAAGGGACTGTGTAATAAAGGAAAGCCAGAGGAAAAGGATGGATAGGTATACACAGAAGTCTATGACATAAAGTTTAAATACATTACTAGATACATAGCAATGACAGCAGAACCTCAGATAAAGTAAGAACTAAATAATGGTCAGCTGATGAGGATAATAATAATGATGATGATGAAAAATAACATGAACACACTTTTTTTTTTAGTTTGCAGGCCACTATATTAGGTCCAAGTCCAAAATCATCCTTTGAGAGCTTTTTTTACCTCATGCAGTAAATATTCTCCAACTCATTTTGAGCTAGGAATAAATATTGAGTTTGATATCCCAACTATGTTATGTTTCTAATGAAAAAGGGAATAAATACTAGCAAAGTGATGATAAAAAAATATTTTTATTTTCCTCTCACAATAATTTCTCAGCATCTCCAACAGCTAATCTAACTCCTAAGGTTTCTAAAATAATCTTGGATAAATAGTGGGGAATTTTATGTAGTAGCCATATAAATTTTCTTCTACACAAAGTAGAGTAATATTTATCTCTTAAGAGTTCATTTTTACATTTTTCATAAGTTCCACTGTATAATTTAGTCATGTTCAACTATAAGTGAAAAAGCACTTTTTTCCTCTTTTCCCCCAAACACATCTTCACATAGTAAAAGTGAAATTTGTGCATCCCTGGGGATTTTATAAAAGAGAGAGGTGGAAGGAGAAGTTGAAAGGCAGAGTAAGTTCAAATTGTCAAGCCATTTGGTCTGTGTGAATTTTACCCAGGAGAATCACCCATTCTTATTGTCAAAAGCCAAGTGATCTTGGGAAGCAAGAAAGACAATTCAAAAGTGATGGGAAAATCCCAAGCCAAAGAGCAAAGCTGAATGATATTTTACAAGTTGTGAAACAGTTTTATTCCAATGGGCTTTTTAAAGAACAAGCTCCATGAAAATTGTAATAACACTGGAAGGCAATAGAATTTTCAAATTAATTTATATTTTCTTAAATTTATTTTTTACTTTTAAAAGACAAAACTTGATTAATACTATTTTAAGTACAAATGTAAATTATGTACACATTTAACACCCAGTCAGCCCCACTTCAGACAGTTTAATTTTCTTTCATAAATATTTCATCCAATTCTGATATATTTTTCCTCGTATTATTTTTTTAATTGATTCTTAAATTAATGAAATAACAATGTAAAGATAATTTAAAGACACACCCCATTCTGGCATCCTCATGTGGTCATTAATTCCTGCTCTGAGTTGTTTGTTGGAGTGAGAAAAATAAATATCATATTCATCATTCCTTGCAAAATTACTATTATGTCCATTTTTCAGAAATAAAAATTTTAAGATCAAACAATAGCAGAATTAGGATTATATTGCTTTCAAAATTCAAGTAATTGTTATTTTATTATATCAGATGAATGTATTACATTATTTAATGCCATGGTCTGAAGCTATCATCTAAACATTTATTAAACAGTGTGGGAAACTGAACTGTAATCAACAAATCACTGAAGACTCACTGTGGACAACTTTAAGCCCAAAACTCCAAAAAGATCTAGTCATAGCAGGGGCTTCACAGAATTGTGAGATTTACCTCCAAGAGCTCAACCAAGTTTCCATGGTAAATACGGGAGATGAATATTCCCCTGCTTCTGACAGAGAGGAGAAGGGAACCATTTGAAATACTTCAAAGCATTCTGCTCGTCTTAACAAGGCTTGCCCTAAGAGGGAACTAGTAAACCAAGGCTTGCCCTAAGAGGGAACTAGTAAACCAAGGCTTGCCCTAAGAGGGAACTAGTAAACCAAGGCTTGCCCTAAGAGGGAACTAGTAAACCAAGGCTTGCCCTAAGAGGGAACTAGTAAACCAGAGCCTAATTTGCTGGGGTATTATCAGAACCTAAATGGGGAAAGGGAAAAACTCAACTCCAACCTGATTTAGCTATCTTGTCCCACTGAAAGGGAGAGGAAAACAGAAACAAAAGGGAGAAACAACATGTGAAGTTTACCTGCAGAGAAATAGGTTCACCCAAAGACGGAGACTTAATCAACTAAAGGACTATAAAATGTCTCCACTGCCCTTACACTTCACCATCACATTAATAAACATTAATTTACAATAGCTCATTTTACCAAGTTCATCATGTCTGGTGCTCAAACAAAAATTATAAGGCAAAAGATACATTCTGAAGAGACAGAGTAAGTATCTGAACCAAAGATGGCAGTGATGTTGAAATTATCAGATTGGGAGTTTAAAATAACTATAATTAATTTGCTAGGGGCTCTAACATATAGAGTAGACAGTATGCAAGAATAGATGGGAAATGTAAGCAGAGAGATGGAAATCTAAAAAAAAAAAAAAAAGAAATGTTAGGGATCAAAACTACTGTAACAGAAAAGAAGAATGACTATAATGGACTAAACAGAGCTGATGAGAAAAAATCTAAGCTACAACACGTATAAATAGAACCTTGAAAAAACCCAAAAGCAGAGAATGAGAATTTAGAAGAAAACAACACACAATATCCAAGGACACTGTGGTACAACTGCAAAAGGTATAACATATGCATAATTGGGATGCCAGAAAGAGAAAGAAGAAACAGAAGAAAATATTTGAAACAAATTAATGTCAGCACAGACCTTGGAAGTTCAAAGTACAGCAAGCAAGATAACTATATTAAAAAAATTTACATCTAGGCATATTATATTTAAACTACAGAAAATAAAATGTAAAGAAAAAAAACCCTGAAAGATCAAGGGAAAAAACATCTTATTTATAGAGAAGCAAAAATAAAGAGTGTTGCTACTGCTAAGTCACTTCAGTCGTGTCCGACTCTGTGTGACCCCATAGACGGCAGCCCACCAGGCTCCCCCGTCCCTGGGATTCTCCAGGCAAGAACACTGGAGTGGGTTGCCATTTCCTTCTCCAATGCATGAAAGTGAAAAGTTAAAGTGAAGTCACTCAGTCATGTCTGACTCTTAGTGACCCATGGACAGCAGCCCACCAGGCTCCTCTGTCCATGGGATTTTCCAGGCAAGAGTACTGGAGTGAGGTGCCATCGCCTTCTCCGAAAGAGTGTTACATCCTACTTTTCCTCAAAAACTGCAAGTAAGAGAGTAGTACAAAATGTTTAAAATGTTGAGACAAAAAAATAACCAACCTAGAATCTGTACCATTTGAAATAGGCTTTTAATCAGGGACAAAAAAAAAAAAGAAAAAAAGAAGAAATTGCTTTGAGGCTGTCACTTTGAGATTGTCACTGCGTTGAGATTGGGGGACTGAATTAGGTGTTTCTGACTTGTGGTTGTTATGAGAAAAGATAGATTTATCATGAGTTCTGACTCACTTCAGTCCAGCTAGGTGATCTTTTCCATATAGAAATATTCCTTTTGGCATCTGTGTGACATCCAGACCATACTTGGTAAACTTCCTGTGTTAATAACTTTTTAAACTTGACATTTCTTTCACAGAGTCTGGATCGTAATTTTTCTGTAAATAAAAAATACAATCAGAAGGGGAGGAGGCAGAAAGTTACTGAATATCTTAAGATACTTAACTTGTTTGACTCATTCCCATGACTAGAGCCCCCATATACTGATGTATTCAAACATAAACTCTCAGTTATCGATTTCTCTTATACTCAGTGCAAATTTTGTAACATAAAGAAGATAGGCAAACATGAAAGGGAATATGGAAGGAAAAGGTGGTCAAGATTGAGTGTGATACCTTGTCACATTCCACCAGCTGAGTGCCACTTGCTTTAAGCCTCAGCAAAAGCTGGTATAGTCAGTCTTTCCAAGTTTACCTATTCTAGTATATGTGTAGTAGTAACACGTTGTAGTTTTAATGTACCTTTCCTTAACCACCTATTATATTAAGCTCCTTGTCACATGTTTACTGGCTATTTATATAACTTCTTTCATGAAGCATTTATTCAAATGTTTGCTGCTTGATTTCATATAAAGAGATTTGATTTCTTATTATTTAAGTATAATATTTCTTTGGACACTATGAATACAAGACCTCTGACAGATATAAGCACAGGCAATATTTTCTCTTAATCTATGGATTGTCTTTTTATTTCATTTATAGTAATTTTTGATCAATGTTTTTAATTTTAAAGAAGTCAAACTAATCAATTATTTTTCTTTTGTGGTTACTTCCTTTCAGGCTAAGAAATTTTTTTTATACCCAAAAGTTGCATAAATTTTCTCTTAGGTTTTTTCCTGGGTTTTTATATTTTTAGCTCTCATATTTAGAGCTATCATTCATTTTGAGTTAATTTTTATGAATGATAAAATTTTATTATATTTTCAGTATGATATTCATAACATTCCAGTACCGTTTGTTGAAAGATTTTCTTTCCCTACTGAATTTCCTTTGCTCATTTGTAGAAAATGATGGGCTATATCTGTGTATGACACTATCAGGACACTATTCTATTCCATTTTATTGATCTCTATATATCCTATCTGAAAACCACATTGTCTTCATTACCACAGCTTTATATTAAATATTGAATTCAGAAAATGTGTCTTCCACATATATCTCCCTCTTTCAAGATTGAGTCTAGATTATGAGCACTGTCAAGATCAAACCACTCAATCTTGGAGGAAATGAATCCTGAATATTCACTGGAAGGACTGGTGTTGAAGCTGAAGCTCTAGTACTTTGGCCACCTGATATGATAAACTGACTCATTGGAAAAGAATCCAATGCTGGGAAAGATTGAATGCAGGAGGAGAAGGGGATGACAGAGGATGAGATTGTTGGATGGCATCACTGACTTGATGGATATGATTTTGAGTAAGCTCTAGGAGATGGTGAAGGACAGGGAGGCCTGGTGTGCTGCAGTCCATAGGGTTGCAAAAGTTGGTCATGACTGAGCAACTGAACTGAACTGAACTATCTATAGAGACAATGAAACCTTAACAAATTCCTGCAACTCTGATATAGAAATTAATAAACTCATTCTTAAATTTGTATCAGTTCAGTTCACTCGCTCAGTCATGTCCGACTCTTTGCAACCCATGGACTGCAGTCCACCAGGCTTCCCTGTCCATCAACTTCTGAAGCTTGGTCAAACTCATGTCCATCGAGTCAGTGATGCCATACAACCATCTTATTCTCTGTCATCCCCTTCTCCTGCTTTCAATCTTTCCCAAAATCAGGGTCTTCTCCAAAGAGTCAGTTCTCATCAGGTAGCCAAAGTATTAGAGTTTCAATTTCAGTATCAGTCCTCCCATTGAATATTCAGGACTGATTTCCTTTAAGATTGATTGGGTTGATCTCCTGCAGTCCAAGGAACTCTCAAGAGTCTTCAACACCACAGTTCAAAAGCATAAATTCTTTGGTGCTCAGCTTTTTTTATAGTCCAGCTCTCACATCCATACATGACTACTGGAAAAACAATAGTTTTGACTAGATGGACCATTGTCAGCAAGGTAATGTCTCTGCTTTTGAATATGCTATCTAGATTGGTCATAGCTTTTCTTCCAAGGAGCAAGAGTCTTTTAATTTCATGGCTACAGTCACCATCTGCAGTGATTTTGGAGCCCCCAAATAAATAAAGTCTGTCACTGTTTCCACTGTTTCCCCATCTATTTTCCATGAAGGAATGGGACCAGATGCCATGATCTTCATTTTTTGGATGTTGAGTTTTAAGCCAGCCTTTTCACTCTCCTCTTTCACTTTCATCAAGAGGCTCTTTAGTTTCTCTTCGGTTTCTGCCATAAAGGGTAGTATCACTTGTGTATCTGAAGTTATTGATATTCTCCTGGCAATCTTGATTCCAGCTTGTGCTTCATCCAGCCCGGCATTTCACATGATGTCCTCTGCATGTAAGTTAAATAAACAGAGTGACAATAGACAGCCTTGAAGTACTCCTTTCCCAGTTTGGAACCAGTCTGTTGTTCCATGTCTGGTTATAACTGTTTCTTCTTGACCTGCATACAGTTTTCTCAGGAGGCAGGTAAGGTGCTCTGGTATTCCCATCTCTTGAAGAATTTTCCACAGTTTGTTGTGATCCACAGAGTCAAAGGTTTGAGCATAATCAATAAGGCAGAAGTAGATTTTTACTGGAATTCTCTTGCTTTCTCGATGATCCAACAGATGTTGGCAATTTTATCTCTGGTTCCTATAGAGATCTATGGTTTTTATAGATCTCTCTATATATCTCTATACAGTTCTCTAAAGATTGACTAAGGGTAAATCGATACCTTTAAAAGTTTGCTTCTTTCCATGCATGATCATCACATATAATTTCAACTATTTAGGCTCTCTTTAATATCCCTCAGAGAAGGTAAAGGCACCCCACTCCAGTACTCTTGCCTGGAAAATCCCATGGACAGAGGAGCCTGGTGGGCTGCAGTCCATGGGGTCCCTAAGAGTTGGACACGACTGAGTGACTTCACTTTCACTTTTCACTTTCATGCATTGGAGAAGGAAATGGCAACCCACTCCAGTGTTCTTGCCTGGAGAATCCCAGGGACGGGGGAGCCTGGTGGGTTGCCGTCTATGGGGTCACACAGAGTCGGACATGACTGAAGCGACTTAGCAGCAGCAGTAATATCCCTCAGCAACATTTTGTGACTTTTCTATTAAAAATGTTACCTTGCATATATTTTTGCTTATATCTGTTGCTTATAGTCTAGTAAAGATTTTACATTTTTTAACATAATTTTGCTTATAAATATAATGTATTTGTGTATACTGGTCTTGTTTCATTTGACCTTGCTAATTTCACTATTTTCTTATTTTTATTGGTAAATTTTAGCATTCTTACATGTACACAGTCTATTTCTGCTTTATTGATGATGCCAAAGCCTTCGACTGTGTGCCTCTCAATGAACTGTGGAAAATTCTGAAACAGATGGGAATACCTGACCACTTGATGTATATCCTGAGAAATCTGTATGCAGGTTAGGAAGCAATAGTTAGAACTGGACATGGAACAACAGACTAGTTCCAAATAGGGAAAGGAGTACATCAAGGCTATATATTGTCACCCTGCTTATTTAACTTACATGCAGAGTACATCATGAGAAACGGTGGGCTGGATAAAGCACAGGCTGGAATCAAGATTGTCGGGAGAAATATCAATAACCTGAGATATGCAGATGACACCACCCTTATGGCAGAAGTGTAGAAGAACTAAAGAACCTCCTGATGAAAATGAAAGAGGAGAGTGAAAAAGTTGGCTTAAAGCTCAACATTCAGAAAACTAAGACCATGGCATCTGGTTCCGCCACTTCATGGCAAATAGATGGGGAAACAGTGCGAAAAGTGTCAGACTTTATTTTTTGAGGCTCCAAAATCACTGCAGATGATGATTGCAACCATGAAATTAAAAGACACTCCTTGGAAGGAAAGTTATGATCAACCTAGAAAGTGAAAGTGAAAAGTGAAATTGCTCAGTCGTGTCTGACTCTTTGCAACCCCATGGACGGTAGCCTACCAGGCTCCACGGTCCATGGGATTTTCCAGGCAAGAATTCTTAAGTGGGCTGCCATTTCCTTCTCCAGGGGATCTTCCCAACCCAGGGATCAAACCTGGGTCTCCTACATTGCAGACAGACACTTTACTGTCTGAGCCAACAGCATGTTAAAAAGCAGAGACGTTACTTTGCCAACAAAGGTCCATCTAGTCAAGGCTATGGTTTTTCCAGTAATCACGTATGGATGTGAGAACTGGACTATAAAGAAAGCTGAGCACCGAAGAATAGATGTTTTTGAACTGTGGTGCTAGAGAATACTCCTGAGAGTCTCTTGGACTGCAAGGGGATCCAATCAGTCCATCCTAAAGGAAATCAGCCCTGAATATTCACTGGAAGGACTAATGGTGAAACTCCAATACTTTGGCCACCTGATGTGAAAAACTGACTCATTGGGAAAGACCCTGATGCTGGAAAAGATTGAGCGCAGGAGGAGAAGGGGACGACAGAGGATGAGATGGTTGGATGGCATCACCAACACGATGGACATGAGTTTGACTAGGTTCCAGGAGTTGGTGATGGACAGGGAAGCCTGGCGTGCTGCAGTCCATTGGGTTGCAAAGAGTCAGACATGACTGAGCGACTGAACTGAACCGATGTACACAGTCATACCATGTGTAAATGAAGATAATTTTATTTATTGTATACCATTTTATCTATATCATGGTATATTCTATACCATTTAATTTTTTTTCCCCTTTAAACTGCACTCATTAGAATCTCTAATATGATGTTAAGTATAAGTGCATTAGTTTAGTGAATTATACTGACTGATTTTCAAATATGAAAATAACCTTAAATTCCTATGACAAAGCTGACTTGGTCATAATGTATGTTCCTTGTAATGAATGCTGGATGGAATTGCTAATATTTTGTTAAGATTTACCAGTGTTAATGAGGAATATTAACATTTTTATTGTAATACATATTAGCAGTTTTCTTGGAATACATTCAATGGAATTTGAAAATGCCCCTAACATTGTATTTTATGAAAATGTTTATGTAAGAATTGTAATGTTTTTATTTTTAAAAAATTAACAGAATTGACTAGGAAAGGAATTTTGTCCTGGATTTTTTTTTTCTTTCTTGATGGTAATATTTAAAATTACTGTTACAAATCATTTAGTTAATACAAAGTAAAACAAGTTATTTCTTATGTAATTTTAGTTAATTTATGTCTTTCAAGAAATGTGTCCATTTTATCTAACTTGTTGAGTTTGCTTAACTTTTTCACAATAGTTTTTATTATCATTTCAATACATATAGTTTCTCTTGTGATGTCTTACTTTTCAATTCTGTCATTGGTAATTTGTGGGTCTTTTCCTACTTTTCCTTTCACCAGTATGGCTAGATTTTTATTAATTTTAGTGATTCTTTCAAAGAAAGTGTTTTGGTTTCATTGATTTTTCCCAAATTTTTCCTGCTATTTTATTGATTTCTAATGTTATATTTATTTTCCTTTCTTTTGCTAAATGTAAATTTAATTTGTTCTTATTCAAACTCTTTAAGGTAAAAATTTAGACCATACAATTTCATATTATTCTTTTCTCAGTCTCCTCACTGAGGCATATTAAGTTTCCTATAAGCACTGTTTGGGCTACATCCACAAATTTTAATGTACAATATTCAATATCATAAAGTTCAAAGTATGTTCTAATTTCTCCTGTTATTTCTTTGATACACAGGTTATTTAGAAGTATTTTGTTTAGCTTCTAATATTTCTGGCTTTTCTAAGATATTTTTTCATTGATTTCTAATTTAATTCTCTTGTGAAGAGTGAATATTTTAGAATATTTCATTTCCTTTAATTTTATTGCAACTTGTTTTATGGTCCAGTATATGAATGGTCCTAGCCAGTGTTCCATGCACACTTGAGAAAAATGTGTTTCCCACTGTTGCTGGGTATAAAGCTTTATTAATGTAAGTTAGAATATTTGGGTTGATAGTCTTGTACAACTTTTTTTGCTTCTTTTCTCTGTGATTAGTTTACCAGACTCTGAGAGAGAAAAAGTGAAATAATTCAGCAAAATTGTAGATTTAAGTATTTTTTCCTGTCATCTTTGTTTTATGTATAATGACCCCACATAGTAGGTGCACATACATTCAGTATTACTTTATCCTCTTAAAGAACTATCCATGTAGTCATTCTAAAATGATTAAAAGAACCACTGGTAAGGTCTAAAGAAATTCTACACTATGATTAATTTAGTTTCACTCCTAATGTATGACCTTTTGGGCATCTCTACAAATGCCACTTATGTTCCATGAGGTTCCTCCAATCTGGTTAAACTCACCACTTTTCCAGTCCTACAAGTGTTCTGGAAGTTTTCCATCTTATGGCTCTATGGTAGTTGTATTTCCTTAATAGTTCTTCTTTGTCTGGCCTTGTGGAGTCATTCTGTGCATGCTTAATTTAGCATTCAGCCAAGGAATCGGGGTGACACTTGCAGATCTTTGGAGCTCTTTCTCTGAGTAGCTTTCTCTTTGTCAGTACTCTGCCTTCCAAATACCAGGTCACTAAGCCTTGCTAATCTCCAATTTCTGTGTATTCAATTCAGCAAGATTATGAAGCCATGCTTACGCCACTTCTCGTTGTGCCAGGGTCCAGTAATTAATTCCATTCAGAAAGCTGAGGCATTAAGAGGGTTCATCTGGTTTTGGGTTCTTTTCTCCCTACAGAGTCACAATTGTTTGCTGCCTACTCTCAAATGAATGGGTAGCAAAGCTAGCAGTAAAGAACCTGCCTGCCAGTGAAGTAGACACCAGAGCCGTGGGTTTGATCCTTGGGTCAGGAAAATCCCCTGGAGGAAGAGATGGCAACGCCCTCAAGTATTCTTGCCTGGAGAATGCTATGGACAAAGGAGACTGGAAAGCCACAGACCACAAAGAGTCAGACACGACTTAAGCAACTTAACACTCAAATAGAAATGGCTGTTTCATAAAAATTATCCAGTTTTAGAACTGACTATGACTGGATAGCCATTTAGTATCATTACTTCATCAAGGTTGAAAAGTGGAACCCCTATTCCATTTTGAAATACTGAAACCCCTAGTCCATTATATATATTTCCTAGGTTAAAATATATGTATCTCCTCATAACTTTTAGTCATTACTCTTCCTTTTCCCTTTTGGCATAAAATAAATTTTTCCTATACTTCTACTACTTACTTACTTGTCACAAACATTGCATTATATTACTTTACTTTACATTTTCACAAACAATACTGAAGTATGAAATAAGTAGCTCTGCTTCTATTAGTCATGTCAGCCAAGTACTAAAGCTAGTCATTTGTGTTCATCATTATACTCTAGCATGAGTTCAGTTCAGTTCAGTTCAGTCTGTCAGTCGTGTCCGACTCTTTGCGACCCCATGAGCTGCAGCACGCCAGGTCTCCCTGTCCATCACCAGCGCCTGGAGCCGAGTCAAACTCATGTCCATCACATCTGTGATGCCTTCTAACCATCTCATCCTCTGTTATCCCCTTCTCCTCCTGTCCTCAATCTTTCCCAGCATCAGGGTCTTTTCCAGTGAGTTAGCTCTTTGCATCAGGTGGCCAAAGTATTGGAGTTTCAGCTTCAACATCAGTCCTTCCAATGAACACCCAGGTCTGATCTCCTTTAGGATGGACTGGTTGGATCTCCTTGTAGTCCAAGGGACTCTCAAGAGTCTTCTCCAACACCACAGTTCAAAAGCATCAGTTAACCCTTTTTAAAAAAGAATTCCAGAAGCCCTTTTTTTATTATGCTCTTAGTATTTTTAACTCTATTCTTGGCTATTTATAACACTTTTGGTTCTTTAGTTTGTTTCATTATTTTATTGAAGAGTAACACATATTCATTAAAAATGAGAAGGAAAATTATCGAAGTGGAGAGAACTCACAGTCCATATAACCTTTTCTCTTTTTCATTGGCATAATGTTTAAAGCTTTGTTCAGTTGTATTTTATAAGATTTTTCAAAGTAGAAAGTAAATCTTGCCTAAGAGAAGAATTTTCCAGAAGAAATTTCTATCTCAAATTACAATATTATATTGCCATAATGAGAAACATCAATATTTAACAAAATTTCTTCTTTTTACTTTTCAACCAAATGCCATTTGGAAAACCAAATGTGATGATTCCCCTCCACATTCTTAAAGAATACTTTTTTTTTGGTTGGTTGGTGGGTGTTTTTTTAATTTTTAATTGAAGGATAATTGCTTTATAATATTGTTTCCATTTCTACCATACACCAACAAAAATTAGCCATAGGTGTATATATTTCCACTCTGTCTTTAACCTCTGTCCCACTTCCCACCCCATATCACCCCTCTAGTTTGTTACAGAGCCCCAGTTTAAGTTCCTTGAATCACATAGCCAATTTCCTTTGACTATCTACTCTTGATATGGCCAATTATATCAGGTGAAATTTCCCTAAATGGTGATTTTCTTCAGAATACCCGTGACAAGCTGGAGTATACTAGCTCTTTTAAACATTAACTTTTCCTTTCTTTAGTTATTTATGATGATTTACATCTCCATTGCTTGGATTGTATCTCTAAAAGTATAAATATTTTACGGTAACCTCATTCATAAAAATTCCACTGATTTATGTGAAGACACAAGCAATAATAAAACAATAATAATTAACATTTGTTAAGAATTAATTTACATTTTATGTTAGTTCAGTTCAGTCGCTGAGTTGTGTCCAACTCTTTGCAATCCCATGGACTAAAGCATGCCAGGCCTGTATATGACCAACTCCCGGAGATTACTCAAACTCATGTCCATCGAGTCAGTGATGCCATCCAACCATTTCATCCTTTGTCATCCCCTTCTCCTCCCACTTTCAATCTTCCCTAGCATCAGGGCCTTTTCAAATGAGTCAGTTCTTTGATCAGGTGGCCAAAGTATTGGAACTTCAGCTTCAACATCAGTCCTTTCAATGCATATTCAGGACTGATTTCCTTTAAGATTGACTGGTTGGAACTCTTTGTAGTCCAAGTGACTCTCAAGAGTCTTCTCCAACACCACAATTCAAAAGCATCAATTCTTCTGTGCTCAGCTTTCTTTATAGTCCAACTCTTATGTTCATACATGACCACGGAAAAACCATAGCCTTGACTAGACAGACTTTTGTTGGCAAAGTAATGTCTCTGCTTTTAAATATGCTGTCTAGGTTGGTCACAACTGTTTTTCCAAGGAGCAAGCTAATTTCATGGCTGCCAGTCACCAATTACAGTGATTTTGGAGCCCCCAAATAAATAAAGTCTGTCATTGTTTCCATTGTTTCCTCATCTATTTGCCATGAAGTGATGGGACTGGATGCCATGATCTTCATTTTTTGAATGTTGAATTTTAAGCCAGCTTTTCACTTCCCTATTTTGCTTTCATCAAGAGGCTTTTTATTTTTTTGCTTTCTGCCATAAGGGTGGTGTCATCTGCAAATCTGAGGTTATTGATATTTCTTCAGGCAATCTTGATTCCAGCCTGTGCTTCATCCAGCCTGGCATTTCTCATGAGGTACTCTGTATCTAAGTTAAATAAGCAGGGTGACAATATACAGCCTTGATGTATTCCTTTCCCTATTTGGAACCAGTCTTTTTTTCCATGTCCAGTTCTAACTATTGATTCTTGATCTGCATACAGATTTCTCAGGAGGCAGGTCAGGTGGCCTGGTATTCCCATCTCTTTAAGAATTTTCCACAGTTTGTTGTGCTCTACACAGTCAAAGGCTTTGGCATAATCAGTAAAGCAGAAGTAGAGATTTCTGGAATTCTCTTGCTTTTGCAGTGATCCAACAGATGTTGCCAATTTGATCTCTGGTTCCTCTGCCTTTTCTAAAACCAGTTTACATGTATACCTGTGGCGGATTCATTCTGATATTTGGCAAAACTAATACAATTATGTAAAGTTTAAAAATAAAATAAAATTTAAAAAATAATAATAAAACCAGTTTGAATATCTGGAAGTTCACGGTTCACGTACTGTTGAAGCCTGGCTTGGAGAATTTTGAGCATTACTTTGCTAGCATGTGAGATGAGTGCAATTATGTGGTAGTTTGAACATTCTTTGGCATTGTCTTTCTTTGGGATTAGAATGAAAACTGACTTTTCCAGTCTTTTGGCCACTGCTGAGTTTTCCAAATTTGCTGGCATACTGAGTAAGCACTTCCACAGCATCATCTTTCAGGATTTGAAATAGTTCCACTGGAATTCCATCACCTCCACTAGCTTTGTTCATAGTGATGCTTCCTAAGGCCCACTCGACTTTGCACTCCAGGATGTCACACCATCTCGGTTAGTGGGTCATGAAGATCTTTTTTGTATAGTTCTTCTGTGTATTCTTACCACCTCTTCTTAATATCTTCTGCTTCTGTTAGGTCCATACCATTTCTGTCCTTCATTGTACTCACCTTTGCATGAAATGTTCCCTTGGTATCTCTAATTTTCTTGAAGAGATCTTTAGTCTTTCCCATTCTATTGTTTTCCTTTATTTCTTTGCATTGATCACTGAAGAAGGCTTTCTTATCTCGCCTTGCTATTCTTTGGAACTCTGCATTCAAATGGGTATACCTTTCCTTTTCTCCTTTGCCTTTTGCTTCTTTTTTTCTGAGCTAATAGTAAGGCTTCCTCAGACAACCATTTTGCCTTTTTGCATTTCTTTTTCTTGGAGGTGGTCTTGATCACTGCATCCTGTACAATGTCATGACCCTCCATCCACAATTCTTCAGGCACTCTATCAGATCTATTTTTTTTTGTCACTTCCACTGTATAATCTTAAGGGATTTGATTTAAGTCATACCTCAATGGTCTAGTGGTTTTCCCTGCTTATCTATTTGAGTATGAATTTGCCAATAAGGAGTTCACGATCTGAGCCACAGTCAGCTCCTGGGCTTGTTCGTGCTGACTGTATAGAGCTTCTGCATCTTTGGCTGCAAAGAATAGAATCAATTTGATTTCAGTATTGACCATCTGGTGATGTCCTTGTGTAGAGTCTTCTCTTTGTATTGTTGGAAGAGGGTGTTTGCTATGACCAGTGTTAAGTACTTTACATACACCACAAATTTAAGTCAATGTTCTATTTATTTGTTGCTTTCTTCCTCCTTTTCTGGTGAGATAAAGCTCTTGCTTAAGGGTATCTTCTATGCTATAGTCTCATTTAGTAATGTAAACACCTACATTATGGCCATAACTAAAACCTGATCTTACTTCTTATCTCTTCCATTTCAATACATGGACTTTAAATATTCACTAGTGTTTCAGCATTTTGGAACCCCGTAACCTTAAGATCTATAGAACTTCAATTTTTTTTTTCTTCAAAATTTGACCCTGTAGTAGGACCCAGTTGAGAGAACAGACTCTCTTTCTCTCTTTTCTGTACACACACACCCACACACAGTTTGTGTACCTACAAGATAGCACCTTTTGACTTACCACAATAACGAAAAGGATACATTGAGAAGATGCTGAATTTGCTTTGACAGGATTGTTTGGTTATGAATAAAATGGACCACTTATTTGAGAAGTCCAGAAAAAATTGGATGGGCCTGAAGCTTCCGAAGACAACTAAAGCTATACATAGGTATTTGGATTAATCTGTTAGCAGAAAATTTAAGATTATGAGTTGTTTTCCTTTTTCACCTGACGGTGTGTTTTCTTTACTGACACAATCATTGCCTTTTTGAATTTCTGTGATAGGTGAAGAGATATACAAGTAATAAAAGTACATGATAGTGGAGTGGGTTATATTTGGGATTATTTTGTACCAAATGTGATGCTAATGTCTTCTACCTTATTCAATCATAAACAGAATTTGAGCTTCTGTATACAGAGAAATAACATCACATTAGGTAATTATAATGGTTTCACAGTTAGAATTTGAAATGCATTTATCTTAAGACTTATACATTTGTTTTAATTAAAGCAAATGTCAGAAACATTGTAATTTTATTTCTCCAATAACATCTCCCTCTTTGAGATCTACTTTGTGTGACTCAGTCTTCAAATTACTCTCTTTTTCTGTTTCTAGTCATTATTCTTAAGGGATTTAGATCCTTTATAACTGGAGTTTAACTCACTATGCAATTTTAAAGGCTCAGATATGTTTTCTGAGACAAGAGCTTAAGTATTATACAAATTAATACTTTTTCTCTGCATAAATTTTTGAATCACTACCAAAATTATGCATTGACAAATACCTCTATACAACAGGATTAAAATGTGAGTTTCTCTCCAGTGTTCCTCTTGGAGGAAGTAGACTCAATTGGCTTAAGAGATTTTTTTTTTCCATCCACTGTATCAGACTCTCCTGAGAAGACACTAGTAGAAACTAAAATATGTTTAGTTTACTATCATGAAGTTATACTTTCAGTTACTTTGTGAATACAATGAATATCCATTGAAAATCAATGTTAGATGCAGTATTTATTTAATCTGTATATTTCCCCCCCGCCTTTGGCTGTGATGGATCAGCATTGCTGTGCTGGTTTTTTCTCTGGTTGTGGCAAGCAGGAATGACTCTCTAGTTGCAGTGTATGGGCTACTGCGGTGGCTTCTCTTGTTGCAGAACATACGTTCCAGAGCAGAGACTCAGTAGTTGTGCTGCACAGGGTTAGTTAAGTCTGGAGGCATGTAGGATCTTCCTGGACCGGGGACAGAACTTACGTCTCCTACATTGGCAGGCAGATTCTTTTTTATTATTATTTTTTAAAATTTTATTTTATTTTTAAACTTTACATAATTGTATTAGTTTTGCCAAACATCAAAATGAATCCACCACAGGTATACATGTGCTCCCCCTCCTGAACCCTCCTCCCTCCTCCCTCCCCATACCATCCCTCCAGGTCGTCCCAGTGCACCAGCCCCAAGCATCCAGTATCGTGCATTGAACCTGGACTGGCATCTCATTTCATACATGATATTTTACATGTTTCAATGCCATTCTCCCAAATCAAAAAAAGAATACATTTGAATCAGTTCTAATGAGGTGGATGAAACTGGAGCCTATTATACAGAGCGAAATAAGCCAGAAGGAAAAACACCAATACAGTATACTAACGCATATATATGGAATTTAGAAAGATGATAACAGGCAGATTCTTTATCACTGAACCACTGGGGAAGCCCTGAATTTCTTTTAATTGCATTTTTTTTTTTGAAAAATTTTCTTTCTTACAAAAACTGCTGAATGGGGGAACTGTTTTCATCATTTATTATATCTACTAATGAGGGGCTAGTTATCAAGAATATGATACAGATGATGTTGGCAAAGGTAAATCCTTATAAAAGTTTGTGAAGATCCTGCTTTATTAATGGAACTACTAGAATTTTCTAAACTAGGAAGTTAATTGTGGATATTATTATCTTTCCTTTCCACAAGCATTGTGAAGCATTTGCATTAGGAGTTGAAAATGTATCTTACTTCACCAAAGCTAAGTTTCTTCTGTATTAGAATAATTTGCTTATGGGAGATATAGAGGAAAGTATTTGTTTACAAGTAAAATACTGTAGTGATTCAGAAGATTCTACCCCTGTTCTTCCCTTTACTTGTAGCAAAGACCTTTTAATTTCTAACTTAAAAGAAGCTTAAAGGACCTCAACACTGATTCAAATGTTCATTAAGTCATAGCAAGATTCCCTTTCTTGGTGTTCATGGTGGAATTTTAGCCAGGAGACAGTAAGTGAACCTTGGCTATTTAAAAAGGGGGCGAGGACTAACAACTAGACTTAAACCAATTTTGCCCAATTTGACTGTGTACTTATAATTTCGCTCTGCAAGGTTATTTACCCCAAACTATTACTAATGTAACTTTGAGCAGATAAATAAGTAAAGCATTTTCCTTTCAGTTTTACCTCTGCTGGGTTTGTGTTCAGTGACACAGCAGTAAGTAGCATGTCCAGCCACAAGCTGATCACTGGGAGCTGAGTGCAGGGAGCCAAGAGGAGACCAGACATGATGAAAGCTGTTGCTTTCTTCTTTCCAGGTAAGGGTCCCTGGGTGCTCATCCCTGGGACCTCCTTAGCCAGCTGTTCCTCTTAACTATCTCTCCCTCTACATCCAGCTCAGGACGAGAGTGATGCATTAACAGCGCAGTGCTGGGAACACCATAGTGTGCCTGATGGTGTGCAGAAAGCCTTCTCCTCACATGCTTTTGCTGTGCAGTTCATTTTTTAACAAAGGACTAGAAAGGAAAATGTGGATGTCAGTAGAAGAGAAGAGCAGGGGGTGAAAGACCACTTTGTAGCAAATGAATTACATTCAAAGTCAATTTTTAACTAATTCTTCCTGTGGCTATTAAAAGAGCTAGCATTACATAGAGTCACAAACCAATCCCTAGAAAATGAGTATCAGTTAGAGACCCACTTCGGGGCATAAAGTATCCTCTTTAGAGAAAATCATTCTTGAAGTCCGTATATTAAGTTTGTTCTCACTATTCTTAGGCAGGTTTAAAAAATATAGCAGAAAAGAAAGATAAACGGTTGGATTTATCCATTTTAAAGAGACCATAAATTGACCTCCTGCTGATGACAAAGTACTCAGTAAGAGGGAAAAAACAAACCGAAAAAATCCACAAAGAAACCCTTCACAGCCAACAATAGAGATGGCTTCAGTTCAATTTCCTTTCATATAGAGGATCCTGCTTTGTATTTTAGTCCCATAAAACATTTATTAAGAGAAAATTCAGGAATATTATCAAATCACCAAAAAGCAAAAGCCTAATGCATGTGGGCACAAAACATTTTTGTAACTCCTTTGACATATGAGCTAGCTGTAATGTAAAATTTCTTGTTTACTCCTTTATTCATTCAATCCTTCTTTCTTCCTCCCCTTCCATATCCCCTCTCTTCTTAATTTTCTTCATTTTTTCCCTTTCTGACTTCCTTCTGTGCTTTCTTTTTTATGAAAGGCCCAATTCCAAAAAGTGGGAAGTATTATGGAAAGCTAAGTATCTTTTCCTTAAAGAACTTAGACAAATAATTTCATTTATTAGCCTTTACCTTTAACGTAGGATCTTAGATCCTTAATTCTACTGCAATATACAATGACAACTACTACTTTAATTGTACAGTAAGGAGAGTCTCAGAAAAGTGCCTTTATTGCCAGTTATCTAGTCTGTGTATTAGCTGCATTGTAGAAACTTCTTGGAGGTGACCTCTTCGAGATACACACATCTTGTCATCAACAATCCATAGGAGAGTTTGAAATGGGGTGTGAGGACTTGCTATGTTTTACTTGGCATCTTGGGAGACACCATTATCATGAACCCTTGAATTTACTGTCTTCATAGACAACTTGCTATGGGAAAGGGGGACTTCGGAGTTAACTCAGCAGCTTCTGCAAATGAATGTTCCATGAGAGGATTACTGCAGACCCCAAGAGGGGACATTATTCTTGCTCTTCATTAGAAGGGGTGAGAAAAAGCTGTCCTTTGTGTTCCTGGATAGGCAGACTTTATTCCAGTAGGAGTTTCTCTCTAGCATTCAATTCTCTAAAATTCTTAGTGCTCCCAAAGTCAGACTTGTCTTTAATGGAAATGGGATAAGGGGAATCTGAAAATGTCAAGTACAGAGTTTTATTTTTCAAGGAGACTATGGGTTTACAAATTGGGAGGGAAAAAAAATTCCTTTAAAACAAAATGAAAGTGTGATTTTAAAAGTCTTATGCATTGCAATTTGACAATATTCACTAACTGATAATGCCACCCACTTGACTAATTTACCATTTAAAGTTATTTTATAATCTCCCTGTGAGCCACCCAACATAAGTTTTCTGTGTTAAAGTGTATATGTCTGTGTGTGTATGTCCATGGATGTGTTATTACTGTTCTACAGCAGCAAATGACCTCCCACAATGTTTAAGAAACTATAAACTAACAACTCATTACTTCCTTATTTCTTTCAGTAACAATGACATTTCTGTAGAGGTAATTTTTTTTCAAAGTTAAATTTTAGTGCAATGTGTGGGTAAACAAAATGCAACTGAATTTTCAAAAGCCTATAAATAATTTTTAAGAAAATAATTGAAAACAGGAAATACAGATGAAATTGTTGGAAGTATTTGAATTTTAAAAGACTGGAAATGAAATCTGAGGAGAAAAAGACTCAGTATTTGATAATAAAAGTATTTAAAATTGACACAACCTGATTTAGTTATCTATTTAAACTTGGGAGTTTAAAGTGAATACATGCAGAAACCAATATAAAATAATTCTGTCTTTTTCTACCACTTTAAATGTGCTTATAAAAGTGAATCATAAATGCAGAATCAGTTCAGTTCAGTTGCTCAGTCGTGTCCACCTCTTTGCAACCCCATGAACTGCAGTACGCCAGGCCTTCCTGTCCATCACCAACTCCCAGAGCTTGCTCAAACTTCATGTCCATTGAGTCGGTGATGCCATCCAACCATCTCATTCTCTATCATCTCATTCTCCTCCCACCTTCAATCTTTCCCAGGATCAGGATCTTTTCCAAGGAGTCAGTTCTTCACATAAGGTGGCCAAAGTATTGGAGCTTCAGCTTCATCAGTCCTTCCAATGAATATTCAGGACTGATTTCCTTTAAGATGGACTGGCTGGATCTCCTTGCAGTCCAAGAAACTCTCAAGAGTCTTCTCCAACACCACAGTTCAAAAGCATCAGTTCTTTGGTGCTCAGCTTTCTTTATAGTCCAGCTCTCACATCCATACATAACTACTGGAAAAATCATAGATTTGACTAAATGGACCTTTGTCGGTAATGTGTCTGCTTTTTAATATGCTGTCTAGGTTGGCCACAGCTTTTCTTCCAAGGAGAAAGCATCTTTTAATTTCATAGCTGCAGTTACCATCTGCAGTGATTTTTGGAGCCAAGAAAATAAAGTCTGTCATTGTTTCCACTGTTTCCCCATCTATTTGCCATGAAGTGATGGGACTGGATGCTATGATCTTTATTTTTTTCTTTGAATGCTGAGTTTTAAGCCAGTTTTTTCACTCTCCTCTTTCACTTTCATCAAGAGGCTCTTAAGTTTCTTACATTTTGTAATTTTAAAATACCTAATTTATTAGACATGTCTTATAGGTACTAATTACAGAAAGAGATTTTGATTGGGACTTCTATTTAAACCTAAGATAGATATTATATTGAGTGTTAACCTAAGATGGATATTTTATTGAGTGCTAAACTCAAATCAATCATATCATTGTTATTTTCTTTGCAGTACCTGTAAAAGTAGAAAAATTATTAATATAAAGCACAGCATTTAAAAAATTTTCCAGTATCAGTCTCTGTCAGATAAATAATTACAAATTATCTACTCATCATCATGTTAGACATGGCCCTTTACAAAAAGACCTGTATAAATCTTACGCTCTAGGGATTTAGAAGAGGTGAGTGTCATATTAATTTGGCCCTTTTTGTATACCACTAAATATTTTTTAGAACTTTATAGAACATACGGTTTGTGGTTAAAAGTAAAATAAAAACCTTTTATAAGGTCTATGAAAAGTTGTAAGGTAACCTCCTGGCTCTGTGTGAACAATTGTAAGAGTGGAGAATTCATTGCAAAATGAGGAAAACTGATCGTTCCAAAGAACGGTCTGAGAAGTCTCTCTCATCTTTTAACCAATGGGACAAAGATTATCTCCTAAAGCAATCATGACAAATTTCCCACATCTTGTTAGCTCTTAGATTATTTGAAGCCACTTGTCCTAATTTGCTTCCTTAAATTTCCACAGGTATCCTGTAATTTAAGTAAATCTATTTTTATATTTCTTCTTATATTATGGTAGTCATTAATTTCAAACCTTCTAGCCCATTAGTTTCAGTAAGCTAAAGTGCTTGTCTTTTGATCTTTTTCCATCATGTAACTTGCTAGCACTTTTAGAAATTTCTATGCTTCTCTGTTCTATGTTCTTTCTCTTCACTGCCCACCCTTTTCTCTCCTCTTAAAGTTCTTTGACCTTTGTCATATTACTTTAAGCCTGGTCTCCATAGGATTAGAAGCTTGGCTGGTACTGTTTCTTCCCTTCTTGGACTCAATTTCAACCTCTAAACAGTTTTGGGTCACTATTCCAATGTATTCCATGCATATCCGTAGTCTAAAGTTGCACACCAAGTTGGTTACAAATATCTAACCCAAATCAGAGTTCAGGCATGCCAGCTTTCTCAGGGAGACTTTTGAATAATTATTTCATGAGTTCCATGTTCCAAGGCCGCCATTTTGTCTATGTCTCGGGCCTTAACAGAATGGTGGCTTAGGGATGCTGAGATTTCATATCTGTGGCAAACTATGGTGAATTCAAGTACAGTAGAGAGGCTTTATTGTTAAGCTGGTGAGTATACCTCTTTTGATTGCCCACTGACAGTCTTCTTAGCCTCATACTTTACTCCTCACAGAAGCTTTCCAATTAAAAAGTTCATCTCCAGGTTCTTAAAGAATTCATGCATAAAACATTTTCCTTTAAGGGCTGGGGATCTAATTCAATGCAGATTTCAAAGTGAAGAGTATGCTTCAGCCACTGATGCCATTGTTGCTGCTAAATGTAGGAAATCACCAGTGCTGGAGACTCTCCTTACAAAACAGTAAACTGTAAGTTTTCAGGGAGCCATATGCTCTGACTTCTTGAGTGGATAATGTCTTTCTTTTAGCTAAGTAGGTTGGATTATTGCTATAAGATTATTGGAACACCCATTCTAGCAGCACTGGGATCTATTCCTGTGGCCCTACTCAGATTGGAGTGTACATAAAGCAAAGTGGATAATCCCATTGACAGAGGAGTCTGGTGGGCTACAGTCCAAAGGGTCTGCAAAGCATCAGACATGACTGAATGACTGAGCACACACCCAGGAATGAGAATACAATAACTGATATCTGTATTTTTGTTTCAAGGTCTTTAAATGAACTGTACACGATATACTTTTGTGAGTCCCTGTAATGCCTAACTTTTCTAAGCAGATGCCTTAGTTCTGGGTACAGGCTACTGATAAGATTATATCTTTTTGAGATTTCTACCATTGACTAAATCTTACACATTCAGTGCATGAAGGACTTAACTCAATGGGGATATCTAATAGTCCTTCCCTTCTGACTCTCTATAGTACCTAGTAGAACTTTGATCTTTGAGGTTCTACTCTCAGACTGAAGATATGAGGGACTTAACACAATTGGTGACTTTGAGAATCAAGTCGTAGTATGTTGGATCCAAATTTCCACCTGACCTAAAACTGAGACCATATGGAGAAACACGGCTGACAGTCTGCCACAGGTAGAGGCAGGGGTTTATGTCCATGCCATTCATCCCATCTAACTACGTACAGTAAAATCAATTAAAGGGCATGTCATTTATTTCCCATTGTGCCTCTTTCCCATTTCCCATGGCCTCTTCTAGTCGGAAGTCTACTAATTCAGATCTCACTTCCCTCTACAGATGTAAGTTTAGACCGTTACTTGATATTTTTAGTCACATAACGCTATGGGATGATAGATTAAACTCGTGGAAAACTAAACCAGTCAGTATTTTTTTGTTTAACTTTCTATTAATTCAGGTCTTCATACATCTTGTACTTGTCATTTTTTTCTTTTTTAAGTAAAGAATTTTTACATGTATCATTGGTCTAGAAGGAGATATTTGGAAACTGGACTTAAAGACATATAAGCCAATTTTTCCATATTCCCCCTCTGTTTACATTTTGTTAGCTATGTTCATTTTCCCTTTACATTTAGTTTATTCTTTTACCAATAAAATTTGTTTTCCCCATGTTTCAAATTTACATAAAAGATAGTTCAGTTCAGTTCAGTCGCTCAGTTGTGTCTGACTCTTTGCAACCCCATGAATTGCAGCACGCCAGTAAAAGATAGTATGTGAAATTAATTAGAGAAAGAATCTTCAACTGTACTGTGAAAAATAAAAATAAAGAATAACACAAAGTTCTTTTGGCCATTCAAATTAAGATGAAGTTTGATGTAAAATGTCAAAACCAATTCTACATAGCCCTGCTCTAAGATGGGCAAAGGCTGAGAGAAAATGATGCAGCAAAAGTTTCTTGGTTATACTTTTCCTCAAATGCATATTTATTTAGTATTATATTACCAAGAAAATATCTCCACTCAATACCTCCATTATGATACCTTAAATAAAGACACTCAGCAAAGGAAACATTACTGGAATAATTTTGACTATCCATCTGAATGCAGTAGGCAGAAAAATTGAACAATTATCTCAATGAGAACCTCCAATAAGCACAACCCTGTCTGGAAAAGACTACAGCTTTCAGTCATGGGAATTTGGGGTCACAGCTATGTTAAACATTTGCTCAATTCAATCATTTTCCTGTATAGACCAAAGCAGAATGGTTTTATGAAATGACAATAATGTATTTCTTCAAGATATTCTACTTAGAATATGTTCAAGATGGCAAGGATTGTAGAGTAGAACTCTCACTGACAATTACTAGCATACAGATGATTTCTTATTAAAAGGCAATGTACTTTAAGTACACTAAAAGTACTTTCAAAACTGCTAGCACCTCGTGGAAAAATTTTGAAGAATGTATTCAGAAAATTCAATTTAGCCTCTATTCTGTTGCTTTCATTTTTTTAAATTCTTTATTGATACGGACAATGATCTAAATTTCAATTATTCTAAAGGTCTCATATATATTTTGTAACTCCTCCTCTTATTTTATAAGCATCAAAAATTTTCAACTCTATACCACCCTAAAATTAATTTTCTACATTGCAATAAGTTTCTACATAAAAATGGGAATTAAGTGACATTTTGCATAACATTTTTCATAATTTCACTTAACAATATCTATATCTTCTTTCAGGTTTCTGTGGTTTTTTTTGGGGGTGGGGAGGGGGGACTTAGTATTTTCCTCAAGACTGTTAATGCTTGGAAGATGGAAACTGTGTAGCTCATCAGTACCTAACAGATTTATACTGATCCACTCTTCCTGTTATCTCTCAAATTCTATTCAAGTAGATTTGAATACTATTGGATTATAGTTAGAGATTACAATTTCTCTGGACAATGTGAAAGACCTTAGATACTGCTGTTTCTTTCTCAGCAGAGAACAGAATTTTACTTAGGGGGCATTATAACATGTGCCCTGAGAAATTTTCCAAGCTGCTTTGTAAACACTTTCAAGTTCATTTGATCTACAAAAAGCTTTATCTAGTAAAAATTGTAATAAATGTGTGTACAATCACTAAAATTATCTTAGCCATTTTATTCATTCCTACTAACTTTATTATCTTTACTCTACTAAAGACAAGTATGATTCATCTTCTACCAAACATTCTCAGATTTTCGTCATAGACATAGCTTGTCATGAAAACCAATAAAGGGATCGATGTACTTTTTTAATGCACTACCTGATTACCACTGGCCCTATAATTTCTTTTAGGCCTTGGGCATGTGAATCAGTTCTATTTTCATGAATTCGTTGGGTTGTCAAAAGTTAAGGGCAATGATCTGACAAATCATCTTCAGAAGAAGGTGAGTCTAAGAAACATATTTGCTTTCATGACTTCACATAGTTAAAATGAAGAAAGACAGACACATAGTTTATGGCCTGTTATAGCAGTAAATGTGTTTGTGAAAGCTATTCCTCAAACTACTTTTTTCCATTGCATGGTATACTTTTCAATACTAAGACACAATTTTCCTATATTTCTAAATTTAGGTTATCTAGAATTAGGTGGGCATAGCAGTCACCAATACCATGTTTTATTATACAATTACTTAAGTTCAGCCGCTCAGTCGTGTCCAACTCTTTGCCACCCCATGAATCACAGCACGCCAGGCCTCCATGTCCATCACCAACTCCTGGAGTTTACTCAAACTCATGTCCATTGAGTTGGTGATGCCATCCAGCCATCTATCCTCTGTCGTCCCCTTCTCCTCCTGCTCCCAATCCCTCCCAGCATCAGAGTCCTTTCCGATAAGTCAACACTTCGCATGAGGTGGCCAAAGTATTGGAGTTTCAGCTTTACATCAGTCCTTCCAATGAACACCCAGGGCTGATCTCCTGTAGAATGGACTGGTTGGATCTCCTTGCAGTCCAAGGGACTCTCAAGAGTCTTCTCCAACACCACAGTTCAGAGCATCAATTCTTTGGCGCTCAGCTTTCTTCACAGTCCAACTCTCACATCCATACATGACCACTGGAAAAACCATAGCCTTGACTAGACGGACTTTGTTGGCAAAGTAATGTCTCTGCTTTTGAATACGCTATCTAGGTTGGTCATAACTTTCCTTCCAAGGGGTAAGCGTCTTTTAATTTCATGGCTGGAATCAGCATCTGCAGTGATTTTGGAGCTCAAAAAAATAAAGTAGGACACTGTTTCCACTGTTTCCCCATCTATTTCCCATGAAGTGATGGGACCAGATGCCATGATCTTCGTTTTCTGAATGTCGAGCTTTAGGCCAACCTTTTCACTCTCCCCTTTCACTTTAATCAAGAGGCTTGTTAGTTCCTCTTCACTTTCTGCCATAAAGGTGGTGTCATCTGCATATCTGAGGTTATTGATATTTCTCCCAGCAATCTTGATTCCAGCTTGTGCTTCTTCCAGCCCAGCGTTTCTCATGATGTATTCTGCATATAAGTTTAATAAGCAGAGTGACAATATACAGCCTTGACATACTCCTTTTCTTATTTGGAACCAGTCTGTTGTTCCATGTCCAGTTCGAACTGTTGCTTCCTGACCTGCATATAGATTTCTCAAGTTCGAACTGTTGCTTTCTGACCTGCATATAGGTTTCTCAAGAGGCAAGTCAGGTGGTCTGGTGTTCCCATCACTTACAGAATTTTCCACAGTTTATTGTGATCCACATAGTCAAAGGCTTTGGCATAGTCAATAAAGCAGAAATAGATGTTTTTCTGGAACTCTCTTGCTTTTTCCATGATCCAGCAGATGTTGGCAATTTGATCTCTGGTTCTAAAACCAGCTTGAACATCTGGAAGTTCACGGTTCACATATTGCTGAAGCCTGGCTTGGAGAATTTTGAGCATTTCTTTATTAGCGTGTGAGATGAGTGCAATTGTGTGGTAGTTTAAGCATTCTTTGACATTGCCTTTCTTTAGGATTGGAATGAAAACTGACCTTTCCCAGTCCTGTAGCCACTGCTGAGTTTTCCAAATGTGCTGGCATATTGAGTGCAGCACTTTCATAGCATCATCTTTCAGCATTTGAAATAGCTCAACTGTAATTCCATTACCTCCACTAGCTTGTTCGTAGTGATGCTTTCTAAGGCCCACTTGACTTCACATTCCAGGATGTCTGGCTCTAGGTGAGTGATCATACCATCATGATTATCTGGGTTGTGAAGATCTTTTTTGTACAGTTCTCTGTATTCTTGCCACCTCTTCTTAATATCTTCTGTTTCTGTTAGGTCCATACCATTCTGTCCTTTATCGAGCCCATCTTTGCATGAAATGTTTCCTTGGTATCACTAATTTTCTTGAAGAGATCTCTAGTCTTTCCCATTCTGTTGTTTTCCTCTATTTCTTTGCATTGATCACTGAGGAAGGCTTTATTATCTCTCCTTGCTATTCTTTGGAACTCTGCATTCAGATGCTTATATCTTTCCTTTTCTCCTTTTCTTTGTACTTCTCTTCTTTTCACAGCAGAGCAGAGGCTAATACAGTTTTGCCAAGAGAATGCATTGGTCATAGCAAACACCCTCTCCCAACAAAACAAGAGAAAACTCTACACATGGACATCACCAGATGGTCAACTCCGAAATCAGATTGATTATATTCTTTTCAGCCAAAGATGGAGAAGCTCTATACAGTCAGCAAAAACAAGACTGGGAGCTGACTGTGTCTCAGATCATGGACTCCTTATTGCCAAATTCAGACTTAAATTGAAGAAAGTAGGGAAAACCACTAGACCATTCAGGTATGACCTAAATCAAATCCTTTATGATTATATAGTGGAAGTGAGAAATAGATTTAAGGGATGAGATCTGGTAGATAGAATGTCTGATTAATTATGGATGGAGGTTCGTGATATTGTACAGGAGACAGGGATCAAGACCATCCCCATGGAAAAGAAATGCAAAAAAGCAATGGCTGTCTTAGGAGGCCTTACAAATACAATTACTTACCCAATGCCAAACATTTAATATTATCCCTGGGATAAATTATATTCTAAAATACAATGCCAAATAGTTTTTAGAATTTCTTAGAGATTATATAAGCTTATCTATTTAGTTATTTATACAAATGTTGTTGAACACTTTCCCTGAATAGAGTACTTTACTGAACATAAAATGAAGATGAAACTTCACTTAACTGCTGTCAAGTATCCACTCTGAAACATGAAGGATGAGTAGGCATTAGTCAGGCAAAATGAGACGACAGTCTCTTAAGTTTAAGAATCAGCCTTGGTAAGCCAGGAGGTGACAGAAAGTCTGACATGTTAGCAGAGACAATATAGGCGACACACCAAATGAATGGGATTCAACAATGTCAACTAGTTTTCATTACTTTCACTCCCACTACTACTGCTACCTCTGATAGTAATAATGATAATCCTAAATGCAAATTTCCAGTATACAGATAGAGGGAGACAGACAATTTTGAACATAAAATAAATTAAACTGGTATAATCTATATCACTTAATATCATGTTGCTGTTAAGTAAGAAGATGCCATTCCCAAAGCAAGAAATTTAGAAAGCAGCTACTTTCTGAAGTATCAGACAAAAAGGTCATGAGAGGTTTCTTTCCAAATGTGATATATTATTTTTTACTGGATTAATATTTTTTTAGATATATAATACTGCAGATTTTCTCAAGCAGAAATACAAACTAGAAGATTAAAAGGTCTTCTTACCTCCACTCCCAACAGCATTTTGCTACCACATAAATCCTCCTGGAACATAGAAAAAAGCCTGGAAAAGGGTATATTCATGAACCCAGGCCATGGTCCTAACTGAGATTGTTTCCACCATCTTGGTGGAATGCGGCTTCATGTTTCAGTTCAGTTCAATTCAGTTGCTCAGTCATGTCTGATTCTTTGCAACCCCATGGACTGCATCATGCCAGGCCTCTCTGTCCATCACCAACTCCCAGAGCTTGCTCAAACTCATGTCCATTGAGTCGGTGATGCCATCCAACCATCTCATCCTTTGTTTTCCCATTCTCCTCCTGCTTTCAATCTTTCCCAGCATCAGGCTCTTTTCCAATGAGTCAGTTCATCACATCAAGTGGCCAAAGTATTGCAGCTTCAGCTTCCGCATCAGGCCTTCTAATGAATATTTGGGACTGATTTCCTTTAGGATGGACAGGTTTGATCTTCGTGCAGTCCAAGGGATTCTCAAGAGTCTTCTCCAACACTACAGTTCAAAAGCATCAATTCTTTGGCACTCAGCTTGCAAGCTTTTCTTGACTTCCCTAAAACTGAAATAAGTCTACTTTCTATGTTGTCTTCCTATGAGTGAAGTGAAATTAAGTCGCTCAGTGGTGTCCGACTCTTTGCGACCCCATAGACTATAGCCTATGAGATCTTCTATGTGATCTTCCTATACTTTGCACCAACCACTATCACATGGTGGTGGTTTAGTCGCTAGGTTGTGTCCAACTCTTGCGACCCCATGGACTGCAGCCTGCTAGGCTCCTCTGTCCATGGGGATTCTCCAGGCAAGAATACTGGAGTGGGTTGCCATTTAATTCTCCAGGGGATCTTCCTGACCCAGGGATTGAACCTGGATCTCCTGCATTGCAGGCAGATTCTTTACTGACTGAGCTATGAGGGTATCATATTGTAATAAAATTATCTGCCATCTCAACTAGACAATAAGCTCTTTGAACGGACACATTTTTCCTGCTTTTTCCCCTCCAGTGCTTAGCATAAAGCTGAGATAAAGGGCTGAGTAATAGTATAAACATATTTTCCCCTTTCCAAAGAAAACTGCATATTTTTTCTATCAATCACAGGTTAAATTTTAATAAAATGATAGGATCCTTGTAGGGGCATTCAATATTTCATGGTGCTAACGCATGGTCTCATGTAGAGTTCCTATGAGTGCTTGGAAGCTCTAGCTACAGTCATCTTAGCTATGACCTGGTCATGTGTGGCAAAAGGATGCCCTAGAGTCAAGGAGCTGATCTGTTTATTAAGAAAGTGGATTTACAAACTTAGCAGCAATGCAAGTAATGCCACAACTGCCTTCCCCAGCAAACCACTATTAAGCACATATCACCACACAGTGACATCAGATCTCTTATGTCAAATCAAGACATGAGGGCAGTGACATGGAACCCCTAATCAAGGAGAGTCCCAGTATAAAGAGATTAAATACTGTGCTTGGGAAGACAGCACAGGTATTGGGAATACCTACTCTCAGCACAGGAAGATCCATACCCTCATGTCTGATAGCTCTATTCTGACAGTCAAAGACTCTTCCTCTGCAGCTGATGACATGTGTGGATTAAGAAAAGGGCAATTATGTCAGAATCTAGAAAGATTATATACGGAATCTACGTGTGTGGACATGTGTGGATTAAGAAAATGGTAATTATATACAGAAAGATAGAAAGATGGTACCAAAGAATTTATTTGCAGGCAGCAGTGGAGAAACAGATATAGAGAACAGACTTACAGACATGGGGAGAGGGGAGGAGAGAGTGAGATATACAGAGAGAGTAGCATGGAAACTTACATTATCATCTGTAAAATAGATAGCCAACGGGGAATTTGCTGTATGTCTCAGGGAACTCAAACAGGGGCTCTGATCAACCTAGAGGGGTGAGATGGGGAGGGAGATGGGAGGAAAGTTCAAGAGGGAGGGGACATATGTATAACAGTGGCTGATTCATGTTGAGGTTTGACAAAAACAACAAAATTTTGTAAAGCAATTATTCTCCAATTAAAAAATAAATAAATTAAAAAAATAAAATGGCAATTATGTCCACACATTCTAACAAATAGACTCCCCTTCAGGTAGCATCTAAAGTACTTTAGGTAAGTTCAAGGGTTTAAAATAGTTAGGCCTTACTGCACAAGGTCACTCAAAGCTCTGGAAATCTACCTGTGACTTTGCTAATTTCCTTCTCTTCCCTTCCACCCAAACATTGTCAGAGAGTACTCTGCAATCAAAAGAGGCCACAGGTGTCAACTACTTCTCTGAAATTTTCTTCTACCTTGTTTTACCTAAGTTTTGACTTTCTCCTAAGGACAATAATTTCTTTATGATCTTCTGTACAGGTGTTATTCATATTCTTAGAATTGGAAGGAAGATGATATCAAGTACAACACACGTTCCAGATCATTCATCTTTTCAAAATAAAGATACACAATACCACCACTTTGACATTCATGCTCTCTCCAGTGGACCTCCTACTACCGGTCACCCACCCATTTTCTGGATTTTCCACCCAAAGTGCACCTGGCCTTTTATCTTCCTCTACAACTTAAGATGTCTGTCATGATACTAGGTGAGTCTGATCTCTTGATCAGTGGCCTGACATAAGTGAACTGATCAGAGTTATAATTTTATATTTCAAAGCTGTTAAAATTTTACTGCTAGCTCTCTGAGAGAGATGACATCTAATAATTAGCAATGTCCAGCTGCTGTATATTATCAAATAACCCAGAGGTAAAGCCAAATTGATCATTTAAAACCTGATATCCTATGATGAAAATGGATTCCTTTCAAGAAAATGAGTTAACACGTCCATGATGTTAGTGTCTCAGACTATATCCATTTGTATCCCTTTATAGGGTTAGGTCCACTTCAGTGTTCTTACCTGGAGAATCCCAGGGATGGGGGAGCCTGGTGGGCTGCCGTCTATGGGGTCGCACAGAGTCGGACACGACTGAAACGACTTAGCAACAGCAACAACAATAGGGTTAGATTAGGAGCTTCCCAGCTGGCACTAGTGGTAAAGAATCCACCTGCCAATGCAGGTTAGACATAAGAGACACAGGTTGGAGGACATGGTAACCCACTCCAGTTATTCTTGCCTGCGCAATCTCACGGACAGAGGACCCTGGTGGGCTGCAGTCTATATGGTTGCAAAGAGTCAGACAGGGCTAAAGTGACTTAGCACGTACTCATAGGGTTAGGTTAGTAAGAACAACTTCCAAAACCCCAAGTATTTTCTCATGTACTTGGTCTTTAGTTAGTTCAAGATATTTTGTTGACTATAGATGCATTATTATGTTTGTTTAAAAAATTTATGCATTTCTGTCAGAATGCCCCACTGAAAGGGCAAAAATAGCCTTTAGTTATTTTTACAAAATAAAAAAAAACCACATATTTTGTTATTTATTTAATGCATATAAGAACTCCAAAAAGTCTAGACATTTGCTACTATAGGAAGGAAAATGTTTTCTTACCTACTTCTTTGGTCTTTGGCTAGTCTAATAATTAAATTAACATAGGACAGCTTAATAGAAAACCAAATTTAATTATGTGCATACAAGGGTCCCATAAGAATATAAGACCCAGAAGAATTCAGGTAATTGAGGCTTATATGATGCTATTCTCAGCTAAGGAAAATGGGAAGGGGTATGTGACTTTAAAGGGAAGGAAGATAAGTCACAGGAAGATGGGAAGAACAAGTGTTTTGGTAAACAAAGATTTGCCAGACACGCAGAAGCAGTAGGACACAGAAAAGATTTTGATCTCCAGGCCCAGTTGAGCTCCTTCATGGCTTAGCACACCGAGCTCATAGTCTCTGCAGTTATCTCTGGTGATAGCTCTCTTCCTGGACCAGGCCTTCTATATACATTCTTTTAGGCAGTCAACAGACAGGTAAAAGTTTTTCTTCAATCGGCTGGGTCTTGATTATCTCCAGCTCAAAAGAGCCTGCATGCCAAAGAGACACATTTTGAGGAGACTTGTTTTGAACTCCTTCACTATTGAGAGTGAACCAAGCCTTTTTTGATCATTTCTATTAATTACCATGATTGATTTAACACCAATCAGATCATCAAGCAACTGTTTCAGTATTTGGGATCTTAAAATAAAGTATTGAAGCTCTGAGGAAGGATTTTAAATTTTAAAAGAAGTCAGGGTATTTCCCAACCTTCAGATTTACAATATAGGGAGGAGATAGTCAGTGATATAACCATATTCTAATTTCATCTCAGAGGTGAGATAACATATGTGGATTAATATTTATTTTTCTTCTTACCAGCTATTTTTATGTGTCACTCCTCTAAATTAGAAGATAATATCTTCAAACTAAACAAATAACAGGCTGAAAGGATTTTTAAAAGGATATTGATTTTATAAGATGATATTAAAATTAAAAAAAATAATAAAGCCATTTAAAAAACCCTCAAAAACAAAGTAGGGAACTCATATTAAAATTGCAGGGCTAACTTCTTCATAGTATTATTTCAGGCATGCTGAATTTGTACTTTTTATATGATTTTCCCAGAGCTAAATTTAGTCTTGAATATTTTTGCTTGAGAATATCATGCATTCATTTCAGCAAATTATGTAAGCTTTTAAATAAAAATCCACATGGTATAACTATTTGTATATCTACTTATATGTATTTTTTTTTATCTCTTGTTCTTAATCTCTTATTCCAAAAGACACACACACACACACACACACAGTAATTGAAAACGTTGGAAAACATATACTGAACAACAGGAAATTAATGTACCTTCTAGCATACCTAGGATAAACACAGCTTTTAAAACTAAGAAATTAAATAAAATTATATTTTCCATACAATGTAAAAATTACCAATGTGAATGCTTTTGAGAAGGTTTCTTGGGAAAACAATCATGACAAAAGAGTATTTGAATGACAATATATAACAAAATTAAAACCAGAGAATTAATCTCTGTCTTCACAAACACTGGCTGATGCTAACACAATTGCAGAAACCATGTATTTAAAGCTACATTTTATAAAACTTCACTGGCAAAAATCAATAGATAGCTTTAGTGGGTAGAATGTGTGTAATAGTAACAAGTAGAAAGGTTAGTGTAGAAGTTAATGATTCTATCAGGAATAAAACAGAGTTAAAATGTGAAGGAAAGGTCTCCCACAAGTGGTTCATTAACCTTTAAGAACCCCAGTGTATCCTTGCTCTAAAGATTACAACAAACCCGACTCAGACTTTCCTAGCTTTTGCTAATACTCCAACTCAGCACAGTGCTGTGTACATTTCTTCTGATAGAATTATTTTTAATACAATTGTATGTTACTGCTAAAAACTAAAGACTTCTTGAGAGTCCTTTGGACTGCAAGGAGATCAATCCTAAAGGAAATCTTCCAGTCCTGAATATTCATTGGAAGGACTGATGCTGAAACTGAAACTCCAATACTTTGGCCACCTGATGTGAAGAACTGACTCACTGGAAAAGACCCTGATGCTGGGTAAGACTGAAGAAAGGAGGAGAAGGGACAACAGAGGATGAGATGCTTGGATGGCATCACTGACTTAATGGACAAGAGTTTGAACAAGCTCTGGGAGTTGGTGATGGACAGGGAAGCCTGGCATGCTGCAGTCCATGGGATCACAAACAGTCAGACAGAACTGAGCAACTGAACTGAACTGAAAAAATAGGAGGGCTAGATCGCAGCAACATAGAGTTTTTTTTTTTTTTTTTGGTTTGTTTTCCTTTCAGATCTGTCTCCTTTTTTCATCGATGGACTTCCCTGGTGGCTCAGACGGTAAAGCGTCTGCCTACAATGCAGGAGACCTGGGTTCAATCCCTGGGTCAGGATCTCCTGGAGAAGGAAATGGAAAGCCACTCCAGTATTCTTGCCTGGAAAATCCCATGGACAGAGAAGCCTGGTAGGCTACAGTCCACAGAGTCGCAAAGAATCAGACACGACTTAGTGCCTTCACTTCACTTTTGCATCGATAGCTGTACTTATCTTCGGGTTTCCTTGGTGACCCAGATGGTAAAGAATCTTCCTGAAATGCAGGAAGCCCAGGTTTAATCCCTGGGTTGGGAAGATCCCCTGGAGAAGGGAATGGCAACCCACTCTAGTATTCTTGCCTGGAGAATTCCATGGACAGAGGAGCCTCGCGGCACTAACCTCAGAATTTTGTTAATTTTCATCTTATTCTTAGCATTGATTAAATATTGAGAAAACTGAGGAAGTTTCTGCAACTGATTTGCACCATTCAGAGAAATAATATTATGTTCTTTTAGAAATCAAATACATTGTATGGTCTCTGAATTACTTGGCCAAAGTGTTTTGGAGAAGGATGAGGGTTTGGCTTACATTGTAATAATTCAGAGGTACTACTATGGTTTTTAAAAAAGCCATAGGTAGCTACATTCGCACAGACAATGACAATGTCTTTGGATAAAATTCAGTCATGGTGTTGTCCCATTTCTCTAATTGCCTTTATTTTTCAATTTTAACAAAGGAATTAAAGAAAATTCTCATCCCAAACTTACCTCTTCACATAGTATTCTTCCTGTTTCTCTTCTCCTCCCTTTCTTTCTAACCTTTCTGGTTTTCCTTTCAGCAAATTTCAGGGTAGAAGTTTAAATGAGCAGCTGCCACAGCAGGCACTGCCAATGTTCACTGGCCAACCAACCAACAGGGGGTACTCTTGTACAGGATGGCTGTCTCCTCTTTGGAGACAAAACTAACCTCTGTGACAAATTCCAAGTCCACCAGCTTGAAGCCTGAAATCCCAGACCCTACTTCCCTTCCAAATTTTCCAGTTGGTAATCCATCTTGCTGGGCTCATTCCTTGCAAATTTCCATATAATCCAAAAATGAAGCTATTTCTGTTTCTTCCTCTATTTTTGTTTCAAAGAGGGGAGAATTCAGTTTATAATTAGAGGAGGAGTAGTTTTTGGATTCTATCCCCTACATGAAATCTGCTGTAAATATGTCCTGCCAAAATCCTCAACAGTAATGTGCCAGTGTTGTAAAGGTTTAGTTCTTTTATATTTTTCCTCTAAGTTGAAATTCTCTGTCATTTTATCACATCTTGTCCTTGAAAACCATTTGTTTTCTGACCCCCTCACACAATTTTCTTTTTAAAAGATGATGTGGTATGTATGTTTTAAGCCATCCCATCTGTGACAGCTAAAGACAAAAACGTCAGCCTGAGTTTTGGCACAACTTGGGTCTCTGTCCTGTAATCTCATTTGTGCCTGTCCTAGAACTGTTCTTATTAACCAGAATCCTTATCTCATAGCCACAGCCGAGGGTAGCATTGTGGCTCTTTGAGCACAATTGATGCACTGGCTAAAATGACATCCAGATCTTTGTTAGAGCAGACATCATCTTTGGAATGGACTCGGATGTTGAAAATTGCTGAACCCCTTAATCTGGTTTATTTCTCTTGCTTGGATGATGATCTGAACGGGGTGACTTTGGAGAACAATGGCTCTGGCTCTTTGAAGTGTTGATTTTCATCTGTGCCATGATGTGATGAGCACATAAACTTTTTATATAGTTGGTCAATGATAAGACCTTCTACAAAGAACTACCAGTATTTACAATTTAGTGTTCCTGTCATTTGCCAGAAAGCTTTGTCTATAAACACAAAACAGACTTATAAAGCCAAGAGTTAAATGAGAACTTTGACTTAGCTGCTGTAATGTTATTTTTTTATATTTTTGTTCTGCTTCTTTTACATAGATTTACATATAAAACTTTGCTGGACCTTGAATCTTTGGAACCAGAAATTTTTATAGAATCAAAATTCTAAATTTCTCTTTGGTTTTAACTTTAGTTTTTAATGATAAGCTTTTACATCTTCATGTTGTATACTAAAAAAAACATAGAAATATTAATAATAAAATAATGGCTATTTATTATAATGTTTAATTCACAGGATCGACCACTTGAGACTGTTGCCTAATTTTATCTTTGTGGCATAAACAATTTTATAAATTCTTGGTAGTTTGATAATGTGTTTACCATCCTAAAAGAGTGATTATGTAGAAGACAACTCCATACAAAAGATCCCTAGTATTACTGAGACCTTTATGTTGTTCTTCAGTCAAGTCACCAAGTCGTGTCCACTTCCTCACGACCCCATGGACTGCAGCACCCGAGGTTTCCCTGTCCTTTACCATCTCCCAGAGTTTGTGCCAGTACTTTGGCCATCTGATATGAACAGTTGACACATTGGAAAAGACCCTGATTCAAATCTGCTTATTGAATATGGACTTATATCTGCCTGCAGTATATAAAACCCAAAGTTTAATCTACTATCATGGAAGATGTCATCTTGAAATCTAAAAATTTTATCTAGCTTACAACTCTAACATATAAAGCTGAATATATATAAAGCAAATAATAGAGGCATGAAAATGAAGTCGCTAAGTGATGTCCGACTCTTTGCGACCCCATGGACTGTAGCCTACCACGCTCCTCCATCCACGGGATTTCCTAAGCAAGAGTACTGGAGTGGATTGCCATTTCCTTCGCCAGAGGCTCTTGCCTACTCAGGGATCGAACCCGGTCTCCCGCATTGTAGGCAGGCAGTTTACCGTCTGAGCCACCAGTGAAGTATATAATAGAAGCATAACGTTTGCTATTTTATAACAAAGTTAAATGCTTAAGAACATAAAAGCTATGATGTCACCTGAGAAGTGGTTTTTTTTTGTACTTCCTATAATATGAGGTCAATTTCATCAAGTCTCAGTACTTGCAAAACATAGAGATGGATGACAGCCTTACTTGGATAGATGTCTAATTTCATGGTGTAGAACAGAAATAACTATAATACTTCATATAGTTCATGTTCTCATTCAGAAATCTAGAATGCTACATCCTATGTGACAGTCTGAAACTCTCCATTTATAACTGTTCTTAACCCACTGTCATGCAGTGAATAGGAAACAAAGTATTATCACAATGGAAGAACTCCCAGTTCCAGGGAAGCTCAGTCTGTGTGATCACAGACTGTTTAAATTAACAGTTAAGAGAGAAGTTCTCATGAGTTGGATTCAAAATGAGAAAAGTGATAATAAAAATCTAAAACAGAATTTCTCGATGCTGAAAGCACAAACTACCAAAAAGCCACAATTTCCTTCTAGTCAGTATGATTAGGTAGCAGATGAACAATATTACAAATCAAGTGAAACAGAACATACAAAGTTTTTAAAAAATCTGGTCACAAAAACTATCAATCTTCAAGTTGTGAAAGGTACATGTTGCTTAGTTTGTTCACTAAATTCATTTGGAAATTCCCTTTCTCTGACATTTTACTTTTCTATGACTTAAAAATGTGTGGGAAATAAGCATTTGATCTTCAGTCCATGTGCACTTAGTGATCATTCTCCATATTTTGTGTGGCCAACAATCCAAACATTAATCTTCCTATCAATCTTCATCCTTTCCAGATCTGCACATGCACAAGCCTCCACTACTCATCAGTGTGTGATGTGGGGCAATGTGCTTAAGCCCAATGAGTTACAGTTTCCTACTTTATAAAATGGGAATAACAATACATTGCTCTATTATGGTTCTTTGGGTTAAAATTCAGTTCTCCTTTCTCCCTACCTCCCTCTATTCTCTGTCTCTCTCTCCCCTGTACCTTCTACTCCCCATGTGCCCTAAAGGTATTCATCCACCTATCTCTTTATCTATCTATGTACCTACCTACCTATGTATCTATACATTCATTTGCACATTTACCTATTACCATATGGAATTGGAAAAAGTTTGCCCATATCGACAATTCAGCAGAAAATACAGTGAGATAGAAAATAAAAGAATGGGACCAAGGGCAAATAAGGTAGTCAAATCTAAATGCAGTCAATAAAGAGTCAGTTGATTTTACCAAAAACAAAACAAAACAAAACAAAACAAAATGGGAAGGAATAGAGTCCTATATCCTCCAACTGCTTTATTTCTTTTTTTCTTGGCAATTTGGAATATGGTTGTGCCCAATTTCATATCATCACAATAAACCTTGGGTTTGTTTTCACCATCAAATGGAATTGACAAGAGTTGGCAGCATGGGTGTAATGAATGCCATTTTGTAAGAGAGCTGTAACAGTGTCAAATATGCAAACAGTGCAGTACATTTTGCAAAACACTACATTGCATTTTGCCAGTGTAGAACTAACCTTACTTTTTACATTTATCTTTATGAAGTTAGGATTAGAAATACACATGTAAAGAGAATACTACTGATATTTCTAAAATCACTTGTATGGATCTTAATGATGATGATACAAAAGTTACAGTCCAAATAATACACTGGATCAAAAACAGTTTTAAAAAAATAAAAAAGAAACTTTACTGGCTGTAAATGACATTTCAAACACCCATTTTCAAAATTCTTTCATATTACTTATTAGGTGACTGAGATACTCCTATTTCATAGGAAGAAAATAAGATTTACTATTTTTCACAATATGAAACAAAATAAGAGAATTTAGCAGTAACAGATGGCACTAGTAAAGAATCTGCATGCTAATGTAGGATATGCAAAAGCCATGCGTTCAATCCCTGGGTTGGGAAGATCCCTGGAGAAGGAAATGGCAACCCACTCCAATATCCTTGCTTGGAAAATTCCATGGGCAGAGGAGCCTGGCATACTACAGTCCATGGGGTGGCAAAGAGTTGGACACGACTGAGCATGCACACACACACATACTCAATCTGGGATTTCCCCATATTTGAACATATTCCCCAAAGTTTAGAACTGTGACTAAAATTAACCCTATTTCAAACTCTAGAAAATTTGGTTTAATTATTCATTCTTCAGGATGAAACAAACACATTTTTGAGTCAACAAGAATAATTTTTAACTTTTCTTTTAGAAGGACAAAGACTGATCATTCTTATTAGCTAGTTCTAGAAATGATTTGGCATTGCCTATAATGGCAATGGCACCCCATTCCAGCACCCTTGCCTGGAAAATCCCATGGATGGAGGAGCCTGGTAGGCTGCAGTCCAGGGGGTCACTAAGAGTCAGGCACGACTGAGTGACTTCACTTTCACTTTTCACTTTGATATATTGGAGAAGGAAATGGCAACCCACTCCAGTTTTCTTGCCTGGAGAATCCCAGGGACGGGGGAGCCTGGTGGGCTGCCGTCTATGGGTTCGCACATAGTTGGACACGACTGAAGCGACTTAGCAGCAGCAGCATAAATGATCTTGGGGTTCCCTGGTGGCTCAGCAGTAAAGAATCCACCTGCAATGCAGGAGCCACAGGAGACAAGGGTTCAATCCCTGGGTCACAAATATCCCCTGAAGGAGGAAATGGCAACCCATTCCATTATTCTTGCCAGGAAAATCCCATGGGAGGAGCCTGGGGGGCTACAGTCCTTGGAGTCCAAAAAAGTAGGGCATGAATGAGCATGCATAAAAGATCTTATCTGTATGGGTTCCTTGGAATTCTTTAAATGCAAAATCCCCTTAAATCATTAGCGTGGTATATCTCTTCATTCTTGGTTATAATTAACATATGAAACATACTGTACATGAAATGTACACATATTAAGTGAGACTGTATTTGTTAAGTGAGGATATTGCTACTGGCCCTGCCAAAAGTCCTTTGGAAAAATATATTTTTATTCTCTTTGTAATATATCATTAGAGAGAAAATTTGACAATATATCTCAATTTAAGTCAGGCCAAAATTTCAAGCAACAAAAATGTTCACTATTTACTTCAGAGATCAAGGAAAAAATATTCAGAATCTTGGGAGAATTTAAAGTCTATATTCATGATGCAGACTACATTTCTGTGGCTTAGACAACCAAGAGGAGTAAGAATCCAACTTTCCAGGTTAAAACATTTTCCTTTATTCATCTTCTATGGCCATTTATCTCTATACCTCAACTGTGTAGAGTTCTTATGAAGATAAGTGGAATAGTTTGCTCTAAAGTGCTTAAACTCTTAGAAGAAAAGTATACTATACTAGCAAATTATGATTATTACTGTAACAAACACAGGAGATAATTATTTTTGAGTCAAAAAGAACAAGGCAAAGTGTGATTCTGTATTCAAAATGACATGGTGGGCGGTAAGTGATTTTCACTTCTGTAAAGAGCAATATAATACTTTTCACACTGCAATGCTTATAACATGTATCCTCTAAAGGCCTTACTTCATGTGCTCATTTTATAAAAATTTCCCTTTTCTTTCCCATTAAGTTTGTTAAATTTTGTCCTTTGTATCACCTGTGTAGGCTTAGAAAGAATTACAGAAAAGTAGTTAAATTTTTGCCAAAAACAGACTGTCAAGAATCCAATATTTCATGCATAATAATTCACTGCATTGAATATTTTCTTTTACATGATAGTTTTAATGTAAATTTATAATTTTTAGTAATAGGCTTTCCTTTACAGTTTTTCTGTGATTATTTCTTGTTTATCACAATATAGTGTCTGGTCAGAGACAATTAGCTTTGCAGAGGAAGGAAGTACTTTGTCTTTTCATATGTTCCTGAGCTTCATTTTCTATAAAGTGTATATATCCTGATTTGCATTAATTACACATGTTGTGTGGCATTCTTACTGAGCTTTAAATGATTGCATTTAAGTTAAAAGCAGGGGAATAATTCTATTCCTTTGGTTTGGCGTCCATACAAAACTGCAGACTAGATTTTGCAAATGACCGCAGGTGAAAACAACTGAGAGGTTACCACTTTTTTGAAAGAGGTGAGTCTGAAAGACAGTGCCCAGTTTTCTCCCTTTGGGTTCTTGTATCTCCCCTTTTAACATATACCCCTTTCATCTTTCTTTTCTGATACTTCCACATTAGGGTTTTAATAGGACACCCAGACTTATCCCAAATGTCACATTTGGTTATACCACTGGGTATATTTCATGCTTGAATTATTTCCTGGAAAGCATGCCCTGTCCTCTCTTTTCCACATAGATGCCAGATCCTGGTGTTAAAAAGATATAAAGATAGAGCAGGTAGCTGAAGAATCCAGGTGTGATACTCTTTCTGCTTTCCTCTGTAACTTCATTAATCATTCTGAGGCACATGGCAATAAAACAATAATTATATATTGTTTTCTATCCCATGACTGTATTTCTCTTTCTTTCTCTGTCAAATTTTCATGGACTGCAGCCTACCAGGCTCCTCCATCCATGGGATTTTCTAGGCAAGAGTACTGGAGTGGCTTGCCATTGCCTTCTCCGATAAACAAATTAGAGACTCCATATTATTTGAATTTGCATCATCATCTGGTGACTGTGAAAACAGAGTTCATGTAAAACCATGTTTTGCAATTTTCTTACTCTGACATTATTTACATTGAGAGATTTCTAAGAAAAGAAATGTGATTACTTTTGTATGTGTTCTTGATCAAGTTCTTCTTTTTCTGAAGTTGATTCTTAACTATCAGAATCTTTCAAGTATCTGACTTAAACAGGCAGATATATGTCAGTTGCTTATGGATAGTTTTAGGAAAGGTATCATGAGATCAGTCATTCCAAATTCGTAAGAGCCTAGATAACACTGGTACAGTCAACTTCATGATAATCTCTGAAGGTGGGGTGTATTGTATTACTACAATGTAATGTAATGTAATAATACTACAATGTGATGGAGTAGTGCTCTTAGGACCTAATGGGTAAAAGTATACCATAGAAAGTATTTGTTGCAAACCTCTGTACAATTGTGAAAGATGCTTTCACTTTAAAATATTAAAAGAAATCACATTCATTTATTCTAAATTCATTGAAAAGTTAGTTTAACTTATTCTGAGTGTCTTACATTACTCTAGGCTTTTGACATACACATAAACAACACTGACCAAAACTACTTATCATTTAGTTGGACTTACATTTTAGTATGGAGACAGAGACAATGAACATTATTACTAAATAAGTAAATTATACAGAATATGAGAAGTTGGTGGACTATGAGGTTTGGGGAATATCTAGAAGTTGGGTGAGCAGGATAAAATATTAAATAGGATAATAGATACACAAAACTAGAACAAAGAACCTAAGGCAGAAACATATTTGGCAAGTTCCACAAATAGGAGTGAGAGAGCACCCCCTATAATGAGCATAGGGCATGTGGCTTGTCAAAAAGGGAGTCAGAGTATGTGAAGCCATTTAGAAGTTTTGAGCAGAGAAGTGACATGATCTGACAAATTAAAATTTGCATTCCATTAGAATGCAGTCAGGGGTAGAGTCAAAATTGGATACACTATCATACAAAAACTAAAGTGTAACTTTCTTTCCACAGCAGATGGTTTTTAATTCTCTGTAAATCAAAATTTTTTGCCCAGTTGAATCAAAAAGAAATCACTTGAAGATATGGACTTGAAAGGAATCCTTATAGTCACCCTTTTGTAAAGTCTTCAGTTCAGTTCAGTCCAGACACTCAGTCGTGTCTTACTCTTTGTGACCCCATGAATCACAGCACACCAGGCCTCCCTGTCCATCACCAACTCCCGGAGCTCACTCAAACTTATGTCCATCGAGTTGGTGATGCCATCCAGCCATCTCATCCTCTGTTGTCCCCTTCTCCTCCTGCCCTCCACTCCCTCCCAGCATCAGAGTCTTTTCCAATGAGTCAACTCCTTGCATGAGGTGGCCAAATTACTGGGGTTTCAGCTTTAGCATCATTCCTTCCAATGAACACCCAGGACTGATCTCCTTTAGAATGGACTGGTTGGATCTCCTTACAATCCAAGAGACTCTCAAGAGTCTTCTCCAACACCACAGTTCAAAAGCATCAATTCTTCGGCGCTCATCTTTCTTCACAGTCCAACTCTCACATCCATACATGACCATTGGAAAAACCATAGCCTTGACTAGACGAACCTTTGTTGGCAAAGTAATGTCTCTGCTTTTGAATATGCTATCTAGGTTGGTCATAACTTTTCTTTCAAGGAGTAAGCATCTTTTAATTTCATGGCTGCAATCACCATCTGCAGTGATTTTGGAGACGAAAAAAATAAAGTCTGCCACTGTTTCCACTGTTTCCCCATCTATTTCCCATGAAGTGATGGGACCAGATGCCATGATCTTCGTTTTCTGAATGTTGAGCTTTAAGCCAACTGTTGTACTCTCCTCTTTCACTTTCATCAAGAAGCTTTTTAGTTCCTCTTCACTTTCTGCCATAAGGGTTGTGTCATCTGCATATCTGAAGTTATTGATATTTCTCCTGGCAATCTTGATTCCAGTGTGTGCTTCCTCCAGCCCAGCGTTTCTCATGATGTACTCTGCATAGAAGTTAAATAAGCAGGGTGACAATACACAGCCTTGACATACTCCTTTTCCTATTTGGAACCAGTCTGTTGTTCTATGTCCAGTTTGAACTGTTGCTTCTTGACCTGCATATAGGTTTCTCAAGAGGCAGGTCAGATGGTCTGGTATTTCCATCACTTTCAGAATTTTCCACAGTTTATTGTGATCCACATAGTCAAAGGCTTTGGCATAGTCAATAAAGCAGAAACAGATGTTTTTCTGGAACTCTCTTGCTTTTTCCGTGATCCAATGGATGTTGGCACTTACTTCCCTGCAAATAATCATATTGTATTGTATAGTCATGGAGAAGGCAATGGCACCCCACTGCAGTACTCTTGCCTGGAGAATCCCATGGATGGAGGAACCTGGAGGGCTGCAGTCCATGGGGTCGCTGAGGGTTGGACACGACTGAGCGACTTCACTTTCACTTTTCACTTTCATGCCTTGGAGAAGGAAATGGCAACCCACTCCAGTGTTCTTGCCTGGAGAATCCCAAGGACGGGGGAGCCTGGTGGGCTGCTGTCTATGGGGTCGCACAGAGTCGGATATGACTGAAGCGACTTAGCAGCACCAGCAGTGTATAGTCAAAACATGTATAGTGTCATCCCTAATAAAATGGACGTTAGAATAAAAAGAATTCTAGATATTCAGATAACCAAGACCTATCCCAGATATGGTGATGAATTGTTTATGGGGTGAGGCCTGAATAAGGATATATATGTTTAGGAAGTTCCACACACTGTGCAATTGCAATGGATTTCTGGTCTTCAATATTTATTCCTTTCCAGGTATGTATATGTGAGGAATATGTGTGGTCTTCAATATTTATTCCTTTCCAGGTATGTATATGTGAGGAATATGTGTGTGTGTGTGTGTGTGTGTGTGTGTTTCAGAAAGAGCGAAACAGAATAAAACAGCTAGATGAATAAAGTAAAAATGAGCAGGTTATCTATCATCATCTCTCTACCTATCCATCTATCTATATGTAATTATGTTTTATTTTAAAGCAACAGTACCTGATTTCATCTTGAAAAATCAATGAAATAAAAATTATCTGGCATTATTTGTTAGCAGGGATAAAGTCAGGATACCAGGATACTACTGTAGAATGTACCCTTTTATTCCTAGCAGCATAAAAGATAAATCATTAAGTAAAAACAAGTAAGAAAAGTTGGTGGTCCTACAATGTGAGTATACAACCCTCTTGACCGTATCTGTTGCTCACCTCCTGTTTACAACATTGGCCAAGCAAACTGCCTAAGTGGTCAGTGTTTTTATTAGAAGTTTTAATCTCAATTCCTGTCATTTCACTACTTTACTTTTATTCTATGTGTTTGTAAGGTTGTGACTTTGATTTTGAATTAAAACTTAAACATCAATACATAGAAAGTAACATGTCAGATTAGGGTAGAAAGGAAGTATCTACAGGTAAGAACTCCTATAAAGAAATCCCAAAATGTAAGTTGATATTAAAATAGATTTGTATATTTTCTCTAGGGTTAGCTGACGTCTCACATTTCATCCTGTGTCATCTTTGTTACCAGTGCTGCTAAGTGGCTTATTCCAGTTATTTGTATATTTCTGACAGTGCTTTTCTTTCCTCTGATTTCCCAAAATAGAGCTTTCCTAAAACTTTATAAAATTTTGAAGTTAATTATCTGCAAGAGGAAATTTCACAGGCAAAAATTAGGGAAGCTTTCAAATTATTTAACTTTCTTTCTTTTATGTATTTTAGTTATTAACACTTTTATGATGTCTTGTTGAGGTCAAAGAGAAAACAACATACCATAAGATTTTTTTAAAAAAATCCTACCTAAAATGCACTCAAATTGAAAATAGCTTCTATTATGTAAAAGTATTAACAATGTGTTGCTTGGAATAAGATGGGAGAAGTCTTAACATTTATGCACAGTTCATAAATACATGTGACCTTCAAAAAGTGACAGAAATATATGGTAAGATAAAGATTTTATGTATCTATTAATATGAATATTTTCTGTCAACATACATTCACCCTGTCATGCTGGCTTTTCATAATTGCTATCTCAAGAGCTTTAATTATCTCTTAAAATTATAAGTATTTACATTTGCTTTGTCTCATGTTTGCTTACCACTAACATGTCACATTTTTTTATGTGTGATGACAAATGGTCACTCATCATTAATAAAATGACAGGGCTCTTATCCAAGCTGTAAACACAGTAGGTTTTTAAAACAAGCTTCAGAGATTAAATCTCCTCTGTGATTTCCGACGGAGCATACACATCAATAGACTTGACTGTGTGCTGTCAGTTTCTCTATGGAGGCTAACTGAGTTATCCACTACATGTTATACACTTAAACTCACAGTATTCTTTTAAAAACTACAGTTGAAAGTGAGCAAGTAGTTAGAGTGTTTGCCTTTCTCTGAGGAATCCAGGTTTATTTATAAAATGGAAAACAGAAAAGAGAAATATACCTTGTGTTTGATCTCACATCTCATTTGTATTTCACCATGTTGTAGCAGCAGTGAGCTACATACCTTATTTAAAATAAATAAATTATATTTATGACATGTGAGTTTCAGTAGTTTGAATCATTCTTGAATCAACTATCAAGGTCTCAAATAGGAGCAGCTGAAGAGAGCTGACTGTGACTGCACTGCTCTTGCCAAAGTCTCCTTTGCACAAGGGGTTCCCTAATCTTTTTTAAAAAATTGAAGTACAGTTAATTTACAATATTATAGTATTACATGTTTGAGGCATACAGCACAATGATTCAGTATTTTATACATTATACTCCATTTAAAATTATTATAAAATGTCTGTATTTCACTGTGCTGTATAATAATCCTTGTCCCTTCTCTATTTTATACACAGTACCTGGTATCTCTTAGTCCCATATCTTATGCCTTTCACCATTTTTATCCCTATTGACACCTGTTAGTTTTCTATATTTGTGAGTGTATATTTGTTTTGTTATATAAAATTGCCTGTTTTATTTTTTCAGATTTCACATATAAATGATGACATACATTATGTGCCTTTCTCTGTGTGACATATTTCACTAAGTATAATTCTCTCTAGGTCCGTCCACATGGTTGGAAATGGTGGAATTTCATTCTTTTCATGGTTGAGTACTATTACTTTGTGTGTGTTATCCATTCATTTGTTGATGGGCGTTCAGGTTGCTTCTACATATTGGCTATAACATGTAATTCAGCTATGAACATTGGGGTGCATGTATCTCTTTGAATGAGTGTTTTTGTCTTTTTCAAATACCAAAGAATGGAACTGCTGGAATATATGGGAATTCAATTTTCAGTTTACTGAGGAAATTCTACAATGTTTTCCACAGTGAATGTGCCAATTTACATTCCCACCAACAGTTTACAAGGGTTCCCTTTTCTCCACATCCTCACCAACTTTTGTTATTTGTAGACATTTTGATGACAGTCATTCAGGTGTGAGGTGATATCTCACTATGATTTTGATTAAATTCCTCTAATGATTAGCAATGTTGAGCATCTGTGCATGTGCCATTAGTTATCTGTATGTCTTCTCTGGATAAACGTCTGTTTGGCGCTGCCAGCCATTTTTTAATCTGGTTAGTTTAGTTGTTGGCATTAAGTTGTATGAGCTACTAGCTCTTGAGGTTTGTGAAGTTTTTAGCCATACTTCATCAAATGCACTTTCAACTTCTTTTTCTTTCTCTTCTCTTTCTGGGTCCCTGTAATGTGAATGTTGGTACACTTGATGTTATCCCAGAGATCTCAACTGTTATCATTTTTTCATTTGGTTTTCTTGTTGCTGTTCTGATTGGTTTCCATTATTCTATCTTTCAGATCGCTTACACATTTCTTGCATCACTTTGTTGTTATTCATTCTATTGTTTGTTTGTTTCCCTGTTTCAGTCATTGAGTTCTTCAATTCTTACTTTTTAGGTGCTTTTTTAGAGTTCCTAACTCCTGTTAAAATTCTCACTGTGCTTATCTAGTCTTTTCCCTAATTCAGTTAGCATTCTTCTTGAATTCTTTATCTTTGTTTATTTTTGTTTCCTTATTTTTCAGGGACTTTCTCTTGCTCTTCCAATTGGGATCAGTTTCTCTACTTTCTTTTTGCTTAATTTTCTCTCTCTCTGAACTCAGTTGAGATAGCTACGTATTGCAATTTTGAACAGTTGTCCTTAAGTGGGGGCATCCCTATACAATCTGCATGTATCCAGTGCCTATGGTGAAAGATCTGCTTTCAATGTGAACACAAGTTACATCTTTCCTCAAAGATGTGGTGTCCAAGCAGCTGTCACCTTGGTAGATGGTGGGGCTGAAGATGGAGAGGCTACAGTTATAGCTAGGTGTGAATGCAGTGCTTCCCTTCTGTTCAGTAGACATTTGTGCCCTACCAGGGGTGGAATCAGATCCCAAGGGTCTTGAGGGCAGGGTCCAATCTGTCTCTGTTCCATTTAAGTGTGTGTTCTCCTCTTTCCCAGCTTTGGCATTCTTGTCCCAGAAGGGAGCCATACTGGAGCATGAAGGGCCTGTGCAGGCTCTTGGCTTGTAACAGGGTGCAAGCTGCAGCATTTTGCCCACCAACAGCAGTTCCAGTTTGCTTCTGAGACATTGGCTGTGCAAGTGCCAGTAATGGCTGCCCACATCTTGCTTCAGTACAGGTTCAGGTCTGGATCTTCTTTGTCCCTCACAGTCAATCATTCTCTCCAGCCTCTGCCACCCTTGCCCTAGTGTGCAGCTGTGCCACAGGGCAAGTGGGGCCCCTGTGGGCTCTTTGTAAATATGGAGGGGTGTGGGCTGTGGTGGGCCCAGTGCCATGAGGGATTAGGACCACTTCTAATGTGCTACCTGTGTAATTGCCAGTAATGTCTGCCCCTGTTCCCTTGGATGCTGCTTTGAGTCTGAGTCACCCCTGCACCTCATGGTGGAGTTATTTCCTTGGTTGCAGCAGCCTTTGCATCAGTGTGGAGCTTCCATGGGATGTAAGCAGGGCTGGAGCTTTCACTGGGTTTAGGTTGGGGGCATGTCCCAGGGTGGATGCAGGAAACCAGGCAGTACTTCAAGCAGCTTTCAACCCACCCTTACTGCACTGCTTTGGGAGCAAGCGGCATGTGCACACTCCTCACGTGCGGAGTCCAGACTCCCCACAGTCCTTCTGTTAGGCTCACAGCCCTCCAAACAGCAGAGCGGGTTCATATTCCCCCTATTGGACCCTGGGACTGGATATGTGACTGGAGTCACCCACTCTCCAGGACGTATCTCCATCTATGTTATCTCCCTTTCCCTTGAGTCCCTCCCAGGAACACAGGTCTCGACTGTTCCTTTTCTTCCTACTCAATTCTGTATAGATCATTCTTACAGCCTGAGTTATATAGTTGTCTTTATGTGAGTTTCTGGATAGTTTTCAGTGAGAACTGTTCCATATGTAGATGTATTTTTAACCTGTTCATGGGTTCAGGTGAGGTCCATGTCCTCCTATTCCACTATCTTGATCTATACCCTTACATATAACTTATTTAAGCTTAGTAAGAGCAGGAATTACTTATTTTTAAAAGTGACTTAGTAATTTAATGCATCCCATGTCTAAGATGTGTTACTCTTTAATAAAGCTTTGTTGAAAGTAAATGGATCATGTCACAGAAAGTTGGTCTAACAATTTATTCATATAAAATAGCTTTAAGGGTATAATAACACCATTTTTGAAAAAGTATAACTTACAAAACTAAGTCAATTTCCTGTCAAAAATGTATATGCAATGTTTAAAAATTTTATGTTTTAGTGGTGAAAGATGTTTTAAGACATAACAACTGAAGACAGAACAGTAATATCTACAGGGACTATATTTGAGTATCCGAATATCTTCACCTCAAAATAGAATATTTGTTTTTTTCTTATTCATAATATAGGCCACACTGCATATTTAATCAGTATAATTTAGGTTTTTACTCAGGGACTCTATTTATACAGTCATTGAAATATTTAGTATGAGCAAGGGATAAATAAAAAGACAAAGCGTAGTCACTACCCTCAAGGAAGGTGAAATCAAATTGGCAACGGCAAAGGACAAATATTATAAACAACTTAAAAATACTGTAAATAAATTCTGCAAATGCATGAGATGTATAAAGGAGGTTCAATAGAAAAAGAGAAGTAAAGTATTTTAAGAAATATTTTAATAGTGGAATTGACAATATCATGTGCCTAATAAATGTGAGAAAAGGGAATAATGAATTATTACTAAAATTTCTTGCTACCATAATTGGGTGGATTGACTCTCATGACCAAGGTATTTTGAGTAACTTAGGCTGAAAATAGTATTTGATTTGGAGTATATGAAATATAAAGTATGTGTTGTTCATTCTCAGAAAGTCTAATGTTCCAAGCTCTCAATAGAAATTTTCAAAAAGCAATTAGAAATGCATCTGTAGTTCAAATAATTTGGTAGTTATCAGAAATGAAGCAGCAACTGAAAATATATTTAAAATAAAAAAAGATTACTCAACTTAGCAAAAAATATAATCATTAAGGCTTGCCATTGAAAACTAAGTATGAATTTTAAAAGTAGAAAAGGGAGGCAAATGTCTCACTTTGGAAATATAAAAGGTAAGAGACTGAGCACAGAATTTTTGTGATGAATAGATGATATCTTTCAAATATGTTAAAAATCATATGCAAAAATAGATGCAGAACTCTTTACACACATGTACATACACATATGCTTGTAATAGTCTTAATTCCTGATGAATAACTAAAAACTGACATTTTTGACATAAAATTTTGGTAGGTTACAGTACACTGGTGGATCACTGTAACCTAATGATGGTATTTTCATTCATTTTTTAAAAGTTCTATTTTTCAATATTTTAAAACAACAGGTTATTTTATCATGTTTCCTGGTGATGAACTCTTAGTTTTTGTGGTTTATAAACCTCTTTAAGTTCAGATTGAAGAATTTTTTTGTTTTTCCCCCAATTAGAATAGAAGTCTAGCTTGGCTGCTGTTTTCAGCTAGTGCTTTAAACACATCCTTCCACAGTCTCCTAGTTCTCATCAAGTTTGCTTGAATATTAGATGTCGATCTTTTTGCTCATTTGAAAAGGTTACGTAGTCTGTGACTTCTTTTGAACTTTTTGTCTTTGATATCTAGCAGTTTAAACTAGTATATGCTGAGATGTTCCTTTTATTTATTTATTTAAATTTTATTTTATTTTTAAACTTTACATAATTGTATTAGTTTTGCCAAATATCAAAATGAATCCATCACAGGTATACATGTGCTCCCCATCCTGAACCCTCTCCTTTTATAATTATTAGGGTTCTCACAGCTTTCAGAATCTATGGGTTAATGTTTGTTATAAATTGAAATTTTTAGTCAGTATCACTTCAAATATTACCTCCTTCCTACTTTCTTCTCTCCTTTATGATTCCACTTATTGTTATATTAGCTATTTTCCTTTGCCCTGCATGCTACTTGGGTTTCCACTTGAGCTGTTTAAACCCATTTATTGATTATCAATTATTATTTTCAGTTCTTAAATTGCACTTAATCTTTTATATTATATACTAAATCTCTGATGAATGCCTTCATATTTCATTCTTAATCCTCATTTTTAATAAGTTACTTATAGTCACTTGAGATCTCTTGCCTGCTAACTGTAATATCTAGTTTGGCTATTTCTTTCTTAGCTTTTGATCTTATGACATGATCTCATGAACTGATTATATATTTACTCAATGTAGAGCATTTTGTATGAAAGATGAAGCAATCTTCCTCCAATTAATGTTTATCCTTTATTATTTCAGTCGGACTGAGTTGGACTTATCACTTTATTCAAATCAAGGGAAGACTTGATAAGGAGCTAGATTTACCTTTGGCCCCAGAGCATCAGTTCAGTTCAGTTCATTCACTCAGTCGTGTTTGACTCATTGAGACCCATGAATTGCAGCATGCCAGGCCTCCCTGTCCATCATCAACTCCCGGAGTTCACTCAAACTCACGTCCATCGAGTCAGTGATGCCATCCAGCCATCTTATTTTCTGTCGTCCCCTTCTTTCTCTTGCCCCCAATCTCTCCCAGCATCAGAGTCTTTTCCAATGAGTCAACTCTTCGCATGAGGTAGCCAAAGTACTGGCGTTTCAGCTTTAGCATCAGTCCTTCCAATGAACACCCAGGACTGATCTTTAGAATGGACTGGTTGGATGTCCTTGCAGTCCAAGGGACTCTCAAGAGTCTTCTCCAAAACCACAGTTCAGAGCATCAATTCTTCGGCGCTCAGCTTTCTTCAGTCCAACTCTCATATCCATACATGACCACAGGAAAAACCATAGCCTTGACTAGACGAACCTTTGTTGGCAAAGTAATGTCTCTACTTTTTAATATGCTATCTAGGTTGGTCATAACTTTTTTTCCAAGGAATAAGCATTTTTTAATTTCATGGCTGCAGTCACCATCTGCAGTGATTTTGGAGCTCACAAAAATAAAGTCTGCCACTGTTTCCACTGTTTCCCCATCTATTTCCCATGAAGTGATGGGACCAGATGCCAGGATCTTTGTTTTCTGAATGTTGAGCTTTAGGCCAACCTTTTCACTCTCCTCTTTCACTTGCATCAAGAGGCTTTTGGGTTCCTCTTCACTTTCTGCCATAAGGGTGGTGTCATCTGCATGTCTGAGGTTATTGATATTTCTCCCGGCAATCTTGATTCCAGCTTGTGCTTCTTCCAGCCCAGCATTTCTCATGATGTACTCTGCGTCTAAGTTAAATAAGCAGGATGACAATATACAACCCTGACGTACTCCTTTTCCTATTTGGAACCAGTCTGTTGTTCTATGTCCAGTTCAAACTGTTGCTTCCTGACCTGCATATAGGTTTCTCAAGAGGCAGATCAGGTGGTCTTGTATTCCCATCTCTTTCAGAATTTTCCACAGTTTATTGTGATCCACACAGTCAAAGGCTTTGGCATAGTCAATAAAGAAGAAATACATGTTTTTCTGGAACTCTTTTGCTTTTTCGATGATCCAGCAGATGTTGGCAATTTGATCTCTGGTTCCTATGCCTTTTCTAAAACCAGCTTGAACATCTGGAAGTTCATGGTTCACGTATTGCTGAAGCCTGGCTTGGAGAATTTTGAGCATTACTTTACTAGTGTGTGAGATGAGTGCAATTGTGCGGTACTTTGAGCATTCTTTGGCATTGCCTTTCTTTAGGATTGGAATGAAAACTGACCTTTCCCAGTCCTGTGGCCACTGCTGAGCTTTCCAAATGTGCTGGCATATTGAGTGCAGCACTTTCACAGCATCATCTTTCAGCATTTAAATTGCTCAACTGGAATTCCATCACCTCCACTAGCTTTGTTCGTAGTGATGTTTTCCAAGGCCCACTTGACTTCACATTCCAGGATGTCTGGCTCTAGGTGAGTGATCACACCATCATTATTATCTGGGTCGTGAAGATCTTTGTACAGGTCTCTGTATTCCTGCCACCTCTTCTTAATATCTTCTGCTTCTTTTAAGTCCATACCGTTTCTGTCATTTATCAAGCCCATCTTTGCATGAAATGTTCCCTTGGTATCTCTGATTTTCTTGAAGAGATCTCTAGTCTTTCCCATTCTGTTGTTTTCCCTTATTTCTTTGCATTGATTGCTAAGGAAGGCTTTGTTATCTCTCCTTGCTATTCTTTGGAACTCTGCATTCAGACGCTTATATCTTTCCTTTTCTCCTTTGCTTTTCACTTCTCTTCTTTTCAAAGCTATTTGTAAAGCCTCCCCAGACAGCCATTTTGCTTTTTTGCATTTCTTTTCCATGGGGATGGTCTTGATCCCTGTCTCCTGTACAATGTCATGAACCTCCATCTATAGTTCATCAGGCACTCTATCTATCAGTTCTAGTTCCATAAATCTATTTCTCACTTCCACTGTATAATCATAAGAGATTTGATATAGGTCATACCTGAATGGTCTAGTGGTTTCCCCCACTTTCTTCAATTTAAGTCTGAATTTGGTAATAAGAAGCCCATGATCTGAGCCACAGTCAGGTCCCAGTCTTGTTTTTGCTGACTGTATAGAGCTTCTCCATCTTTGGCTGCAAAGAATATAATCAGTCTGATTTCAGTGTTGACCATCTGGTGATATCCATGTGTAGAGTCTTCTCTTGTGTTGTTGGAAGAGGGTGTTTGCTATGACCAGTGTGTTCTCTTGGCAAAACTCTATTAGCCATTGCCCTGCTTCATTCTGTATTCCAAGATGCCAAATTTGCCTGTTACCCCAGGGGCTTCTTGACTTCCTACTTTTGCATTCTAGTCCCCTATAATGAAAAGACATCTTTTCATTTATAGTCTAACTTTTGTCCTTCAAAGTTAGACTATGAAGTTAGACCTTCATAGAACCATTCAACTTCAGCTTCTTCAGCATTACTGGTTGGGGCATAGACTTGGATTACTGTGTTATTGAATGGTTTGCCTTGGAAAGGAACAGAGATCATTCTGTCGTTTTTGAGATTGCATCCAAGTACTGCATGTTGGACTCTTTTGTTGACCATGATGGCTACTCCATTTCTTCTAAGGGATTCCTGCCCACAGTAGTAGATATCATGGTCATCTGAGTTAAATTCACCCATTCCAGTCCATTTTAGTTCGCTGATTCCTAGAATATTGACGTTCACTCTTGCCATCTACTGTTTGACCACTTCCAATTTGCCTTGATTCGTGGACCTAACATTCTAGGTTCCTATGCAACATTGCTCTTTACAGCATTGGGCCTTGCTTCTATCGCCAGTCACATCCACCACTGGGTATTGTTTTTGCTTTTGCTCCATCCCTTCATTCTTCCTGTAGTTCTTTCTCCACTGATCTCCAGTAGCATATTGGGCACATACTGAACCAGGGAGTTCCTCTTTCAGTATCCTATCAATTTGCCTTTTCACACTGTTCATGGGGTTCTCAAGGCAAGAATACTGAAGTGGTTTGCCATTCCCTTCTCCAGTGGACCACATTCTGTCAGACCTCTCCACAATGACCTGCCTGTCTTGGGTGGCCCCACACAGCATGGCTTAATTTCATTGAGTTAGACAAGGCTGTGATCTGTGTGATCAGAATGACTAGTTTTCTGTGATTATGGTTTCAGTGTGTCTGCCCTCTGATGCCCTCTTGCAACACTTACCGTCTTACTTGGATTTCTCTTACCTTGGACGTGGGGTATGTCTTCACAGCTGCTCCAGCAAAGTGCAGTTGCTGCTCCTTACCTTGGACTAGGGGTATCTCCTCACCACTGCCCTTCCTGACTTTGAATGTGGAGTAGCTCCTCTTGGCCCTCCTGCGTGCATTTACTTCCAGAGCATAGTTTCACATTTTTTCACTTGAGACCCCAGCACATGCTGTGTTCACTAGGGCATTTCCCCTGGAAGTTAACTGACCTTATCTGCACAGTCTACTCCACCTCTGTTTTGTAATGCTGATCCCTTAAATATTAGTTCCTTCAGCTGTTTTAGCTGTTCTCCAAATATCTTTTATTCAGTAGCTTTTCTTGACGTCTTTGATAACAATGTTGTTCTTCCAAGAGCGACTTCATCATAGGCACAAGTAAAAGTCCTACAATATCTTCTGAAAAAGCAATTAGAAATCATTGAGCAAATACAGATAGTAAATATTAAATTTCATAATCCTTACTTCACAAGGTTGATTTAGAGATTAAGTGAAACAAAAAGTTTAGAAAATGATACAAAATTATATACATATTTACTGCTTTCATCATTACTGAGAAATTTCCCTCAATTTTATAATGTCTTAGCATCCTAAGTTGTATTACTCTTAGAGGCATGGTAATAAATAAGTTATGAGGATTTAATATAATTTTCCAGTGGTCATGTATGGATGTAAGAGTTGGACTGTGAAGAAAGCTGAGCACTGAGGAATTGATGCTTTTGAACTGTGGTGTTGGAGAAGACTCTTGAGAGTCCCTTGGACTGCAAGGAGATCCAACCAGTCCATTCTAAAGGAGATCAGCCTTGGGATTTCTTTACAAGGAATGATGCTAAAGCTGACACTCCAGTACTTTGGCTACCTCATGCGAAGACTTGACTCATTGGAAAAGACTCTGATGCTGGGAGAGATTGGGGGCAGGAGGAGAAGGGGACGACAGAGGATGAGATGACTGGATGGCATCACTGACTCGATGGACGTGAGTCTGAGTGAACTCTGGGAGTTGGTGATGGACAGGGAGGCCTGGCGTGCTGCGATTCATGGGGTCGCAAAGAGTCGGACACGACTGAGTGACTGAACTGAACTGATGGTGACTATAACTAATAATATTGTACTGCATATTTTAAAAGTCTCTCATCACAAGAAAAAATGATGGTCAAGTACTTTGGGAAAACATTAGAGAATAAATGTGGTCATCTGTTAATTATGGACCCCTTATATAGAAGCAGGTAAGAGAGTGAACTAATTCCTCTGATGTCCAGTTTTCTGGAGAAGACTATGCTCAGTATTGTAAAAGAACATGATACTAGTATAGTATACAATTTTACAAACCAAAAAAATATATAAGTAGTTAATATGTAGCTCTAATCTGTAGGCTTCATTTTTATTTGTGGTAAAGAAATTGTAAATTACCTTAGATACTATCAACTTTATATATCACATTTGTAGGAATGCTTCCATCTAAAACCCACAGTTAAATATAGTAATTGCAAAATAAGTTACAACATTTTTTTAAAGAGGTGACAAAATGAGGCTTATTCTATCTTTACCCAGAAACTAATATGCGTGTCTGTGTGAAATTAGATATGAATGGTGGTCATATCTAGGCACAAACCCCCCAACAAAAGGGATTATTTTAAACAAGAGCAACTATAAAATTTAACAAATGCTTCAGACATTTATAACTCTGCACAAATATAATGAAACCTACACTTAATACTTATATTAAACTTCAGATTTTATGTGGCAAAATACTATGCCCAGTGAATTAGAAATGTCTTTATCAATCTTAAGTGAATATGAAGACAACTGACAAAAAATTATGTTTATTATAAAGGACAAATAAGGTAAAATATTTTATGCTTTATTGACAAAACTCACATTCCCTTGAAATAATAAAAAACTCACATTCCCTTGTGCTACAGACCACAAGAGTGGTGTTTTCTGATTATGAAACAAAACCTAAATTTCAATAAGAACAAAGGATTACGTTTAAAGATATCCACATTATTAAATATCAATCTAATTCAATGACAGTGGAATGAAAGCTTAAAAAATAAATTATCTGACATAAAGACTTCTGTCTTGGGGTGGGTAATAGTTACTATGGATGTAATTTCATTGATTTCATATGAACTGCATCATGAAGAAATTTTCCCTCAAATATAATACAATATCAGAAAAGAAGTAGAATAACTTTGATGTGCTAATTTTAAGCACTTGAGTAGAACAAAATTGTATTGTAGCTAACAACTAGATAGAAAAATGACCAAAGATAAAGATGCTGTACAGCTATTTTTGCATTTAAATATTACTGAAGTTATATACAATTTTATATAATAAAAAGGATGTTAATAAAACTACCATAATATTACTTTTAAGACAATCTTAAAATCTGCATACAAATAAACTAAATCAGGGCCTCCTGACCCTATGGCATAAAATATGGGACGTGGATCTACTATGTAACTACACAGGTTACCAATCCACTATGTTTCAATGAAAACACTGTTTATTCCCACTGACATTACATTTGTAGCAAGACTTTTTATCTTTTGAGTACTCATATTTGGACCAACACTGCTAAATGTAGCAGAGATTAGCTATCTAGCTATCATCTATCTATCATCTGTTTATCACCTGTCTGTAAATATCTATACAGAAATACAATTTATTATGGGGAAAAAGATATCTGGATGCAATCACATCTCCTTTTCTCCTACCCCCAAGGCTTTTCCATAAACACCATATTACTACCTTCAGTATCTCTCACTACACATTAAAGGAGAAAGTTTGTAGAGTCACTTATCTTTAGCAATTATTTCATTATCTGTGAGAAATAAGGTTTAACTAGAAAGGCTATATTTAAAAAATCAAAGAGATTTCTGACAGATGGGGAGAAGAGAAAACAGTATCTACTCAAACATGGGTCTGGAGGCAGAGGTCGGGATTTGGCTTGTGATGGTCTTCAGAGCTGGTTTGTGTCAACAGAGAATTGGACAATGAAGATGGGCTTTTGGGTGACATCACTACAGCATATAAACTGAATCTCCTTTCATGCTTTTGACAGCTGAGAGTAAACATTTTCTATTGCTTGAAATTACTATGTAGTTGAAACCAAGAAAATAATTCTGTGATATCCCATTTAACCATATTTGTGATTCCTCATGCAATAGAAGCCCTCCTGAATTCTCAGCACATGATTTCTCAGTCACTACTTCACCTCCTATAAAGTCATTTTGTTAACCGTTCCTCACAAATCTCTTTTTATGTGGTAATAACCCTGACCCTGCTACTCTTCAGAGACCCTTCATCACCAACGAAGCCCTTGATAGCTGTTTAACATGTATAGATCTGACTCAAGATAATCTACAGGAAACTCCTTTGGATAATGCTGACTTCTTATGGCTTACTGATGGTTCTTATTTAAAAGGTGACAATGATAAATATTGTACTGATATGCTACTGCAACTCCTTTTGATGTTGTTGAGGCAGCCTCTTTAGCTATGGCTACTTATATGTGCTTACACAGGTTTGTACTTCAGCCAATGGCAGACTGCCAATATTTTTACTAATAGCAGATAGTCTTCTGGAGTAGCTCATGCTTTTGGAATTTTGTGGAAGCAACGTGATTTCTTTACTTCCAGGGGAAATGAAAGTAAAAATGGCCCCTATGTTCAGTAATTGCTGGATGCAATACATTTACCTGCCACTTTAGCTATTATTAAGATTCTAGGACATTCTAAATTTGACACTCTAGAAACTAGGGAAATCACTTTGCTGGCATTTCTGCAGAAATTGCTGCCCTCAAAGGAACCAACAGCAGCCAAACCTCTGTCATGGTCTAAAGGGATAGTTCCCCTAATGATAACTTAGAAAAAATGGCTAGAGAAGCCCAACAATCGACTTCATAAAAGAAAAAATAAAATAAGATTGGAAATTTAACAGTTGTTAGTTTGATATAAAGACAAAGCTCTGGTTTGGACCAAGTAACAACCTAGTCCTACTGGAGATTCTAAAATTCCCACTCATAACCACTGTACCTGCATTAAACCACTGATCTACTGACAAAAGGATGGCCTTCATGAATCAATATTAGCTGGGAAACATTAACAAGGCTGAACAAACTGCCTACTTCATTTGTCCCATTTGTCTGAAGTACAAGCCAGGGAAGCCTGTTTATACTCCTCTCAGACATTTTAAAATGCCCATTGGACAATTTGAGGTCAGGCAAACGGATTTTATACAACTTCCTCCAACTAATGGACATAAGTATGTTTTAGGCACGGTTCGTAGGTTTTCACATTATACTTCAGCCTTCCCTTTCAGACAGTCTACCGCCTCTTCTGTGGCTAAAGGCTTTTCAGAAAAGATTATCCTTATCTGAGAATCTCTTCTTGAATGTCATAGTGATCAAGGAGCCCATTTTACTGGTCAGGTGCTTTGACAAGACTGTAGTATTTGGCTGGTTTTATAACACTTTCATTGCACTTACCATTCCCAAGTGAAAGTGAAAGTGAAGTCGCTCAGTTGTGTCTGACTCTTTGCGACCCTGTGGATTGTAGCCTACCAGGCTTCTTTGTCCATGGGATTCTCCAGGCAAGAATACTGGAGTGGGTTACCATTTTCTTCTCCAGGGGATCTTCCCAACCCAGGGATTCAATCCTCTGATTTATTCAAATGAGCTAAACACATTACTAGCAGTCAACTAGCAAAATTTGTAGAGTCCTTTCTAATACCTTGGCCAAAATCACAGCAATTGGTCCTTCTAAATCTTAGAACCACACCTTTTAGAACTCATTAACTGTTACCCTTTGAGAAAGTCACAGGATGCCCAACACACATGGCTCCTGACTCTTTGGACCCTCAGCTGACAATGCCAATATTGCAAAAGCCTTGTGGCTTATATTAAAAAACAGCCATGTTTTGGTAGAGTATTATTTTCACAATGTGCTCTTGGGAGACAGTCCTTGAGCATCACACCTTGAAACTTGGAGACTTGTCTACTGGAAAAGAACTCTCTCCTCTCCCAAAAGGACTCTCTTCAACCTCACTAGAAAGGCCCCTATCACTTACTGTCACTCAACTGTTATGCCAACTAACTCTAAGGAACAGACTCTTGGAGTTGTTGCAGAGAAGAACCAATTCTGACTCCATTTTGAAACTGTTTCTTTGACTTGCTTCTCATTGCTTTTGTTATTATAATCATACTTAATGGCCTGCCTAAGAGGACCTTGCCCCTCTGCCCAATTGTTAAAATGCCTTTGTTCAGCTCACAGAAAGATAATCTGACTCTGCCCACCTGTGAATGGCTGCAAGAAAGAAGAGATTAACACACTGTTTTCACAGGCTGGTCATTTCCAGGGATGTTTTGCAAGACTAATGGCCTCTTTTACTTTGCTTTCTCCTTTTCTCCTCTATGAAAGAGTTCTCTCCATTTTTGCTCGGGACATGCACACAGCTTGCCATGGCTGCAGACCCTGAATTACAATTCTTTGCTTATCCCAATTAGTCTGATTTAGAGAAATAACTGACAGTCTATTTGTTTTAGGTGAATCAAGGAAAGTATATAGATGGCAAAAATACACATGAAATGGGTTTTAAAGTATTAGTATTAGGAAAATACAACTGTCTCCCCAAATACTGACAATATCAAGTGTTGATGGGATGAACACCTAGAAATTACATATTGCTTAGAGAATGCTAAACAGCACAACCACTGTTACAGGCTAAATTATGTAACTTTTATTAGAAAAATTATTGCAGATGTAAGTTAAGGTGAGGTTATTAGAGCAAGATCTAATCCAATATAACTGTTGTATTTATAAAAATAAGAAATTAGATAAGATTATAGGGAAAATCAGAGAAGGCAATGGCACCCCACTCCAGTACTCTTGCCTGGAAAATCCCATGGGTGGAGGAGCCTGGTAGGCTGCAGTCCATGGGGTTGCTAAGAGTCGGACACGACTGAGCAACTTCACTTTCACTTTTCATTTTAATGCATTGGAGAAGGAAATGGCAACCCACTCCAGTGTTCTTGCCTGGAGAATCCCAGGGACGGGGGAGCCTGGTGGGCTGCCGTCTATGGGGTCGCACAGAGTTGGACATGACTGAAGTGACTTAGCAGCAGCAGCAGCATAGGGAAAATAACATGAAAAGACATGGGGAGAAGATGACTCACAGCCCTCAGAAAGAACCAATCCTGGTGACACTCTGATTTCAGACTTGTAGCCTCTAGAACTGTTGAGACAATACATTCTCTGTTGTTTAACTCAATTTGTGATACTATTATGGCAACTCTGGTAAACTAATACACCCACTATGGAACATAGTTTGGTGGTTTCTTATAAAAATGTATATTTAATTATCTTTACCAAGATGATTGAAAACATAGACATTCATTTAATGGCCTATGTGGGAATGTTCACAGCATTATAAGAACCATAAACTAGAAACAACCAGTGAAACAGCTGGTGAATATATAAACAAATTGTAACACATCCATACAATGGGATAAAATGGAAGAAAGTACTGATACAGGTAAAAATAGATAACTTTGAATTGTACTATATTAAATGAGAGAAATCAGACACAAAAGGCTATATTCTGCATGATTCTATTTATATGATTATCTGGAAAAGGACATCTATACACACTGAGAACAAACCAATAATTAGCACTTTCTGAATGGAGGAAAGGATTACTATAGTCAGGCAAATAAAACTTCAAATAATGCATGGGAAAAAAATGGGACCTATGTTGCAGTTTTGTATCTTAATCCCTTTCTGAATCTTTATTTTCTTCACATTTGAAAGAAAGCCCTTGCCTTTTCTTAAAAGTTAAGTGTATGCAGTTTCATTGGACCTGCCATGCCATAAAATTCTTCAGTGACTTGTAAACAGAAGAGATTAATTGTTAACTTCACAGCTGAAACCAAAACAGTGATAGAATAAACAGGAAATGGGTAAAAAAAATCTAGGCAACAAGAAACAGTTTTGATAAGAGAAAAACCACATATTCTTCATGTTCATTAAGTGGAAAAAAAGTGAAAATGATTACAGAAAAACAATTATGAGGTTGGATTTACTCTGTTAGCTCTGTAAGAAGTTAGCTGTATTAGCTTAGTCCAATAAATTTTTTTCTGAGATTTCAGTTTCTTCACTGAAATAATGAAAGAAGTTGGAGTAATACCATGTGAATTTCTACCAGTTAAACACAGGAAGATAAACTCAGATGCCCAATTTAAATTGCTAGGATGTATCATTGCAATCTAAAATATAGCATAGGAATATGAGGGACAACTTATGTCTTATAGGACACAAATAAATATGGTGAAGTGTGGCAGGGATAAAGCATTAACATGCTAATTAAGACCCACCTTCACAAATCTGGGCTTCCCTTGTGGGTCAGCTGGTAAAGAATCCGCAGGCAGTGCGGGAGACCTGGTTCGATCCCTGGGTAGAGAAGAGCCCCTGGAGAAGGGAAAGGCTACCCACTCCAGGATTCTGGCCTGGAGAATTCTATGGACTGTATAGTCAGTCCATGGTGTCACAAAGAGTCAGACACAACTGAGCTACTTGCACTTTCACTTTCAAAAGAAATATAAATTATATCAAAATGAATCCGCCACAGGTATACATGTGTTCCCCATCCTGAACCCTCCTCCCTCCTTCCTCCCCATATCAATCCTCTGGGTCATCCCAGTGCACCAGCCCCAAGCATCCAGTATCACGCATCGAACCTGGACTGGTGACTTATTTGTTCAAGTTGAAAAAAAAAAAAGAAAGAAATATAAATTATAAACAAGAAAACAATAATACATTATTAGACCATGCTGGACATTCACCCTGAGCATCCCACTGTTGGAATGATGTAGACACACTATGACACGTCCAGAGGAGAAGGGCATAGTACTGAAGGGACTCAACATAACATCAGGGAAAACTGGAAGAACTGAATCTTCCTATCCTCAGTTTCCAAGGGGAACATGCCATTTTCAAATACTTAAAAGGTTTCCATTTGGAGCAGAAATTAGACCTATTTAAATTGACTGTGCTGCTCAAAAGTCTAAAACTGAGACCTATATATTGATTAAACAAAGTATTAGGCTAACTTTTCATTTAGTTGCCACAACTGTCTAAAGATAAATACAGATGCTTGAAGAGCTGGTTGATATCACAGGACTTACTCAAATGTGATATATGACCATGTGTCCTGTGAATTTATAAGAATCAACTGAGTGGTTAATCAGATTTAAGGGTTTTTTCAATGCAAAGTTTCTAGGATTTCCTGATAATTCTTCTTTTCCTGATAATGCTTTTTCCTATGTACGTAAGACCAAGTGTGGAAATTAAAGGAAGACAAATTTCAGTTCAAGATAAGTAAGAACTTGCTGAGAATTATGGTTGTACAATGATCTAATATGTTCTCTCAATAGTAAGCCTCAGTCTCTACTAGTGGAAATGTCAAGGTGTGTTCACTGCTTAAGATCATTTGTAGGTCCCCAGAATGCTATTAATATCAGAATATTCTGCCTGGCATTCAGGCCTTTTCTGAAGGTCTTTGATCTATCAATCTGAATTTATGTTTAGTCCCCGAGTCAGTCTCTACTGACTCTTGGAGTTATTGCAGTTTCTACAGACTCTTGGAGTTGTTGCAGAGAAGAACCAATTCTGACTCCATTTTGAAACTGTTTCTTTGACTTGCTTCTCATTGCTTTTGTTATTATAATCATACTTAATGGCCTGCCTAAGAGGACCTTGCCCCTCTGCCCAATTGTTAAAATGCCTTTGTTCAGCTCACAGAAAGATAATCTGACTCTGCCCACCTGTGAATGGCTGCAAGAAAGAAGAGATTAACACACTGTTTTCACAGGCTGAAAAATTAGTATTCCTACTAATGTTTACATATTGTTTCTACCACTATAACTCTGACTATAACATTCTCCTAAAGGAGAATACCTTCTCCCTTTCTTCTATGTAACATACATTTGTTAAAAATCAGTTCAGCTTTACTCTGTTTGATGAGGCCTCTGGACTCATCCAATCATGCTGTTTTTTTTTCTTCTAAAGGACACTACCTGGTACATATATCTATTTCTTCCAAACCAAATCAAAGGTTTCTAATACTTCCCTCTATGTGCATTCTCCATTCTCAATTTGAAGTGAGGAAAGAAACTGTATAATGCTATTATATCCGCCAAAGCCCCTATAATACAATTTGACACAAAACGGTTATTTGGTCAATATCCGGTACTTCCTGCTGCTATTAACAGACTCCTAGAATTCTGATTATATCCAATTTGTGACTCTACACTTTATAAATATCATTGTTCACTTCAGTTCAGTCATTCAGTTGTATCTGTCTGTTTGTGACCCCATGGACTGCAGCATGCCAGGCTTCCTTGTCCATTACCAACGCTTGGAGCTTGCTCAAACTCATGTTCATCGAGTCAGTGATGCCATCCAACTATCTCATCCCTCTGTTTTCCCCTTCTCCTCATGCCTTTAATCTTTGCCAGCATCAGTGTCTTTTCAAATAAGTCAGTTCTTCACATCAGGTGGCCAAAATATTGGAGTTTCAGCTTCAGCATCTGTCCTTCCAATGAATATTCAGGACTGATTTCCTTTAGGATGGACTGGTTGGATCTCCTTGCAGTCCAAGGGACTCTCAAGAGTCTTCCCCAACACCACAGTTCAAAAGCATCAATTCTTCAGCACTCAGCTTTCTTTATAGTCCAACTTTCACATCCATACATGACTTACATATATCATATATATTTATGCTTATTTTGTCTTATAATAACCTTGCATGAGCTAATAACACCCACATTATATCAGTTGGGTTGCTTTGGACAGACACTGTATATTAGGGTTCTTCAAAGAAACAGACAATGTGTATCTAAAGAAAGATTTAATTTAATGAATTGGCTCATGCAATTATGAAGGTTGATAAATCAAAATGTACAGTATGGGTCCATGGGCTAGAGTCCCAGAGAAGACCCAAAGTTGTGGATCAAATAGGAAGGCCATCGTTGGCAGAATTCCGTCCTCCTCAAGGGAGCTCAGTCTTCATTTTACTAAAGCCATCAATTGACTAGATAAGGCTCACCCACATTATGAGATCAGTCTGCTGTACTCAAAGTCAACTGATTTAAATGTCAATCTCATCCAAGAAACACCTGTAGAGAGAATAATATCTGACTAAATATCTGGAACTGTAACCCAACCAACTTGACTTTACCATCAGAAACTTATTAATGAGATTATGAATACTTTATCATGAAATTTACTTACCATAGACTATTTCATATTAGTTTTACCTTACTCTTTGCTATCTTTAATATCTAATTACATTTACTTATATTTTTCATTATTTAATAATTAAGCTTACTGTTGACCCTGGTCAACAAACTGTCTTCCTGCAGTAAACTGCAAAGATGACACTATGCTATCATTTTTTATCAAATCAGCTCTAAGTTGGATAGTCAACATTTGTTTCCCTTGCCCAAAGCAATTCTTGAAGTAACATCATAGAGATTAACACCAATCCACAGGAATCTGCCCTAAAATTTCTGCAAAGAGTTAGGGGTCTTAATAGGTCATTGCCTAAGACCTGATGAAATTTTAAAAGGGCAAAATCTTATCTCTAAAGAAAAATCTTATCTTAGCTTTTAAAGCCTACACATCTTAAAGGATTCAAAATCATTTGAATTTTTAACTTTTTTGTAAGTCTAGTTTCACTGCATTTCAACCTACTAAAAAAATACTGTATTAAAAATAACTAGAGTGAATTTAACATTCTCCATCTAATGATACCTGGGTTCATTACCTTTTACTAGAGTAGAGCTTTGATGTAACAGATAGGTGTAAACATCTAAACATCTAATATCAAGATCCCTGGAGAAATGATTGCTTTCCTGGTGATAAACAGGTTTATCAAACCTTTATCAAAGTTCAAGCTATAGTTCAAGACCTCAAAAGAAAATTGTAACTTCCAACCGTATGGAAGTGGATTTCCTGCTCTTTAACTATCTTTTAATTTGTCTCCCTTTAATGCAATCTTTATTATACCTTCACTTGTGTGATCTTATGCTTTAGGACAGTTTGGAAGAAAGTTTCTAGGAAATAACTCTACCTGCTGTACTGAATTACAGTATTTCCGCAGTCATATCACATCTGTGATGCCACTTAACACCTGCACCACACTTATATTGCTGAATTGCTGTTGCCTGTTCTGTGACTTAATGGCACAGAATATATAGCATATGTTGGTAATTCTTTTGTAATATGTTCGAAAATGTGCATACAAATGAATCCTCTTCAGGTGCAAAAGCATGAATTTATAGTGTAATTAACAGTTTGAGCTCACACCTGCTTTAAATACCACACAGTCTTGTATTTTAATTACAAGCTATGCAGTGAGACCACCCAAAGTCTCTATTCCATACGTAGTCTAAAGAACTGAGGCAAAATTCATTTTGAGCCTTGTTTTCAGGACCCACATATTTTATATTTAAGAAATAAATATTCTTACAGATAACTACCTAAGGAATTAAAAAATGAAATGACATATATTTTTAATAATATAATAGGAAATGAAGATTGATTGAATAATTGAATATTGATTGGTTAAAAATATAATAGAATCTAACACCTAGGAAGGACTGGAGTCATGCTTTTAACTCAAACATTTCTTGAATCTTGTCTTTTATTTGTGTAGTTCAACTTGTCTACTTGGGTTAGAGAAATGCTCCATAACTAGCTTTGTCAATACTATCCTTTATTTCCACCAGCAGTCTGTAAAAGTTATTTTTCCCCTATATTCTTATGATCACTAAAGTCAACAAACTTCTAAAATCTCTGTCAATCCTGCAGATATATTCCTGTGGTCTTAACTGACATTTCTCTAATCTCGATAAAGTTTCATATGATGATTGGTCATTCCTATTTCCACTTCCTTGAAATGCTTTCTGCTAATTTCTCCAAACATCTTTTTCCCATTTTAATTTAGGTTGTTCATCTTCTTGATTTGAAGGAACATTTTATGCTCTACATATTTAATATTTTACGATTATGTTAAAAATCACTGCAGATGGTAACTGCAGCCATGAAATTAAAAAACTTTCTTCTTAGAAGCAAAGCTATGACCAACCTAGATAGCATATTAAAAAGCAGAGACATTACTTTGCTGACAAATGTACATCTAGTCAAAGCTATGATTTTTCCAGTAGTCATGTGTGGATGTGAGAATTGGACTATAAAGAAAGCTGAGTGCCAAATAACTGATGCTTTTGAACTGTGGTGTTGGAGAAGACTCTTGAGAGTCCCTTGAACTACAAGGAGATCCAACCAGTCAATCCTAAAGGAAATAAGTCCTGAATATTCATTGAAAAGACTGGTGCTGAAGCTAAAACTCCAATACTTTGGCCACCTGATGTGAAGAACTGACTCATTTGAAAAGACACTGATGCTGGGAAAGATTGAAGGTGGGAGGAGAAGGAAACGACAGAGGATGAGATGGCTGGATGGCATCACGGACTTGATGGATATGAGTTTGAGTAAGCTCCGGGAGCTGGTGATGGACAAGGAAGCCTGGAGTGCTGCAGCCTATGGGGTCACAAAGAGTCGGATATGACTGAAAGACTGAACTGAACTGAGCTGAATGATTATGCTAAGTTGCTTCAGTCGTGTCCGACTCTGTGCGACCCCATAGACGGCAGCCCACCAGGCTCCACCATCCCTGGGATTCTCCAGGCAAGAACACTGGAGTGGGTTGCCATTTCCTTCTCCAATCCGTGAAAGTGAAGTCGCTCAGTTGTGTCTGACTGGTAGCGACCCCATGGACTGCAGCCTACCCGGCTCCTCTGTCCATGAAATTTTCTAGGCAAGAATACTGGAGTCGGGTGCCATTGCCTTCTCCGAATGATTATGTTAACTGCAATTATTTTCTCTCAGGTTCTGATTAGTTGTTTTGCCTCTGTAGGGTCACTTCATCAGTAACAAAACTTAATTTTAATGTAATAAATTTTAAAATACTTTTATTTATTTACCTTTAATATTTTCCTTCCTTCAGTATTTTAGCATGAACAATAATAATAATGTGATGCTTGAATAAGATAGTGAAAGAAAGACATAAAGACTAGAAAAGCATAATGTTTTTTTGTTTGAGCCAAGGCAGGCTATTGTTAAATGAGTCAAGTAGCTCTAAACTTCCTGGAAGCCAAGGTAAAGGGTAATATGAGGGTTACACAACTATATATCAAAAGAAGATACACGAAGTCACCAAGAGAGACCAACCATAGCTCAGAACTCTGGGAGAACTGAACCTATGAGTTGGAATTGAGGAATACAATGGACAGTAACTTCAACAGAAAATTTTGTAACTACAGAGATCTTCTCATATATCCATTTTTATATTGGTTCTGTATTTTTAAAGTTAGGGTATAATCTTCTTTTAAACTAATCTTTTTTATTGCAGTATAGTTGCTTTAGAAAAGCATAATCTTAAGGTCAACTTTTCTAGGAGTTTTAACTTTCTACTAGAAAATTTAAAAAGTAATTAGTATTTGCTTTAGTGGAATATTAATATCAAGATATTAATCTATTACTTTCTGTAAAATTCAAATAGAATTTTAAAATAAAATACAAAATTAAAATGTTATTTTAAAATACATGTAAGAATCCTTAATTAGAAAATTCTTAATAAAGACCTAAATACTGTAGATAAATATACCTATGATAGAAAGATAAAGAATCCTACAGATTAAAGATGTCAATTTTTCATAAATTGATTTGTAGATTTCAATGCTATTATGATAATAATCCTAAATTTTCCAGGAATCTTTCCAAGTTAATTTCAACATTTTAATCACAGACCTAAGGTCCGAAGAGAATCAGTACACATCTCAAGAAAATAGACTGAAAATTAAAAAATAAATAAAAATGAAAATAGATTAAAGCAGGAATATATACCATAATTGACATATTTAGATTTGCTATAAAGCCCCTGCAATTAAAGTAGAAGGGAATGATGCAGGGGTAACATACTAAGCACTGAAAAGTACAGAAATTCTAGAGATAGTTTACATATAAGAAAGCTTAATATGTGAAAATGAAATAGGACTTAAAAGATGGACTACTCAATAAATGATGTTTTGACAATTACCCATATAAGATGTTAAAAGAACTAAATCCTTTCCTTCTAACATACACAATTGATGGATGAATCTTTGAAACATGAAAAATAATTTTTTCAAATCATTATGGCAATTGAGAAGCATGACATTTTGATGATGAGGGTAGCATTATAAACTAACACATATAGACAAACACCTAGTCACAACATAAAGTATTTCTAACATTATGCATTTATCTTCATCAGAAGACACTATAAACATAGTAAAGAGAAAAAAAAAAAAAAACACTAAAAGAGAAACAGTAATAGTAAAGAATATAACATCAAAAGATTGGCTTGGTGTTCAGAATATCTATAAAATCAATTCAGATGAATAAGGGAGTCACACTGCCAAAAATCAATCCTCAAAAAACAACCAGAAAAAGCATTTCATAAAATACCTGGTTTGAATGCTAAACAAATGAAAATGTATCAACTGTATTATTAATCAGAAAAATATAAAAAAGGAGTTACATTTATTTAACTTAATATTTATCAAATGGATGAAAATAGAACCGGGAAATGACAAGTGCTGCCAAAGATATGAAACAATATAGGAAGAGGTATATGAACTCATATGCTTATGTAACTGTAAATTGGCAAAATCACTTTTCAACAGTGTCTCACTACTTAGTAAATTTGAATATGTGTATACACAGAGACTCAGAATTTTCACTTATAGGAGTTCTCCCTAGAGAAACAGTTGCATATGTATATGCACTGTATCAAGAAACATCTGGAAGGATATTCAAAGAATCACTGTTTTGAAACAGCAAAAAAAAAAAAAAAAAGGAAAAAAATTCTAAAATCTCTTAGTAAGCAAAAAGACTTAAAACGGAAAAGGAAAAGACTTAAAAAGGAAAAGGCAAAGCAAAAGCTAAGCAAAAAATGTCTAGTGGATATAAGAATAAAAATGTACCATTGGATACTATATAATAGTGAAAATGAATCAACTGTAGCTGCCGGGGTCCAGCCCTGGCTGATCCAGGGATTTCGAAGAGGGGACGGCGTCGGCGAGGATCAGGATACAATAGCTTCAATTAGATACTAATTAGAGATTTAAAGAGTAATAGAATGAGGATAGCTCAGTAGGAAAATTCAGTGGAGAAAAGAGGCTGAGTAGCTTGGTTTACGCGGGAGACCAATAAAACCTCAAGACAAGAAGCTTGCACCACTTACGTAGGCCGCAGGCATCCTTCCATTCTCCCAAAGGAGAGGAGACACTGAGGCCTCCCTGGTCTGATCTTAGAAGCCCAGGCAAAATTAGTAAGCTTGGTGGGTTCTGCGCTCCTGATGGAGACTCAGCCAGAGTGAGAGAGAGAGTGACATGGGGAGACCAGTATTTCGAGAAACTGATCCCAATTCTTTATTTTCCGTTGTCTACTTTTATACACTGAGATGTTATGCAAAAGTCACACGGGGTCAGCAGTACTGACTTTTATCAAAGTCAGGTGCTTCATACAAATGTATACAGAGGTCTTAGGGGTGTTGCATCATCTTCTGGCCAGGGGGCCTGCTGACAATTTATGACCCTCTCCTTGTGACAGTGGTCAGTCAACCAGGACAGTTATTTCTCCAGGGGTGATTATTCTTAAAACAGACACCACCCAAATAAAATTACATTCCTATAGGGTGAGGGTATAGTGGGTTTTAGTTAAGAAAAGAATTTACTTAGCCTAAGGTCTAACATGATTTATATCAAAGGTTAATACTTATTTCTTCTATATATTCATTAATGTGTGTAAGGGCAGGGGATGTGGAGACTTAGCAACAAACATTGGCTCAACAAATGAAAATCCCTTCACCAATACAATTTCTAATCAGCCCACTATACTTATACTAATGGTTTTCTAAGGAACCTGTTTTTAGAAGGTTTAAAGCATCTTGTGCCTCTCACAGTTGGGAGGCTGTGAGCAATCACATGTGGCCGGACAAGCCTGTCAGGTAGGCTAGAGAACCTTCAGAGGAGTTTGTAGGTTAAAACACTCTTGTCACGCCCAGGAATTTTTATTAACTGGAGCTCTAGGTTAACTCCTTCTCCGAAAGAGGTGGTGGGGGACAGCCCCCCGTAAAGTAAGAGGTGTAGGTGAGAGCACAAAGTAGTAAAGTAGTCAGGCTCTGGTTATGGGGGTAGATGCTTGAGGATTTCCAGGGGGACTCCTGAGGCTCAATCCCACCTTTGCGTATGTCGAGCCTCCTTCCTCATGACCTTTGCCATGGGCGGAGTACCTCACACCGGCCCCCAACATATAGCTATATGAGTCAACACAGAATTTTTTAAAGATATGTTGAATAAGTAAAACAAGCCAGTCAACAATCTATTCAGTATTATTCCACTCACATAAAATTAAAAAAAAAAAAACTTAAAAAATAATTCACATATGTGGAATAATATAATGAAAGCAAAGAATGATTAACATAAAAGTAAGAATATTAATTACTTTTGGGTAGGTTACACAATTTTGGAGAAGCTCAAAGCAAGTTTAAAAGTTACAGTTAATATTGTTTTTAAGCTGTACATTGTGTGCATGTACATATATATATGTACATATTTAACGTACAAAATTCTTCTCAAAATGTTTTAAAAAATGCTATATACACCTATTTCTTCTCTTTGAGTTGAAATAATACTGAGGAATTACAGGTGTGTAGGAGCCAGGGTGTGTGGCTCAATTTGAAAAGGCATTTATACACTAGATACTACCAAAATCTGGACAATATATTTGATGATTTAAGCAAAAGCATACTTGTGAGGTAAATATTTTTCCCAATTTATAGTTGGGAACATTAAAACTGAGAAAAATTAAATTACCAGCTCAAAGTTATAGGTACTAGAGTTAACCTCTACCTTCCTATTCTGATCCAGTTCTCTGAAACTAACATTTTATTCAGGGACAGGTATGTTGAAGATAAATATCTGGAAAGAATTTCATCTTTGGCTTTTCAAGTAATCTCTATCATTTCTGCTTGTACCAGTTTGGTGTAAGTATTACTCTTTCTTCCTAAGGCTCATCATAATTGGCTCTTAAACTTTTCACACCTTAGGGGGAAAAAAAAAGGTCAAATTTCTCGTTTAAAATAATGCCGGTTGTATAGCTAACTGTCCTCAGTATATTCCAACTCCACTTTCTCATAGATATCTATGGAAAAATCAAAATACTAAAAAATACATGCACACAAACATACATGCCATACTATCAAAAAAAAGTAAGATGGATCATCAATGTTTTGGAAGAATCTGAGAGCAGACTGAAAGATAACTGACATTTTAAACATTTTTATCCCTACTTTTATCCCTACTTAAAAACTTTAAAATAAAAAATAGTTTATTACATTTTACAAAGATCCATGTTTCAATGTTACAGAAAATTTCAAACTGAAGAATGAATTGTGGCAAAAATAAAGATAGGCAAATAAGATGAAGGTAGAGTTGGGATAAAAATAAAAATTTACATGTTGTACTAAGGTCAGTAGTGTTTTATCAAAATTCACGTCCACCAGGACACTATGAATTTACTAGGAACCTGTGAGTGCAAAGTCATGTGGGAAAATGTCTCTGCAGATATAATCAAATCAAGATGGGATCATAATGGAGGGGAGTGAGGAAAGTGCTAAACCCAATATGATTGATGCCCTAATTAGAAGAGGGAAATTTGAACAACACAGACACAATCACATGGGAGAAGGCAACTTAAAAACAGCCAGAGATTAGAGTGATAGAAGCTTCAAGTCAAGCAAAGGCAAAGATTAACAGCAACCACCGGAAGCTAAGATGCAAGGAAGAATTCTTCCCTAGAGCCTTCAAAGAAAATGTAGATATGCCAATACCCTGATACCAATCTTACAGCTTCCAGAACTGTGGACAAATAAAATTCTGTTTTAAGACCTTTGATTTGTAGTAATTTGTTATTGCAGCTCTAAGAAACCAATGTGTGGACATGCAGTTCTATATATTTTTTTACTTTATTAATTTTTATTAAAATATAGTTAATTTACAATGTTGTATTAGTTTCAGTTGTACAGCAAAGGGATTCAGTTACTGATACATGTATAGATTCAATATCTTTCTGTTTCTGGTCTACAGATAGATCAGTGTTGGGTTCATTCTAAGGTTATCTGCTTTAAGACTACAAGATAGCCTCCAGTAGTAAATGGAACTATGTGCTTTTTGGTCCATGTACTGAAGAACCAGTTCCTAATGGACAGGCAGACTATTGGACCTGACAGAAAACACTGGGCTGCTGGACATCTCTACATAATACAGGGATTTATTGGGAAGACAGGAGGGGATAACTAAAGGAATGTTGGAACCAGGGTGTTATGGAGACCAACTATCTTAGTTATGACATAATAAATTTATTTACAGATAAACTTTTTGAGTCAGTAGTTTTGTTTCTTGCTGCTAAAAGTATACCACACACAATTTGTGTGCTACACAACTTATAAATGGTAGAAATCCAAGATACCCAAACCCAAATCTTTTTTATTCTTGTGCCTCACTTTTATCAACTAGGCTGTACTGTCCACAAACTTCAACTTGACAAGTGACAAGAATACATAGCAGAAAATAGTCCAACCTTAAAAATTTAAAGTATTTTAAAAGAATGGGAAAGATTGAAAGCAGGAGGAGAAAGGGATGACAAGAGGATGAGATGGTTGGATGGCATCACCAACTCAATGAACATGAGTTTGAGCAAATTCCAGGAGATGGTGAAGGACAGGGAAACCTGGGGGCTGCAGTCCATGGGGTTGCAAAGAGTTGGACATGACTTAGTGACTGAGATAACTGAACTAAAAGAATAGTCCAAAGCTATCCAAATATTTATTTTATTTATGTTTAAATATCATTTCCTTAGCTTTGGAAGACAAAATTCAAAAAGGCACAATATGTTGCATCCAACATTAACTAAAAATATATTAATAAAAATGGCCTACATACATTGACTATTCATTTTCAAATTGTAAGAATAAACATAAAAATCTTACAGTTATTCATTGAGGAAAATTAGCAAACCATACAGCCAATTGGAAAGAACTATCCTTTAAATCCAAGAAAACTATGACAACATGGCAACTTAAAAAATAATTTAATCATTCAATTAACTTTTGGGGGGGTTAGGGGAATGGGCTTCCCTTCTGGCTCAGACAGTAAAGAATCTGCCTGCAATGAGGGAGACCTGGGTTCAATCCCTGGGAAGATCTCCTAGAGGAGGGTGTGGCAACCCATTCCATTATTCTTGCCTGGAGAATCTCCATGGACAGAGGAGCCTGGTGGGCTTATAGTCCATGGGGTCTCAAAGAGTGAAACATGACCAACATAACATGACAATTTACATTTTTAGATATCTTCAGGTAAAATTACTGCTGTCACAAGGACTTTAGGTTACATAAAAAGATCCCCAAAGATATCAAATAATCTAATCCTTGGTTAGCATGAGAGAATCTTCCCAGTTGGAACATGTAGTTGGCTGGCAACCAGCTAATGCCTGATGATGATCAGCAAATGAGTAGATTGGCCAATATGTTCACAACCTAATCATTTTCTTATTAAATGACAGTTGATATCTTCATTCAGGGATATTAGTACATTAAAACAGGTTTTAGGTTTTGTTGTTTATTTGTTTAGCCTGAGGAAGTAATAATCACTATAAGACATTACCTGTTGCTAGGGAGAGGGATCTAAGCATTTTTAGCTTTTTCTTTCACATGGAAATATGTAATCTAATTTGTTTTCCCAGTAATTTCCCCTATCAAAGCCAAAGATCTGAGCATCATCCTAAATTCTTTACTTTCTTGAAACCTGGGTAATTCAAACTATGCCTGTTCTTAGAAGGTTTTAATTTTTGACATTTCTTATCTCTCCCATCTTTCTCTTCCTATTTGTTTGTCTGTTTAGATTTTCATAAAAACAGACACGCATTCAAACTGATCTCTCAGTGACCAGACTAACTTTATTTATCCCTTTCCCTTTTCTTCCATATTTTTAAAATGAGTATTATACATCATTTTCCTGTTCAACGTGCTTCAGTATCTTTACATTTCACTCCTTGGAAAAATAATTTCAGGATTATTTCTTTCATTCCTCATTCACAGAAGGGGGAGATAATGAGCTGAACAAAAAGTCTTTTTCAGACCCTTTGTTGTGGGTGTTGTTCCTGTTAGAAAGTCTGGTCTCTAGGAAAGACCTTCCTCAATGGTTAACTGGGCAAGAACAGGGACAACAAGGCTTATGTGTAAAATGATCCTGAATAGGACAGATCACATTTACCTTGAGGTTCATTCTCAAACAATTTTCAGTTATTTCTCTCTTCATTTTCCTTTGGATCTTCTCCCGCACGCTCTCATTTCTTACTATCAGTCAGGAAAGATAATGGTGGCAAAATTTTAGATAAAAATGTAAGTTGGAAGCTGCCCAAGGATAGCTTTTGGTCAACACTTACTGTGGGCTTCTAGGACCAATGTCTAACACAGAGCAAGGGAATTTCTTCCTCTGGCCTAAACCGGTCTAAGATTATGCTGGTGCCAGAAATAAAGATCTTATGTTAAGAAAGCTGCAAATTTGTCCTGTATGTGTGTTATATGCTAATTTTTTCCAGAGACCTCAAGACTGGTGACAGTGGCAAAGTAGAATTAATTCTAAGGTTCAGAGTTTTGATCCCTGACCAAGGAGATATTTATTATATTAAATGGATGAACATTTGAAATAGGGAGATTTTGGGTCCTGTTTAGTTAGTTTTTTTCCTTCTTAAAATAATTTCCCCTGTCTCTGCTCACCCTTCTTCCTGACTACCTGAATTTCCTACTCTATTTTAGCATGCCTTTAAAAATCCCTCTAAAATGTATAAAATAGTGCTTTTCTTTAAGTATTCAGTCAAAAAAATTCTTACTGAATTTAATTAATGTATCTAAACCTAGGAAAATACTGTAAGCCCTGTAGGAAATCAGTGCTGGATTTTCATTGGAAGGACTGATGCTAAAGCTGAAACTCCAATATTTTGGCCACCTGATGCAAAGAACTTACTCATTTGAAAAGACCCTGATGCTGGAAAAGATTGAAGGTGGGAGGAGAAGGGGACAACAGAGAATGAGATGGTTGGATGGCATCACTGACTCAATGGACATGAGTTTGAGTAAACTCCGAGAGTTGGTGATGGACAGGGAGGCCTGGCTTGCTGTAGTCTATGGGGTTGCAAAGAGTCGGACACGACTGAGCGACTGAACTGAACTGTGAATATTCATTATTTATTTGATATTTAGAATAATCATCAGTTCTTTGCCTGTTGAGGAAAATCTCAAAGGAGTATCAGATTTGTTAAATGTTAATAAATGTTAACATTTATTTATATCTTTGCATATTAAACATGCTTCAGTATTTAACACTTTCCCTTAATAATCAAAACACAGTTTATTTCTTTCAGATCTTTCCTTAATGTTAGAAGAGTTTTGAAATGTAGATATAGTCAATGTGAATATAATTAAAACATCTAAAATATATTTAGTCACGTTTTTAAAGTTGATGTTAAGGCCACGGTACTCTGCACTCTTGGAGAAGGCAATGGCAACCCACTCCAGTACTCTTGCCTGGAAAATCCCATGGATGGAGGAGCCTGGTAGGCTGCAGTCCATGGGGTCGCTAAGAGTCGGACACGACTGAGTGACTTCACTTTCACTTTTCACTTTCATGCATTGGAGGAGGAAATGGCAACGCACTCCAGTGTTCTTGCCTGGAGAATCCCAGGGACGGGGGAGCCTGGTGGGCTGCCGTCTCTGGGGTCGCACAGAGTCGGACTCGACTGAAGCGACTTGGCAGCGGCAGCAGCAACTCTGCACTAACTCAAATCAGATATTATACAAAAATTTTGATGAGTTTTCTCATGCTTGTACCCCAAAATCATTATCCAAACTCATCCTTTGGTAAAGTCTAGAGACAGTCCACTCAGGAGTATTGGCAGTAATAGTTGTGGGGTCTGGATTTCTTCAGCAGGTGTTTAAGTAAATCTCCCTACCCAGAAAACACAAACTGTCACTTTGCAGAGGGACAAGCAGCAAGCAACTGTTTAGTAAGAAAACCAGAACCATGAGCTGAAAGTGAAGTAGAAATGTAATCTGAATAAGAACAGGAGAAAAAAAAAAAAAGTAGAAGAAATTTCAAGGTATTCATAGGCACTAATGTCATTATTAAAGATTGGCCACATGTTTTACAATTACTATTACTTTGAGTTCTATTAGCTAATGTTCAAATTGTTGCATTTAGAAAACCAATTTCCTAAATTATACTTTAATAACCTGAAAGACTTACATCCTCAAATGTTAATTTGATGTCAATGATTTAGACACTAAGGCTCTACAGTACAGAGTATCCTATTGTAACTGCAAAGTCCTGAATTGCACCTAGATTGGAAATACTATCCTACTGCCCATGACCTATGAGAATTTTTGCTTTTTAGTCAAGTATATATGACCTACACACTGTGCCTTGTTAACGTGGTTGGTTTTACATGATGCTTGTACAAATCACAAAAAGACTATTGAAAAAAAAAGAAAGTTAATAATTATGAAATTCTTGATTCATGAAAAAAGATATAAAATAAGAAAAATGATATAGATGATGAAGTAACTGCCTTGTTTAAATATCATGTCACTAGTGGGAGGGAAGGATAAAGAGAGGAACCACAGATATTGCTTTTTAAAAATTGAAGAAAATTATAGGCAAAACCCCACAGATTTCTATAATGCTCCAAGAATTGTAATTTATGTGATTTGAAAATGTAATTTTTTAAGATCAAGTATAATTGATCACTTTGCTCATTTGTACTTATCTGTATTCTTGCCTGATAATTTTTAATCATTTAATTATCTTATCAATCACTGTTTCCCCTTTAGTTCTTATGTGCTACTAAAAAATATCTTCAGAGTTGGAAAGAAAACTTGAGTTGTTCTTCCTCTCCCCCCCACCCCTTTTTTACTTAGCAGAGAATAAGCCCAACATCGCTGAAAATTGTGTATTAGATTTTTAAGAGTAGTTAAAGTGAAAGTGAAGTCGCTCAGTCGTGTCCCACTCTTTGAGATCCCATGGACTGTAGCCTACCAGGCTCCGTGATCCATGGGATTTTCCAGGCAAGAATACTGGAGTGGGCTGCCATTTTCTTCCCCAGGGGATCTTCCCAACCCAGGGATCGAACCCGCGTCTCCTGCATTGCAGACAGACGCTTTACCGTCTGAGCCACTAGGGAAGCCCTAAGAGTAGTTAAGTATTTATTAAACTTTGATCTCTAGTTTTTACTTGTAGAATATAGTGGAAGAAATACAATCAAAAGAACGAAGATGAAAATGATATATATTGGAGCAATCAGAAGAAACTGAGCATGCCCTCAGTGGATTAGTTTCTTATTTACAGCCAACTAAGAATAATCAATACTTTGGCCACCTCGTGTGAAGAGTTGACTCATTGGAAAAGACCCTGATGCTGGGAGGGATTGGGGGTTAGGAGGAGAAGGGGACGACAGAAGATGAGATGGCTGGATGGCATCACCAACTCAATGGACATGAGTTTGAGTCAACTCCAGGAGTTGGTGATGGATAGGGAGGCCTGGTGTGCTGCGATTCATGGGGTTGCGAAGAGTCAGGACTGAGCGACTGAACTGAACTGAACTGAAGGATAAGCTAATGAGGAAATTCTACACACACACACACACACACACACACACACACACACACACACATGTATTTAATGATTCCAGAAACTCCAGAACATAATTCCTGCTTGATTTACTATGATTCACAGTCATACATATAAAGAAGTAGAAGGAAATGAACTTAAAATATTTACTATTGCCACCAACAAATGCATTATTTTTTCCCATGGTTATTTAACTTTGAGAGATCTGCATATTGATATTTTGGGTTAGGAAAGTTTCTGAAAATATGATGAAATCATTAGTTTGTGTGGTTTATTTCACCAAATATTAACTTTTTAAAAATAATAGAAACTATAAAGATACTGAAAATACCAAAAAAGGGGGGAGTATCAGAGGATTTGCTTTCAGAGTAAAAATGGTATCCTGCCTAGTATCCTAGAACAGGAAAACAGACATTAAGGACTGACGAGTAAAATTCAAAATACTGAGTTTAGTTAATAATAATATACCAAACTGGGTTTTATAATTTTTAATTTTATTGAGTTATGTTTTTCTAGAATACAAAGACTTAAATCACCCAAACTTTATTGATAACAAGACAACACTTTAACCTCTCAACATTTGGTGTATTTGAAGCTGTAATAGCTGAGTATCTTAATTAATAATATGAAATACCAATCTCAATAAATGTAGAAATCATGTATATATCATGCACTATTTTTACACATAAAAATAAGTGAAGATGACATAAACTTATCATCACTATACTTTACAGTTTTCTTTAGTGGACTTTTTTGTTAAAATGTAACACAACTTGACAATGCTCTTATACCTGAAGTATTAGATGTGTTAGGAGGTAATATTGATACCTTGTTAGGAATTGGAAATTAGGAGATAGAGGCTCTTCATAAGGACTAAGAAATATATAATAGAGATCATTTATTAAAGGAAAAAAATCATCATGTGCTGTGCTTAGTCAGTCATATTCTTACCATAAAATATTGACCAAACAACAAGGTGATTGTAGTACATGGATGTAACTTTCTGAGTTAAAAATAAAGCACATTAATCTATGTCAATATTCAGTACTTTCAATTGTTATCTCTTTATATGTTTCTCTTCAGGCATGACAAACACAGACAACATATTAAAAAGCAGAGACGTCACTTTGCCAACAAACATCCACATGGCCAAAAGCTGTGGTTTTTCCAGTAGCCAAGAACAGATATTGGAGTTGGACCATAAGGAAGGCTGAGCACTGAAGGATTGATGTTTTTGAATTGTAGTGCTGGGGTAGACTCTTGAGAGTCACTTACACAGCAAGGAAATCAAGCCAGTTAATCCTAAAGGAAATCAAACCTGGGAAGGACTGATATTGAAGCTCATATACTTTGGCCAACTGATGCGAAGAGCCAACTCGTTGGAAAAGACCCAGATACTGGGAAAGACTGAGGGCAAGGGGAGAAGGGGGAGACAGAGGATGAGATGGTAAGATAACATCACTGACTCAAGGACATGAGTTTGAGCAAACTGTGGAAGATAATGAAGGACAGGGAAGTCTGGCATGCCACAGTTCATGGGGTCACAAAGAGTCAGACACAGCTTAGCAACTGAACAACAACAACTTGGAAAATGCTGGAAAAAAGTATGAAAATTAAAATCATTAGCATAAAACCCTCCAATATATAGTTTGATGTTTTATACAAAAACACAGAGACAGGTATATTTTAAATTGGGTTCATACTGTTTATCACATACTTTCATCTTGCTTGTTTCACTTAATGTCCAATTATGAAATGCTGTTCAAACTCAGCACTGCAAAAATTATCTCCATTATTTATCATACAATAGTAGTACCTTTTCATGGTAAAATAATGTCTTCTTCAGTTTGAGATCTTCCCCTTCTGTATTATATTTTCTATTTGAATAATATATAATTAATAAAAATTTGGTATGTCTTTTTACCACATCCAACCCACTCAACACTGTATACCAATTTATACAGCATGATATGGCATTTTGGACAAAATGATCTACGTCTCCCAAAGTCCCTTAGAAGTGACTCCATCCTTTAAGTGGTTGAAGACGAAAACCAGAGTCACCCATCGTCTTTCTTCCATATCTCAGAACTAACCTATTGATCAATTCTATTAGTTCTACCTTCAAAATGTATTTAGAATCCTACCACTTCTCACAGAGTCATTTCCATAACTAACTCAAGTGGCATCTGATCAGTTATCATCTTTAGCCTGGAATTTGGAAACAGGACCCAAAAGGCCTCAACGTTTTTGTATGTACATTTATTTTTTCTTCACAGAGCAACTAATCTATTTTAAAACAAGACACTTACCTGCACAAAATCCTCCAATAGCTCTCTATTTTTCTCAGGGTTAAGTTCAAAAGCATTTATATGTTCACTAGGTTCTTGCATGACCTGTTCTCAGGCTATGACTCTGACATGAAAATAAAATAACTCATTCTGAGAGTGAGCAGGTCTTTTTCTAACTTGGTCTTTTCTCTCCTTTTTATTTTTTCTTTCTGGAAAGCTCTTATTTAGAATGTTCTATTCTCATACATACATGCCATTCGGTTCTCTGCTCGAGTCAGAAAATTATTTCTAGACATTGTTCTTTAGATACTAACCTACCTGCAAGCACTAATCCAACATTTTCTGACATCACAGATTTATCACAAATTGGCATATTCTACACTATCAATTTGTCAACTGAGCGACTGAAATACACTCTTATACAGTCTATGAGTCACTGCTATTGCTACAGCAACTAGAGAAGTGTTCAATAATTATTAGTTCAAAAAAGTGAAAATATATGTATGAATTATGATATATAGAAATTATACATAACTATTCTATATATTTGGAGAAGGAAATGGCAACCCACTCCAGTACTCTTGCCTGGAAAATTCCATGGATAGGGGAGCCTAGTAGGCTACAGTCCATGGGGTCACAAAGAGTAGGACACGACTGAGCGACTTCACTTTCTTTTTTTTCTATAGTTCCTTTTGGAGAAGGAAATGGAAACCCACTCCAGTGTTCTTGCCTGAAGAATCCCATGGACAGAGGGGCCTGGTAGGCTATAGTCTATGGGGTCACAAAGAGTGGGACATGACTAAGCAACTAACACACACACATTCTATATATTACCATTTATAAGATATAAGCACAATGTTTTGCAATTTCATATCATTTCAAAATTTGAATATTTGCAATTTTATTTATTGTTCACTCACTAAGTCATGTCCAACTCTTTGCAACCCCATGGACTACAGCATGTCAGGCTTCCCTGCCTTTCACTATCTCCCAGAGTTTGCTCAAACTCATGATCACTGAGTCCGTAATGCCATCTCATCTCATCTCTCACCCCTTTCTCCTCTTGCCCTCAATCTTTTCCAGCACCAGGGTCTTTTCCGATGAGTCAGCTCTTTGCATCATGTGGCCAAAGTATTGGAGCTTCAGCTTCAGCATCAGTCCTTGTCCTTCCAATGAATATTTAGGGTTAATATCCTTTAGGATTGACTGATTGGATCACCTTGCAGTCCAAGGGACTCTCAAGAGTCTTCTCCAATACCAAAATTGAGAAGCATCAATTCTTTGGCGCTCAGCCTTCTTTATGGTCCAACTTTCACCTCCATACATGACTACTGGAAAAACCATAGCTTTGACTATATGGACTTTGTTGTATATTGATGACATCAGATCAGATCAGATCAGATCAGTCACTCAGTCATGTCCGACTCTTTGCGACCCCATGAATCACAGCACGCCAGGCCTCCCTGTCCATCACCAACTCCTGGAGTTCACTCAGACTCACGTCCATCGAGTTAGTGATGCCATCCAGCCATCTCATCCTCTGTTGTCCCCTTCTCCTCCTGCCCCCAATCCCTCCCAGCATCAGAGGCTTTTCCAATGAGTCAACTCTTCCATGAGGTAGCCAAAGTACTGGAGTTTCAGCTTTAGCATCGTTCCTTCCAAAGAATTCCCAGGGCTGATCTCCTTCAGGATGGACTGGTTGAATCTCCTTGCAGTCCAAGGGACTCTCAAGAGTCTTCTCCAATACCACAGTTCAAAAGCATCAATCCTTCGGTGCTCAGCCTTCTTCACAGTCCAACTCTCACATCCATACATGACCACAGGAAAAACCATAGCCTTGACTAGACGAACCTTTGTTGGCAAAGTAATGTCTCTGCTTTTGAATATGCTATCTAAGTTGGTCATAACTTTCCTTCCAAGGAGTAAGCATCTTTTAATTTCATGGCTGCAGTCACCATCTGTAGTGATTTTGGAGCCCAGAAAAATAAAGTTTGACACTGTTTCCACTGTTTCCCCATCTATTTCCCATGAAATGGTGGGACCGGATGCCATGATCTTTGTTTTCTGAATGTTGAGCTTTAAGCCAACTTTTTCACTCTCCACTTTCACTTTCATCAAGAGGCTTTTGAGTTCCTCTTCACTTTCTGCCATAAGGGTGGTGTCATCTGCATGTCTGAGGTTATTGATATTTCTCCCAGCAATCTTGATTCCAGCTTGTGTTTCTTCCAGTCCAGCGTTTCTCATGATGTACTCTGCATATAAGTTAAATAAACAGAGGTCATCAAAACAAGGCCTTCCAGTTGTAGATCACAAAGCTAGACCTACTTCTAAAGCCCAGTGTCTTCCCCATTACATTCATGTCTCAATACTCACAATGGCATATGATTGCAAAGTGAAACTACAAATCCTGGAAAAAGTGTAAGATTTCACAAAATTATTGAAAGTGACATTGGAGAACTACATTAATCATTGATAATGATAAACTGCATTAATCACTGGTAACTATTGGTGACACTGGTTCAACTACAACATATCACTGTGGTCTTAAGCAAGTTACATAATCTCTCTATGCTTTTGTTTCTTCAGATATAAAATGAAGATAATAAGATTTTACATCAAAGGCTATTCTGGGTTAAATTAATTAATATATTAGCATATTACTTGTAGAGCTTTGAAGTGTCTGTGAGACTGTCATGCATTCAGTAAAAGAGTACATAGTTAATCTTTCTAAGACTATTTTTCTTAGGGCAAAATGGAACTATTAATATCGACTGTGCTGTGAATATAAGGTAATATAGTTAAGAGCCTTAGGACACATCCAAGATTGGTGAATTCTCAGAGATGTGTCTCTCAATGTTCTCAGGCTAAACAAGGAGTAGGGAGTAAATGAGAAGTGACAGAAATACAAATTACTCTGACAGGGAGTTGCATTTGAACTGACTGCCCAAAGTTGGACTGAAATAATCTGAAAAAAAAAAAAATTTTTTAATTTGACATAAGACACCTACCTTTAATTGGCCAATTTAAGTTCAATTGCACCAAATCAGTAGGACAGGTGCTATAAAACTGTCACAAGATAGTAATAACGCTAAAATTTTTATCTTAATTATAACATGCAAACTTTGTGAGAATACCAAGTAACTGGTAAATTTCTAAAAGTAAACATTCCTTATGCTTTTTATTTTTCCATGTACAGTATATAATAGTGATGTTCTTTAACAATTCAGTAGTGTATCTTGGTTTATATCTTTGGAAGTGTGAATTTCTATTAGCACATTACTTGAAAACAGGAACAAAAAGATATGTAACAGTTGTAGGCTTGTTTTTATTCCTCCCTGTCTTTATGGTGTCATATGAGTTTTATTTCCTATCACATAGAATCTTGCTAAGGTTAAGGCCACATGCTTGACTGTTAATAAAATGATATTTCCTGGTCATTTTTGTTGTTATTTGGCTAAATGTTCCAGGTTTACTTGTACTTTTACATTATAATAGGGGCACAGTAAATCTATAAGTGATAACTTCCAGGCTGAAACACACAGCATCAACAATAGGATGTCCTGTCATCTGTGAATGAAGTATCGGTTGGCCTCAGCCATTACTCATTAAAGTAGAGAATTCTGTCATTCTCTTTGATAATAAAAGCTGTTCATATGCTTATAATTGACAGGCTTAATTTCTGCTGGTTATAGTGCTAAATGAGCAAAGCAATGAATAGGTTCTTATTTTTTAAATTGTACAGTGGATTTTGGTTAGTCACAAAATAGGGAGTTGATAAGGTTACAAAATTCCCTCTGATAGAAGAGAATTATTTCTTCCATCTCAATCAAATTTCTTAAAAGTTTTCATTGAGGAAGAATCATTGTCCACTTGAACACGTCTCTCTAAAGAAATAATAAATTCGTTTGTTATATCACACCAAACACTAGAGATTACAAAGACAATTCTGTTACAGAGAGAACTGTATTTATTTTCCTTTGCTTTTTTTTTTTTTTTTACTTCCACCAGCTCCTCCTTGAAATTTAAATTAATGACAAAGTATAATTTCTAGAAAACTGCATTGTGTTTAAACCTGAAGGGTGTTTTGAAATGGATCTGAAAAAAAGAGGAGTCCTTCCTTTACTTCCATCAAGTCTGAAGCAAAAGAAACATTTTAGCAATCAACAAAAAACACTCCTGCATTTTAAGTTGCTGAGGCTGTAGTTCCTACTGTAAGAAAAAAAAAAATCTAGTGGAAAAAGCATTTGAATACTCAAAGAAAGGAATCATGGTCTCTGCTTTGCTATCTTCTAGCCATGTTAACTCTTTTGCTGAGTTAATTAAACTTTGGTTCAGCTTCCTCACAGTGAAGTTGAGAGGATAGGAACTGCTCATTTTTAGAACTTCTTCTGATTCTTTAATAATAACCCCATGGACTGTAGTCCACGAGGCTTCTCTGTCCATGGAATCCTCCAGGTAAGAATACTGGAGTGGGTAGCCATTCCCTTCTCCAGGGGATCTTCCTGATTAAGGGAATGCAAGGGTCTCCTGCATTTCAGGCAGATTCTTTACTATCTGAGCCTCTACCAGGAAAACTTTTTAATGTAATAAATCAAAATAAAGTCAAAACATTAGTAAAAATTGCCCCCATTTATTTATTTACTATACTTTGCATAGATGTGTTGCATTTTTCTTTTTCTACAGTGATCTCTCCTCTTGCATTTCTGAGCTTCCAGAAAATACTGACTGAATGGGTAGGATAGAAATATTGCATCAGTTTAAGAAATTTCAGAAACATTCACCACGCTAGGACATAAAAAGAGAACATAAAATATCAAGATAAATTTAATATTTTGCTCTAAAATCAGGAGTTTTTGTTTAAGACTCTTCAATTATCACAAATTAATAGGAAGGTATATTTTATAACACTGTACTAAGAGTATAACAATGCATTATTACACATTAATTGGAAGCTAAAAACAAATGTAAAAAAGCATGTACCCATCTCACTTGAGTAGGCCAGGAATCACATAATGAAATGGACTACAGAAAACTATTTGTGTGATTTTTACACTTTCATGCAAAATGAAACTACTATGTGTAGAATATTTTTTGAAAATATTTCTCTTAAAAGGGGAGATCATGGTGGTAGAGCAGGAGGACACTGAGCTCAACATCCTACAACAAACACATAAAAAATACATCTACATATGGAGAAACTCTTGCTGAAAACAAATTGGAGACTGGTAGAAAGGCTGTTCTACAACAAAGCTGTAAAGAAAGATCCACATAGAGTTTAGTAACAAATGAGGAGATGCGATCAGTTCAGGACTGTACCCCTACCAGGGGACAGAGAAGGAGAGGATGATATCACAGAGATATCCTGAAAATCCTTCCTGAGGAGAGAGAAGTTTGAGCCAAATATTGGGCACTCCAGTCCTAGGGTCCAACTCCAGGTCCTTTCAGCTGGTTCAAGGCCAATGGGACTTAACAGAGGGCTGTGCAAAACTGAGACTCCTCTCATGAAGAACATGCACACCCACTTGCTTACTCCCAGGAAGAAAGTGAAGGAAGCTGACTGAAAACTCCCTGGGATTCTGGCTGGTTTCCTAAGACTACCCCAGCCCTCACCAGAAGACTGCTCTAGCCTCTGTTGCTCCAGTGCTTCACCTCACCTGGGTGAAGGTGCTATTGGCAGAGGAAGTGACTGCACTTGGAAGAAGCACAGCCAACGTGGACCCTGATCCACCTCTGAATGGAGTGAGGGAAGCCACTTCATGCAGAAAACAGAGACAGTATATCAAAAATGGCCCGAGGTTCCCACTGGCATGCTGGGACCATGCCAGAGCACACCACTCCTCATAGCATGTGCCCACTTCAGCCCCTCACAATCCAGCACTACTTTCCACTAGGGTAAAGGTGAAAATGCCAAGGGATAAAGCACACACTTGAGAGTGAACAGAACAGCTTGAACCTGAATGCCAGGGTTGTTGCTCCATCATCTTGGGCTCCAAGCCTAACCCTGAGAATGTGGTGAAGGCCAGTGACCATAGAAGCCCAGGCTTGCACTTGGCTTTAGCTCTAGCCCCTTCATCTCCATCCCACCTCTCGCCAGTGCGGTAGCCATCAGTACACCCGGGGAGGAGATGTAACCCATGCTTACTTCAGATCCAACTCTCCCACTAAAGCCACTGGGCACCCAGAGGCTGCGTATAGATGCTCCCACACAAGGACACCCTTTCAAGACCAAGATAGGTAACTATTTCACAAAATTTCAAATAGAGAAAGTAAGAAAAATGGGAAGACAGAGGAATTTGTTTCAAATGTAAGAACAAGGAAAAGAACCTGAAAAAAAAAGTAATTAAACAAAGATAAATAATGTATCATATAAAGAGTTCAAAGCATTAGTAATAAGAATGCTTACTGAACTTGGGAAAAGAACTGATGAATATAGTGAGAATTTTAACACAGAACTAGAAAATATAAAAAAGAGCTAATCAGAAGTTAAGAATACAATAAATGAAATGAAAAACACACTAGACGGAATTAAAAGCAGACTAGATGATACAGAAGAATGCATAAGTGGTTTAGAAGATTGAATAACAGAAGTCATCCATTTCCATTACTAATTTTTAAAACTGTATTTCACATCAGATCAGATCAGTCACTCAGTTGTGTCCGACTCCTTGAGACCCCATGAATCGCAGCACGGCAGGCCTCCCTGTCCATCACCAACTCCCAGAGTTCACTCAGACTCACGTCCATCAAGTCAGTGATGCCATCCAGCCATCTCATCCTCTGTCATCCCCTTCTCCTGCCCCCAATCCCTTCCAGCATCAGAGTCTTCTCCAATGAGTCAACTCTTCGCATGAGGTGGCCAAAGTACTGGAGTTTCAGCTTTAGCATCATTCCTTCCAAAGAAATCCCAGGGCTGATCTCCTTCAGAATGGACTGGTTGGATCTCCTTGCAGTTCAAGGGACTCTTAAAAGTCTTCTCCAACACCACAGTTCAAAAGCATCAATTCTTCGGCGCTCAGCCTTCTTTACAGTACAACTCTCACATCCATACATGACCACAGGAAAAACCATAGCCTTGACTAGACGAACCTTTGTTGGCAAAGTAATGTCTCTGCTTTTGAATATGCTATCATGAAGATAGTATAAAAGACTTCTCTGACAACATTAAGCACAGCATCATCTGCATTGTAGGAATTCTAGAAGGAGACAAGAGAAACAAAGGGGTAGAAAATATATGTGATGGAATTATAGCTAAAAAACTATCTGAAAGCTGAAAAAGAAAATAGATTTTGATGTACTGGAAGGACAGAAAGAGCCCCAAACTGTACCCAGAGAGATCCACGCCAAGACATTTCATAAGATGCCAAAAGTTAAAAATACAGAATTTTAAATGCAGCAAGAAAAAAGAAAGACTCTTGTACAAGGGAACTCTCATGGAACCATCAGCTAATTTTTCTGCAGAAATTTTGCAAGCCAGAAGGAATAGCATGATATAGTCAAAGTGCTGAATGGGAAAAACCTTCACACTAAAATACTCCACCCAGCAAGCTTATCATTTAGAATTGAAGGAGAGATAAAACACTTCTTAGAAAAGCAAAAAATAAGAGTTTATCAATACTAAACTAACCATACAAGAAGTGTTAAAGGGTCTTCTCTGAGAGGAAAAGAAAAGGCCTACAAAACATAAGAATTTATAAGAAAGGATAAATCCCAATAGCAAATGTAAATGTATAGTAAAGACTATGGATCAACCACTTAAATCGGTACAAAGATTAAAAGACAAAACTTGTAAAATCAACTATAAATACAATAAAAAGTTAAGGAATAGATGTGAAAATGTAAATGACCTTGAATTACCAGAGCAACCTTGAGGGAAACAAGAACAAAGCTAGAGGTATCACATTCCCTAATTTCAGACTATAATATAAAACTACTGTCATCAAAAGAGTATGATACTAGAACATAAAAAGATACATAGATCAGTTGAATAGAATAAAGAGCACAGAAATAAACTCATGTGCACATGGTCAATTAATCCATGACAAAGTGAAAGTGAAAGTGAAGTCGCTCAGTCCTGTCTGACTCTTTGCGACCCCATGGACTGTAGCCCACAAGGCTTCTCCGTCCATGGGATTCTCCAGGCAAGAATACTGGAGTGGGTTTCCATTTCCATCTTCAGGGGATCTTCCCAACCCAGGGATCAAACCCAGGTCTCCCGAATTGCAGGCAGATGCTTCAACATCTGAGGCACCAGGGAAGCCAGTGACAAAGGAGACAAAAATACACAACAGAGAAAAAAGAAAACAGTCTCTTCAATAAGTGGTGCTGGAAGAACTGGACAGCTACATGTAAAAGAATGAAGTTAGAACATTTTCTCACATCATATAAAAAATAACTCAAAAATGAATTAAAAATCTAAATGAAAGACACGAAAACATAAAACTCTTAGTACAACGTAGCAGAGCATGCTTAGACATGAATCATAGTAAATTTTTTTTTATTTTGGACTAGTGTCTTCAGGTAAAGAAATCAAAAACAAAATTAATCAAATAGAACCTAGCTAAACTTAAAAGTTTTTGCACAGAAAAGGAAATTGTAGCCAAAACAAGAAGACAGCTTGCTGAATGGGAGAAAATACTTGCAAATGATATTAACTTACAAGGGGTTAATATCCAAAATACACAAATAGCTCATACAACTCAATATAAAAAAAAAATCAACCCAATTAAGAAATGAGAAGATGTGAATAGACAGTTTTAACAATGCTGGTCAATATGCACCCGAAAAGATCCTCTAAATCAGTAATCATGAGAGAAATGTAAATCAAAATCACAAGGTATCACCCCACACCTGTAGAATGGCCAGCGTCAAACCAACAACAAATGCTGGCAAGGATGTGGTGAGACTGAAAATGGTGCAGTCCTTATGGAAAACACTATGAAGTTTCCTCAAAAAATTAAAAATGAGTAACTACTATGTGATCTTTAAATTCCATTCCAGGTTATATAACTGAAAAAAAAAAAAAAATGAAATCACTAATTTGAAAAGATAAATGTACCACTATGTTCATTGGAAAATAATTTACAATAGGCAAGATATAGAAGCAAAGTAAATGTCCATCAACAAATGAATGAAATAAATACACATATATACTTGTATATGTGTACATGTGTGTATATGTATACATGAGTGTTAGTCACTCAATTGAGTCTGACTCTTCATGACACCACTCTGTAGCCTGCTAGGCTCCTCTGTACATGGGATTCTCCAGGCAAGAATACTGGAGTGGGCTACCATTCCCTTCTCTAGGGGATGTTCCTGGCCCAGGGATCAAACTCGGATCTTCTGCATTGCAAGCAGTTTCTCTACCATTTGAACCACCAAGGAAGCCATATATATGTATATGTATATGTGTATATATATATATATATATATATACACATACACACACACACACACACACACACCAGGGAAGCCATGCATATATATGTACACACCCACCCACATATACACACAAGGGTATCCTTGGTGGCTCAAATGGTTAGAGAATCTGCCTGCAATGCTGGAGACCCAGGTTCAATCACTGGGTCAGGAAGATCCCCTGGAGAAGGGAATGGCAGCCCACTCCAGTATTCTTGCCTGGAGAATAATCCTATGGACAGAGGAGCCTGAAGGGCTGCAGTCCACGTGGTTGCAAAAAGTCAGACATGAAAGAGTGACTAACACACACACACATGCACACATATATAATGGAATATCAGCCATAAAAAGAATGAAAGTTTGCCATTTACAACAACATGAATGGACCTGGAGGATATATTATGTTAAGTAAGTCAACAGAGAATGATAAATACTGAATACTTTACGTCGACACTCACATGTGGAATCTAAAAAATTAAAAAAAAAAAAATGAATATAACAACACAAAAGGAGACCCACAGACATGGGAAACAAACTAGCGGTTACCACTGGGAAGAAGACTGCAGGAAGTGGCAAAATAGGATTGGAGGATTCAGAGTTTATATATATATGAATAAGGTATGAGGATAGATGATGAAACATGGTGAATATAACTAATATTTTACAATATTAAATGGTACAATCTATAAAAATCGATTGTTTTATAGCATTGAAAGTTATATAATATTGTAAGTCAACTGTTAATAAAAGTAAATACATAAATTAATAAATCTAACATTCTCTTTTGCTCTTCATAAAAATCGTCTCTCTGCTTACCCTGAACTCAAATAGATTTATACTAAAATAAAAATTTTTAATAAATGAGATCACTTCATAAAAGCTACACTAAAGAGATAACTGCAGTATTATAGAAAGTCAACTCAGTTAATGCATTCTATTATGATAAAACAAAGTTTTTACTTCTGAAGAACATGAATATAAAATCTACTATATTTAACCATCAAGTGTAGCACCTATTTTCTTAAAATTAAAATAGAATCTCTTCAGTCAGTAAGTCAGTTCAGTCACTGTCTTGATCAAATCTGTGTGACTCCATGGACTCAGCACACCAGGCTTCCCTGTCCATCACCAACTCCTGAGGATTGTTCAAACTTACGTCCATCAAGTTGGTGATGCCATCCAAACAACTCATCCTCTGGGGTCCCCTTCTCCTTCTGCCTTCAATCTTTCCCTGCATCAGGGTCTGTTCCAATGAGTCAGTTCTTCGCATCAGGTTGTCAAAGTACTGGAGTTTCAGCAGCAGTCTTTCCAATGAATATTCAGGACTGATTTCCCTTAGGATTGACTGGTTGGGTCTCCTTGGAGTCCACGGGACTCTCAGGAGTCTTCTCTAACACCACAGTTCAAAAGTATCAATGCTTCAGCACTCAGCTTTCTTTATAGAACAACTCTCACATCCACACATGACTACTGGAAAAACTATAGCCTTGACTAGATGGATCTTTGTCAGCAAAATAATGTCTCTGCTTTTTAATATGCTGCCTAGGCTGGTCATAGCTTTTCTTCCTAAGAACAAGCATCTTTTAATTTCATGGCTGCAGTCACCATCTGCAGTGATTTTGCAGGCAAAATAAATAAATAAATAAATTCTGTCACTGTTTCCATTGTTTCCCCATCTATTTGCCGTGAAATGATGGGACTGGATGCCATGATCTTAGTTTTCTGAATATTGAGTTTTAAGCCAAGTTTTTCACTCTCCTCTTTCACTTTCATTAAAAGGCTTTTTAGTTCTTCTTCACTTGCTGCCATAAAGGTGGTGTCATCTGAGTATCTAAAGTTATTGATATTTTTCCCAGCAATCTTGATTCTAGCTTGTGTTTCATCCAACCCAGAATTTTGCATGATGTACTCCACATAGAAGTTAAATAAGCAGGGTGACAATATACAGCCTTGACATACTCCTTTCCCGATATGGAACCAGTCTGTTTTTCCAAGTTGAGTTCTAACTGTTGCTTCCTGATCTGCATACAGATTTCTCAGGAGGCAGGTCAGGTGGCCTGGTATTCCCATCTTTTTAAGAATTTTCCACAGTCTGTTGTGATCCACACAGTCAAAGGCATTGGCATATATTTTCTGGAACTCTCTTGCTTTTTTGATGATCCAACGGATGTTGGCAATTTGATCTCTGGCTTGAACATCTGGAAGTTCACAGTTCACATACTGTTAAAGCCTGGCTTGGAGAAGTATGAGCATTAATTTGGTAGTGTGAGATGAGTGCAATTGTGCAGTAGTTTGAACATTCTTTAGCATTGCCTTTGGGATTGGAATGAAAACTGGCTTTTCCAGTCCTTTGGCCACTTCTGAGTTTTCCAAACTTGCTGGCATATTGAGTGTAGCACTTTCACAGACTCACTTTTTAGGATTTGAAATAGCTCAACTGGAATTCCATCACCTCTACTAGCTTTGTTTGTAGCAATGCTTCCTAAGGTCCACTTGACTTCGCATTCCATGATGTCTGGCTCTAGGTGAGTGATCACACCATCGTTAGTATCTGGGTCATTAAGATCTTTTCTGTATAGTTCTTCTGTGTATTCTTGCTACACTTCTTAATATCTTCTGTCTCTGTTAGGTCCACACCATTTCCATCCTTTATTGTGCCATTTTTGCATGAAATCTTCCCTTGGTATCTCTAACTTTCTTGAAGAAATCTCGAGTCTTTCCCAGTCTATTGTTTTCCTTTACTACTTTGCATTGATCACTGAGGACGGTTTTCTTATCTCTCCTTGCTATTCTTTGTAACTCTGCATCAAATCTGTATATCGTTCCTTTTCTCCTTTGCCTTTAGCTTCCCTTCTTTTCTCAGCTACTTTTAAGGCCTCCTCAAACAACCACTTTTACTTTTTGAGCTTCTTTTTCGGGGCATGGTCTTGATCTCTGCCTCCTGTACAATGCCATGAACCTCTGTCCATAGTTCTTCAGGCACTCTATCAGATCTAATTCCATGAATCGATTTCTCACTTCCACTGTATCATCATTAGAGATTTGGTTTAGGTCATACCAGAATGATCTAGTGGTTTTCCTTTTCCCTACTTTCTTCAATTTAAGTCTGAATTTGGCAATAAGGATTTCTTGATCTGAGCCAGAGTCAGCTCCCAGTCTTATTTTTGCTGACTGTATAGAGCTTCTCCATCTTTGGCTGCAAAGAATATAATCAATCTGATTTTGGTATTGATCATCTGGTGATGTCCATGTGTAGAGTCTTCCCTGTGTTGTTGGGAAAGGGTGTTCACTATAACCAGTATGTTCTCCTGGAAAACTCTATTAGCCTTTTCCCTGCTTCATTCTGTACTGCAAGGCCATATTTGCCTATTACTCCAGGTTTTTCTTGACTTTCTACTTTTGCATTCCAGTTCCCTATAATGAAAAGGACATCTTTTTTGGGTGTTAGTTCTAGAATGTCCTGTAGGTCTTCATAGAATTGTTCAACTTCAGCTTCTTCAATGTTACTGGTCAGGGTCTAGACTTGGATTACTGTGATATTGAATGGTTTGCCTTGAAAATGAACAGAGATCATTTTGTCATTTCTGAGATTGCATCCAAGTACTGCATTTCGGACTCTTTCTTCTACTATGACAGCTACTCTATTTCTTCTAAGAGATTTTCACCCACAGTAGTAGATATAATGGTCATTTGAGTTAAATTCGCCCTTTCCCATTCATTTTAGTTCACTGATTCCTAAAAGGTCGATGTTCACTCTTGCCATCTCCTGTCTGACTACTTCTAATTTGCCTTGATTCATGGACCTAACATTCCAGGTTCCTATGCAATATTGTTCTTTACAGCATTGGACTTTATTTCCATCACCAGTCACATCCACAACTGGGTATTGTTTTTGCTTTGGCTCTGTCCCTTCATTCTTTCTAGAGTTATTTCTCCACTGTTCTCCAGGAGCATATTGGCACCTACTGACCTGGGGAGTTCATCTTTCAGTGTCATATATTTTTGCCTTTTCATACTGTTCTTGGGATTCTCAAGGCAAACATGCTGAAGTGGTTTGCCATTCCCTTCTACAGTGGATCGGGTTTTGTCAGAACTCTCCACCATGATCCATCTGTCTTGGGTGGCCATCTTGACATGGTTCATAACTTCTTTGAGTTAGACAAGGCTGTGGTCCATAGGATCAGATTGATTAGTTTTCTGTGATTGTGGTTTTCATTCTGTCTGACCTCTGAGGGTAAGGATGAGAGGTTTATGGAAGTTTCCTGATGGGAGAGACTGACTGTGGGGGAAATAAGGTCTTGTTTTGATGGGTGGGACCATGCTCAGTAAATCTTTAATCCAATTTTCTCTTGGGTGGGGCTGTGTTCCTTCCCTATTGTTTGACCTGAGAACTATGGTGGAGGTAATGGAGATAATGGTCCTTCAAAAGGTCCCATTCATGCACTGCCACATTCAGTGCCCCTGACCCTGCAGCAGGCCACCACCAATCCACGCCTCCTCTGGAGACTCCTGGACACTCACAGGCAAGTCTGAGTCAGTCTCTTGTGGGGCCACTGCTCCTTTCTCCTCGGTCTTGGTGCACACAAGATTTTGTTTGTGCCCTCCAAGAGTCTGTTTCCCCAATTTGTGTAAGTTCTGGTGGCTCTATGGTGGGGTTAATGGTGACCTCATCCAAGAGGGTGATGCCACACCCAGGTCTGCTGCACCCAGAGCCTCTGCCCCTAGAGCAGGCCACTGCTGACTCATACCTCTGCAGGAGACACTCAAACACTCAAAGTCACGTCTGGCTCAGTCTCTGTGGGGTCTCCTGTTGTGCACAAGTTTTTGTCTAAGTCCTCCAAGTGTCTCTGGTAGGTATGGGGTTTGATTCTAAATGCGATCTCACCCCTTGTACCATCTTGCTGGGGCTTCTCCTTTGCCCTTGGATGTGGGGTATCTTTTTTTGGTGGGATCCAACATTCTCCTGTCAATGGTAGTTCAGCAGTGAGTTGTAATTCTGGAGTTCTAGCATGAGAAGATGAGCACACATCCTTCTACTCCACCATCTTGATCTGACTGAATCTCTTCTTGATACGTTATAGGGTCTACTGTCAAGGAAGTTTCTTTTTGCTTTTCATCCTAAACACATTAAGAGGAAGAGGGGAAGCCAAATATATTTCATCAAAATTTTTCAACAATGAAAACATTCTTAATCAGAAAATCCAGTTAATCATAACACTTTAATTCCTATACAACATTAATAACAAGGAAAAATAATATATGGAGGAAAGTAAATTTAGTTATGCCTTTCACTGTAGATACTGTCTTTTTCCTCACACTATTCAAAATCTCTACATCAATTCCTACCATGTAATACCTGCTTAATAGATGCTAGTTATGAATATTTTCAATATTATTATTATATCCAGGGTTCTAAAGATATTTGTTGAGAGAATGAGTGAATGAAAATTAAGATTTAAGTTTTGTTATGTTTATTTTCAATTATGCTTTATAATTACCAAAATAAAACCCTTAAGTTGCCCAGATACAGTATTCTCTGGTTCTTACACCTCAAATCTTACAGATATACTTTCAAAAAGGTTTATGATTGTAGCTATTGCTAGTTTTAGTCTAAGAAGGCAAACCCTTGAGTAGTTACTCATATAGATTTTGAAATTTTCTTACTCTTCTTCATATATTACAATCATATTTCTTTTTAACTTTATTTTTAATTGAAGGATAATTGCTTTACAGTATTGTGTTGGTTTCTACCCATACTTTGTTTCTTTATAACTTTAAGAATCTTTTGGTTCTTCTACTAAGATTGCTATTATTCTGATGGAGAACTAAATAATATGCAATACTGTGATTGCAATTCATTTTTATTATAGAATTATACATATATACACAAAATATATATTCCTAGTACACATCCTTATGCCTTGAAAGGAGAAGCTATTTTTTAAATCAAAAAAATAAATCAATGAATAGCACATGCTATATAAAGCAGTCAACAAATACAGGTTGAGCAATTAGTAAACCCATTTTACAATAAATTTCAGTTATTGATATATAGGAAATCGTATTTTTTTAATGACTTAGTTGCAGGTGAAGTCTGAAGTCTGCAGGTGAAGCTTTTGAAAGATTCATTAAGCATTGACCTATTAAGTAAATTTTAGTTCACTAAAAATTTGCTAGAATTTGAGAAGGGTTTTGATGATCTCACACACATATGTATGATCTCTCTTTCTCTCTCTCTCTCTCTCTCTCTCTCTCTCTCTCTCTCTCTATATATATATATATATATATATATATATATATATATACAAATGGTATGAGATACAAATCAATTATAACTCTTATATCTTCATTATTTCAAGTAACCAGAATGTTGTTCTTAAAAAGGCAAGACTTCAGCTACATTAAGTCCACAGAAAAGAATTATCACAGTTCTAACATAGGCTCACAACATAGTCAGATCCTGAACTTGACTGAGACTATCCAGTCTTCTGAAAATTCTCCTCTCTTCTTTTCTTATTCTTAAGTTCTATGTCCTCTGGTTGTTGTCATCATTTTTAAGTCTTCCTCAATCCTCCCAAGCAAAAAATTCAATTGACCTAATTGGAAAGCCCTGAATTCTATTGCTTATTCTTTGATTACTACCCATGTGACTATGTTTAGTTACAAATAAGAAAGTAGACTCTTCTTTAAAATAGTTGAATTCTCAATGTTTAAACATAGCGTATATGCCTAGTATTACACACACACAAACAAACATATGTTGTATTTTGAATGGGTAAGTTTTGGCAACTGATAAATCCAGAAATTAAAACTTCTCTTGGAACAATAAGACCATTAAATGAAATAGTGGTTTACAATCATGCCTAATACAGGAAGTATTAAAAAATAACTATATTATTATAAAATCATCTACAACAAATAAATACATGTAAAGTTCTAAGGAAATCTCATGTAGGGAAGATCACATTAGTAGATGAGATAAGAAATCACAAACATTAAAATATAATCTGAGTCCTTAGGATGTGTAAGAGTTTACCATGTCCTACTTCATGTAGCTTAATAAAAACATCACATTTTTAAAACATAAATATTTACAAGGACAACACAGTAGATCAGACTTAAATTGAAGAAAGTAGGGAAAACCACTAAACCATTCAGGTAGGACCTAAAACAAACCCCTTATGATTATACAGTGGAGGTGATGAATACATTCAAGGGATTATATCTGGTAGGCAGAGTGTGTGAAGAACAATGGACAGAGGTCTGTAACACTGTACAGGAGGTGGTGACCAAAACCATCCCAAAGGAAAAGAAATGCAAGAAAGCAAAGTAGTTGTCTGAGAAGGACTGACAAGTAGCTGAGAAAAGATAAGTGAAAGGTAAAGGAGGAAAGGAAAGATACATCCAACTGAGTGTTGAGTTTCAGAGAATAGCAAGGAAAGATAAGAGAGCTTTCTTTTTTTTTTTTTTATTTTTTATTTTTTATTTTTTTTTTAATTTTATTTTTAAACTTTACATAATTGTATTAGTTTTGACAAATATCAAAATGAGTGAACAATGTAAACAAACAGAGGAAAACAGTAGAATGGGAAAGAAAAGAGATCTCTTCAAGAAAGTTGGAGATACCAAGGGAATATTTCATGCAAAGATAGGCACAACAAAGGATAAAAACAGTAAGGACCGAACAGAAGCAGAAGATATTAAGTGGAGGTGGCAAAAATACACAGAGGAACTATATAAAAAAGGTCTTAATGACCCAGATAACAATGATGGTGTGGTCACTTATCTAGAGCCAGACATCCTGGTGTCTGAAGTCAAGTGTGCCAAAGCATTACTATGAACAAAGATAGTGGAGGTGATGGAATTTCAGCTGAGCAACTTCAAATCCCAAAAGATGATGATGTTAAGTCCTGCACTCAATATGCCAGCAAATTAGGGAAACTCAGCAGGGATCACAGGACTGGAAAAGGTCAGTTTTCATTCCAATCCCCTGAAAAGGCAATGCAAAGGAATGTTCAAACTAAATGAGCATACAATTATGCTCATTTCACATGCTAGCAAGGTAGTGCTCAAAATCTTTCAAGCTAGGCTTCAACAGTTTCTGAATCGAGAACTTCCAGATGTACAAACTGGATTTACAAAAGGCAGAGGAACTAGAGATCAGACTGCCAGCATCTGTTGGATCATAGAGAAAGCAAGGGAATTCCAGAAAAATATGTACTTCTGCTTCTTTGACTAAGCTAAAGCCTTTGACTGTGTCCTGAGTTCCCTAAGGCACTAGCAAAAGCACCAGGACCATGCAGGGCGAGTGCGTGCTCAGTTGTGTCTGACTGTTTGTGACCCCATGGGCTGCGGCCCACCAGGCTCCTCCATCCACAGAATTCTCCAGGCTGCTGCTGCTGCTAAGTCACTTCAGTCATGTCCGACTCTGTGTGACCCCATAGATGGCAGCCCACCACGCTCCCCTGTCCCTGGGATTCTCCACGCAAGAATACTGGTGTGGGTTGCCATTTCCTTCTCCAATGCATGGAAGTGAAGAGTGAAAGTAAAGTCGCTCAGTCGTGTCCGACCCTCAGCGACCCCATGGACCGCAGCCTTCCAGGCTCCTCTGTCCATGGGATTTTCCAGGCAGGAGTACTGGAGTGGGGCACTATTGCCTTCTCCGATTCTCCAGGATAGAATACTGGAAAGGGTTGCTATTTCCTTCTCCAGGGGATCATCCTGATCCAGGGATCGAACCCACATTTCCTGTGTCTCCTGAATTGGCAGGCGGATTCTTTACCACTAGTGCCACCTGGGTGTGGATCACATCTGTGGAAAATTCTTAAAGAGATAGGAATACCAGACCACCTTACCTGCCTCCTGCGAAATCTGTATGCAGGTCAAGAAGCAACTGTTAGAACTGGACATGGAACGATGGACTGGTTCCAAATTGGCAATGGAGTACATCAAGGCTGTATACTGTCACATCACTTATTTATCTTCTATGCAGAGTACATCATACGAAATGCTGGGCTGGATGATTCACAAACTGGAATCAAGACTGCCAGGAGAAATATCAATAACCTCAGATATGCAGATCATACCAGTGTAATAGAAGAAAGTGAAGAAGAACTAAAGAGCCTCTTGAGGAGGGTGAAAGAGTAGAGTGAAAGAGCTGGCTTCTTTCACTCACTTCTAAAACTCAACATTCAAAAAACTAAGATCATGGCATCCAGTCCCCTCATATCATGGCAAATAGATGGGGGGAAAGTGTAAACAGTGATAGATTTTTTTTTTCCTTGGGCTCCAAAATTACTATGGATGGTGACTGCAGCCTTGAAATTAAAAGACTCTTGCTCCTTGGAAGAAAAGTTATGACCAACCTAGACAGCATATTAAAAAGCAGAGACATTACTTTGCTGACAAATGCCTATCTAATCAAAGCTATGTTTTTTCCAGTAGTCATGTATGGATGTGTGATTTGACTGTTAAGGCTGGAGTGCTAAAGAATTGATGCTTTCGAATTCTGGTGCTGGACAAGACTGTTGAGAGTCCCTTGGATAGCAAGGAAATGAAACCAGTCAATCCTAAAGGAAATCAACCCTGAATATTCATTGGACAGACTAATGATGAAGCTGACGCTCCAACACTTTGACCACCTGATGAGCTGACTCACTGGAAAAGACCCTGATGCTGGGAAAGATTGAGGGCAGGAGGAGAAGGGGTGACAGAGGATGACTCTACTGCCTCACAGACTCAATGGATGTGGTTTGAGCAAACTCCAGGAGATAGTCAAGGGCAGGGAAGCCTGGCATGTTGCAGTCCGTGGGGTCACAAACAGTCAGACAAGACTTAGCGACTGAACAACAACAATCTGAATACTGAATATTCAGCATGTTGAAAATAATGAAATATAGATGGGATGAAACTAACTTGGAGACATTTTGCTACTGGATGATAAACATGCTTTCTAATATAGTTAGAATGATATATTAATTTAACATACATAAACTACGAGCTGAAGAACAAATCTAGTTAATAGCATACTGTCAAGGTCAATCTTTATTTTCATTTTCTTACTCTAGTTATTCCTTAATTTCAGTAGCCTTCTAAAAATCATATCAAAGCACCATTCAAATACATTATGACTAATTTTCTTCAACAAGCAAACAAACGATACAGTACAATGAAGTAACAAGACATTTTTATGATAGCAAAGCATGGATGTGCACTATGTGTGATGTGACACAATGCCTCTTCTTGTTATATTTTGAAACAGGTTGAAAAGGATTCACCCTACCTTCAATTAATGAAAAATGGTAAAGGTCATTAAAATGTGTGGATAAGTTAAAAAAAAATCATACTGTACTTGTTTCTGTGAAATTATAACATAAGAAAAAATCAACAGATTGACTCTATAAAATCCTTCACCATTTAAAAGAGAATAACAACCTCTATCACAACAACAAAGAACAAGAAAAGCAGCTTCTGGCCTAGTCAATGGAAAAATTTTAAGTGGAAAAATTAATCCAGAATTTAATTATTCAAAACTCAGAAACACTTTCCTCTATCAACTGTATCCCCATCTCAAAACGGTAGTTTTCAAAGACCTCAGAATTTCTAGGTTTGGGAAAGGCACTTTCTCATATTTTGATATTCACTTGTAAATTCAATGTTCAAAAAAACAGGATATCTCAGGTTCCTTTAAATTGAAAAATCTATGATATTAATGGAAAAAGAAATATGAAATGGCAGTTGGCCATGCCTTAATGATTTAACTTGGCATCTGGTCAAATGACCTGGGCAAATGTTCTTTTGAAAAATGTCATGGAGTTTTTTTTTTTTTTTATTAATGATGAATATTAAAGTCTCAAACCATACTCATCTTAAAGAAGACTACTTTAGCAATCTCAGCTCTGTCAAAACTGGGTTTTGAATGACTTGATCCTCATAATCATCAAACTAGTTCTGCATGTAAATATAGTCTACTTCACCTTTTTCTCAGGCATCCAAAGTCCTTTTGTGGTACACGAACAAAATATGTATCTACAACTGAAATCTTTATATATTTCTTCAGGAAACTAGGAGTTTACTATACTATGTGAAACTATGTGAAACTTACTATGTGAAACTTAGTTGCTTACTATGATGCTGAATTTTGTGGACCTGAAATTTGCAAACCAAGTTTCACAGACTATGTAATTTTTAGGTATTACTTATTTCTTAATACTACCTGACTTCAAATGTCTTGATACCAGTGAAGTGCAAATTAACATAAAATATTGACAGTAAGAAATAGTCTTGTCTTCATGAGAATAAACAAATTTGAGCAATAACAATGATAACATAATTTTAAAATATCTTTTCATTCTACTTACAGCTCATACGTACAACATGCGAGCATTTTCTTAGTGCTTTTTATGAACTTTCTCATTTATAGTTTCTAAGTGAAACTTAATGTGGGATAATGGCACAAGATCACAGAGCTAGTAAATTATGGAACCAGAATTGGGTGGTGATTTTTGAAATGATTTTAAATTCATCATAGGAGTGCAAATTCTGGAATGTTAAAGATAAATTCAAATCCCAGTGCTATCACTTAGGAGCACTGATACTACCTGTAATTTATTTAACCTCTGATCATGCCATGGTTTTCCTACCTAAAATGGGAATAATATTAATAATATCTGCCCCATAGGGTCCCATAAAGAATTAGATGAGAGGATACATTCAATGCTCTTAGAAAACTGTGGTGCATATATTATTATTGCTTTATTATTATTGCTATTGTTATTACTTTATCATTATTTTCTATGTATTGCATTACTTGAATATTACAGACTATTTATTTTATATTGCTTTGGCAACTCTTTTTATAGTTGTTACATTTCATATACCACAGGGATTTACTAAAAACCTTGGTATTTATCATAGGTTAGTATAATTTCAGAAGGTAAGATTTCTGCTATTCAGAAACTAGGAAATATTAATTTTTAATAGAAATTAAGAAATTTATTCAACAAAAATTTACTGACCAATAACCATGGGGCAGGGGTGCATGTAGGAAAGAGGAACTTTATTGACAAGCACAAAACAGGCCCCTCCCTCCAAGCATTCATGGTTAAATATGGAGACCAAAGAGGAAAAATTACCACTGCTTCTCCACGGGTTGTTGGCCACCCTCTGGGAGCCCACTTTTCCACACAGCGTCAAAATATAGTTTCAAAAAGAACACCAGCTTAAGTCACTTGCCTGCTTAAAGTTCTTCCATGGTGCCGCTGTGCTCTGAGGATAAAAAAACCACCGGGTTCTGAGGGCCTCAGGTAGCCCGGCCGTGCTAACGGAAAAGATGCCATCTCATCGTGCAAGCCTCTTTCATGGAAGTCTCTTGCTTCTCCCCGCTTCCACAGACCGTCAGCTTTCGCAGTCAGCTGACTTCCTCAAAAGGGGATTTGACTGGTGATCGTGGATAAGGGGAGCATGCATGGCTGGGCCGCTCCCACCAGCTCTACCTTTAGAACCTCAGGGGTGCGGTAGGCTTGCGTTCTTGTAGTCTTTCCTTCCACAGTCTACTGAGGCTTAATTGACATTCAGTAATTTGCCAGTGGACAATCAATGAGTTTTGACATAAGTATACACACATGACCCCATCACCACAATCAAGGCAGTGAACATCATCCTCATGGATGGATGGAACATATCCATCATGCTCAAAAGTTTCTTTCTGCACCTTGGTAGTCCTACATCTTGTTTCTCCATGCCGTCCTCACCTGAAACCACCAATCTATTTTCTTCTCCCTAGATTATTAGTGTTTATTTACTAGTGTTTTATATAACTAAAATAAACTCTTTTTTTTGCCTGCTTCAGACAAGCAAATTGAAGAGATTCCGGACTCAAGAATACATAATTAGGAGATGTCTTAATTAGAGATACATTCTTTTTTCTCTCAAACTCTAAACTTTTTATTTTGCATTGGATATAGGGACTTGGTGAGCTTCCTGGTGGCTCCTTCCCTAAACCCCTCTCCCATCCAGGCTGGCATATGACATTGAGTTGAGTTCCATGTGCTATACAATAGATCTTTGTTAGCTATCCATTTTGAATATATTAGTGTGTCCCTGAGGCTCCCAAACTCCTTAACTATCTCTTCCCCTTGGGCAACCATGAGTTCATTTTCTAAGTCTGTGAGTCTCTTTCTATTCTGTAAGTAAGTTCATTTGAATCGTTTCTTTTTAGATTCCACATATAAGGGATGTAATATGATATTTCTCCATTTGAGATATATTTTGACTGCAATAAACATGCTTAGTGTAAAAAATAACAATAAAATATAAAAGTGAAATATAAACATAAGGCAAGTACGTGTATCCAAAAATTTGGTTGATAAAAGATGGAATGAGGAGGGGGAAGAAAAAGAAAATTTAAAGTTATTGAGTACCTACATGTGTCAGACTCTAGAACAGCTTTTTAAATATGTCTCTGACATTTTGTTCTTTTTCTTTTTTTGCTACCATGAAAAGTTTTATTTTATCTCTTTATTTTGTACTGTGGCATAACTGATTAACAGTGTTGAGGTCTCTTCAACTATTGGGTTAGGTATTTCTTAATCCTGTAAGTGTTCATATCCAAGTCCTGCCAATTCATCTCTAAACTACATTCACTTCTCTGCACCGCTATCATCACCAACTCAGTCCAAATTATCACCATCTCCCATCTTTATTACCACAATTACCTTTCAACCAGCCTACATTCATCCACATTGGCTGCTCTTTCTTTTCCATAATCATAAAGAAAACATATTTTGGCATTATCTATTAAAGTGTATAATGTAAAATATACTTTAGATGAGTAACTATTTCTAGGGTTATCTTGCAGCTCTGTCTTGCAGCTCTTTGAGACCATGTCCATGTGCTCAAAATATAGATAGAAATGAGTATATTGTTTTACTGTATGTAGTTTTTTTTTTTTCTCTAATTTTATTTTATTTTTTAAACTTTACATAATTGTATTAGTTTTGCCAAATATCAAAATGAATCCGCCACAGGTATACATGTGCTCCCCATCCCGAACCCTCCTCCCTCCCCATACCATCCCTCTGGGCCGTCCCAGTGCACCAGCCCCCAGCATCCAGCATCATGCATCGAACCTGGACTGGCAACTCGTTTCCTACATGATATTTTACATGTTTCATTGCCATTCTCCCAAATCTTCCCACCCTCTCCCTCTCCCACAGAGTCCATAAGACTGTTCTATACATCAGTGTCTCTTTTGCTGTCTCGTACACCGGGTTATTGTTACCATCTTTCTAAATTCCATATATATGCGTTAGTATACTGTATTTATGTTTTTCCTTCTGGCTTACTTCACTCTGTATAATAGGCTCCAGTTTCATCCACCTATGTAGTTTTGTATTGTTTTCTTCTTTCAGTTGCATGTATTGTCTGTTTTAATAATGTTGAAATAATATTTTTAGCTCAAATTGGGGAATGTAATAGCTCAATGAGACTATTTCAAGAAGAAATAAGACAAGTACAAAATCTCTTTTTAATGTGTGTATGTGTATTTTTCCTCAAGGATTGTCTAACGAGAAGTGAAGCAAAGAGAACACTAGCTGAGAGTGGATAGGAGTACCTGACCAGCGGAAAAGAATATATACAACCACGCAAAACTCGGTAGGATGAAGGAAGTAGGGGGGGAAATAGGAGTGTTAGTAGGACTGGACCTGCTCTCAGCGAGTGTGGGAACTGAAGAAGGACTCCAGTCCCCACATTGGGGCAGTTGTCTGAGTCAGAGGAGAAACATTTAAGGCTGAGAGTGAAACAACTGATCTGTGGCAGCTTAAATGGAATGAGAATCAAAGAGTCCTTACTGCAGCCATATGTACCCCTGACAGGGATGCAGGTCCCCTGGGAGGTGCAGCAACTGGGAGCTAGAGTTTAGGGATTGTGGAACAATCCCTGGGTGAGGGCTGCTGTTGACTGTGGAGAGACAGATGGAGGGGATATGAGGGAGGAGACAGAGGTGGAAAATGCCTGTGGAGGAAAGCTGGGCAATTATGGAAGCAAAGCAGTACTGCTGAATTACGCATAGGGAGTAGAGCCATCACCATAGCCTCTCTCCCCACGTGCCAGTAGCTGAACAATGGAGAGGCTGGCCCATGAAATGCCTGATGCACTGAACTATGGAATAGGACCCCACCCGGGGGTGGGGGGGGCACTCTATGTGCCTGATCAAGCAGAGTTATGGAGAAAGACTGGCCAAAGAGGCCTTCTGATCACCAGCTACAAGAGGCTAGAAAAGACTCTGATGGGACCATAACTCCTGTGGCAGAGGCAGTCCATATCCCTGCACACTTGGTGTCACCAGGGTCCCCACAAGCCAAGCAGCTATACCACCTTCATGCTCAACTCTCACTGGGGCAGAGCTGCACAGGCAAAAAAAAAAAAAAAAAAAAAGTCTTGACTCTATGCGTGCAGGGTCGCTTCAGTCATGTCCAACTCTTTGCAACCTTGTAGACTGTGGCCTGCCAGGGGATTCTCAAGGCAATAATACTGGAGTGTATTAGCCAATACTGGTTGCCATACCCTTCTAGAATACTATATTTCCTGCTGCCCTAGCCACAAACTCCCCTGAGTACCTGATGCTACCAGAACTCCTGCAACCCAAGCAGCTGTTCCATCTCCACATCCGGCCCTCAGAGTGGCAAACCCAAGTCCTCCAGGGCAGCCTCAAGAGCAAACCCCAGTGGATGACCCACAGGTGAAAATAAAACCACAATTGAAACCCAGAGGCAGTGTGACTAAGGAAGAAGACCCTGATAACTTACAGTGAACAATGTCGGATTCATGATCTCTGAAGAAGATTTAGCTTCAGGATCAGAGACCAGGCTTGATCACTCAAGAGCTTTTGTGTAGGAGAGTTTTATTAAAGTATGAAAAGCAACTTCTGTCAGAGAAAGCTTCTGACAGACATCAGAAAGGGTACGGAGAATGCCCTCCTAATTAGTGTTAGCAAGGGAGTTATATACTTTTTAATTAGTTATTATCTCCATCCATGGGATTCTCCAGGCAAGAATACTGGAGTGGGTTACCATTTCCTTCTCCAGGGGATCTTCCTGACCTAAGGATCAAACCCAGGTCTCCTGCACTGGAGGCAGACACTTTAACCTCTGAGTCACAGGGAAGCCCCTAAATAGTTATTACAATAAATCAAAAGAATGTCTCAAGTTTGTGAAAATTTTACCAGACCCACTCCCAGAATTTACATTTTAGGATAACAGGATTAGAACTTAACAGTAGAAAGATCCTACCAGACCCATGCCCTGTGGGGGCCATCCAAGATGGGCAGACATGGTGGAGAGGTCTGACACAATGTGGTCCACTGGAGAAGGGAATGGGAAACCACTTCAGTATTTTTGCCTTGAGAACCTCATGAACAGTATGAAAAGACAAAAAGATATGACACTTAAAGATGAACTCCCCAGGTGGGTAGGTGCCCAATATGCTCCTGGATATCAATGTGTAAATAACTCTAGAAAGAATGAAGCCAATGCAAAAACAACACCCAGTTGTGGATGTGACAGGTGATGGAAGTAATGTAGGATTGAATCAAGGCAAATTGGAAGTGGTCAAATAGGAGATAGCAAGAGTGAACATTGACATTTTGGAATCAGTAACTAAAATGGACTGGAATGGGTGAATTTAACTCAGATGACCATTATATCTGCTACTGTGGGCAAGAACTCTTTAGAAGAAATGGAGTAGCCATCATAGTCAACAAAAGAATCTGAAATGCAGTACTTTAATGCAATCTCAAAAACTACAGAATGATTTTTGTTTGTTTCCAAGGCAAACCATTCAAAATCACAATAATCCACATCTATGCTCCAAAGGGTAATGCTGAAGAAACTGAGTTTGAACAGTTCTATGAAGATCTACAAGAGCTTCTAGAACTAAAACCCAAAAAAAGATGTGCTTTTCATTATAGGGGACTGGAATGCAAAATTAGAAAGTCAAGAAATACCTGGAGTAACAGGCAAATTTGGCTTTGGAGTACAAAATGAAGCAGGTCAAAGGCTAACAGAGTTTTGCCAAGAGAATGCACTGGTCACAGCAAACACCCTCTTCCAACACAAGGGAAGACTCTACACATGGACATCACCAGATGGTCAATATGAAAATCAAACTGATTATATACTTTACAGCCAAAGATGGAGAACCTCTATACAGTCAGCAAAAACAGCAAAAACCTCTATACAGTCAGCAAAAACAGTCAGCTCAGATCATGAACTCCTTATTGCCAAATTCAGACTTAAATTGAAGAAAGTATGGAAAACCACTAGACCATTCAGGTATAGAAAGAAAGAAAAGAAAGTGAGGTCACTCAATCGTGTCTGACTTTTTGTGACCCCATGGACTATGGCCTCCCAGGCTCCTTCATCCATGGGATTTTCCAGGCAAGAATACTGGAGTGGGTTGTCATTTATGACCTAAATCAAATCCCTTATGATTATACAATGGAAATGAGAAATAGATTTAAGGGAATAGACCTGATATACAGAGTGTCTGAAGAACTATGGATGGAGGTTCATGACATTGTACACAGGACAGTGATCAAGATCATCCCCAAGAAAGAGAAATGCAAAAAGGCACTCAATATGCCATCTAATTTGGGAATCTCAGCAGTGGCCATAAGACTGGAAAAGGTGTTTTCATTCCAATCCCAAAGAAAGGCAATGCCAAAAATGTTTAAAATATCTGCACGATTGCACTCATCTCACATGCTAACATAGTAACGCTCAAAATTCTTCAAGCCAGGTTTCAACAGTACGTGAACTGTGAACTTTCAGATATTCAAGCTGGATATAGAAAAGGTAGAGGAACCAGAGATCAAATTGCCAACATCTGATGGATCATTGAAAAAGCAAGAGAATTCCAGAAGAACATCTACTTCTGCTTTATTGACTACACCAAAGCCTTTGACTGTGTGGATCACAACAGACTGTGGAAAATTCTGAAAGATATGGGAATACCAGACCACCTGACCTGCCTTCTGAGAAATCTGTATGCAGGTCAAGAAGAAACAGTTAGAACAGGACATGGAACGACAGACTGGTTCCAAATCGGGAAAGGAGTACGTCAAGGCTGTATATTGTCACCCTGCTTATTTAACTTATATGCAGAGTACATCATGAGAAATGCTGGGTTGGATGAAGCACAATCTGGAATCAAGATTGCCAGGAGAAATACCAATAGTTTTAGATATGCAGATAACACCACCCTTATGTCAGAAAGCAAAGAAGAACTAAAGAACCTCTTGATGAAAGTGAAAGAGGAGAGTGAAAAAGTTGGCTTAAAACTCAACATTCAAAAAATGAAGATCATGGCATCCGGTCCCATCACTTCATGGCAAATAGATGGGGAAACAATGGAAACGGTGACAGACTTTATTTTGGGGGGATCCAAAATCACTGCAGATGGTGACTGCAGCCATGAAAGTAAATGACACTTCTTCCTTGGAAGAAAAGTTATGACCAACCTAGACAGCATATTAAAAAGCAGAGACATTACTTTGCTGACAAAGGTCCATCTAGTCAAAGCTATGGTTTTTCCAGTAGTCATGTATGGATGTGAGAGTTGGAGTATACAGAAAACTGAGTGCCTAAGAATTAACTTTAGAGCTGTGGTGTTGGAGAAGACTCTTGAGAATCCCTGGGACTGAAAGGATATCCAACCAGTCCATCCTAAAAGAAATCAGTCCTGAATATTCATTGGAAGGAGTGAGGCTGAAACTCCAATACTTTGGCCACCTGATGTGAAGAACTGACTCGTTGGGAAAGTCTGATGATGGGAAAGATTGAAGGCAGGAGGAGAAGTGGTTGACAAAGGATCAGATTTTTGGATGGCATCACTGACTTGATGGACATGAGTTTGAGTAAACTCCAGGGCTTTGTGATAGACATGGAAGCCTGGCGTTCTAGAGTTCATGGAATTGAAAGAGTTGGACACTACTGAGCGACTGAACTGAACTGAACTAAGACAAACTACATGAAAAATAATTCACAATAATCATAGTAAAGATGATCAAAAGACTGTCTGAATGGATACAAAATCAAGACCCATATGTATACTGTCTACAAGAAACCCACTTCCGACCTAAAGACACATATAGACTGAAAGTGATAGGATGGAAAAATATATTCCATGAAAATGGAAAGCAAAAAAACAAAACAAAACTAGCAATCCTCATATCAGACAAAATGAAACTTAAAATAAATAATGTTGTAAGAGATAAGGAAGGCAAGGGATCAATCCAAAAGGAAGACACAACTATTGTAAATACCTATGCACCCAGCATAGGAGCACCTCAGTACATAAGACAAACACTAACAGACATAAAAGAGAAATTGATGGTAACACAGCAACACCCACTCACACCAATGGACAGATCGTCAAAACAAAAAATTAATAAGGAAACACAAGTCTTAAATGATACATTAGATGAGATGTATCTCATTGA